>NC_090446.1:72022357-72325387 GCF_031143425.1 Pleurodeles waltl
AAGTTTTACTGACATGCCCTCTTTTAACATGAATCAATGTTTCTTTCTCAGTCCAGTGCCTCAAGGGGATTTTAGGAGGAGGAAATGATCAAAGAGACAGTCCAAAAGCTGCCATAGGCGGATCTTTATGGTGCGAACCCCTGGTCTCATTTGTCTAGTGGTAGTTATTGATAACGTTGTGTTCTTGCAAAGAGTTAATATGGCCACACTTTTAGCTTGACTCATGCTGGATGGAGTTTTTACTAATTTTGAGGCCCTACTAGTGGATGGGTGCACACCTCTCAGTTGGTCAGACCATTATCCAGTCAAGTGCAAGATACATGGAAATACTGCAGGAAACCCAACATAGGACAATGTCATCAGGGTCAGGCATTGGGGCAGAATTTCAGCAAGCGATCTATCGAAAACCCTGGTTAAATCCCAAACCGGGAAAATAGGGTTCCCTTGCAGTGAATTTTAATATGTGGGTACAATGAGCAATGGACGTGCTAGCCCCAATTAGAAAGAGGAAAGGAGGAATAGTTCTACCCCTTGGTTTATGGAGGATTTGAGAAGCTACAAAGACAATGCCGAAAACAATAATGTAGATGGAGATTGGCGTTAAATCTAGAAGAGAAAAACAAGCATAAAGATTTAATTAGGACATATAAAAAAGCCATTAATGAGGCTGTCTGCTTTTTTCTCTCAGAAGATTAGATCTGTCATTAATACACCCAGAAAACTGTTTGGAGGGTAAACCATGTTGCGACCCCTCCGACACAATAGGCGCTGGAGAATTCTTAGGAATTCAGTGAACAAGATATCAAATATCTTCTTTGAATTTCCAGAATTTAAAGACCTGGAAACTACCAGATCAGGGGCAGGGAGGCCTGACGAGGATTCCACCACTGACTATATAGCTAGGTTCACTCCTCTTGCTCAGGAAAAAATATAATCCCTGTTAATGCAAACCACTTTGGGATCACCAGAGGATCCTTCTCCGCCGAAGGTGCTACAGTTGGCCCCTGAGGTCAATGCAGAATCCATGGAAAAAGTCTAATAAACTATGTTGGCGTTGAGTGTATACCCTCAGTGCTGGAAGGAGGCTATTATGATCTCTTTGAAGAGAAAGCCCAACGGAGATGCGGATGAACTGAACAATCTTTGGACAATCTCACTGCTACCTGCTCCAGCTACAATTTTGGAGAACATTTTTAATAATGAACTAGCCAACTTTCTCTGTGAGAATAAACACATGGATCCCTCTCAGCATGGGGATAGGAACAATCACAGTACCAAACCTGCTTTGCTTACAGCTGCAGACTACATTAGTCAACAAGTGGACCATGGTGGAGCCGCCATTCTAGTGATGTTGGACCTGTCTGCAGCTCTTAAACTTAAACTATTAGAGTTTTTTTTAGTGGATAGAATGATCAGTCACTTGTGGGGACTTCAGAGCTAGTCCATTCCAACGGCCCTGCAGAGTTCCCCAGTGTGCTTTCCCCATCCCCACTTTATTCAACCTTTATGTCACTCTCTTAGGGCTGTTGGTATGGTCATGTGGTTTTCAAGTGTTTTCATATCTATATGATACTCTAATCATCGTGCCCTTTGCGGATGATTGAGAAGAGGTGGCTGACAAATTCAGGTCATGCATGGTAGAGGTCAGCTCTTGGATGAAGCAGAATTGATTAAAAATGAAGGCAGAAAAGACAGAAATTGTGATTTTTGGAGCCAATAATTTGATTTGGAACAGCTGTTTGTGGCCTGACTCTTGTGGACTGCCCCCTGCTCCGGTTAACGTACCAGGGAATCTGCATATCATTTTTGATAATACTCTGACCTTTGAGAGCCAGGTTAACAAAAACCCTAAGCTCTTGCTTTTGGATGATTAAGACTCTGAAAAACATTTTCCCTTCATACTGGTGGAGCTCAGGGTGCCTGTGGTCCTGGCATTCATAACTTCTTGCTTGGACTACTGTAATACCATCTATTTAATGTACTCCCTTAACAAGCTTCAAGTTATTCAAAATTGGTGGCACAATTAGTCTTAGTCTTACCTAAAAGTAGCTCACCGAGGGAGGGCTAGAGGACTCTACACTGGCTTCCAGTGTGGAAGCAAGCTAGCTTCAAGGCCTTATGCTTGTTGTTCAAGGCCCTCCACCAGCAGGGCTCACACTACTTTAGGTTCACCCTTACCTGGTAGGCTACTGGCAGGTCATTGAGATTTACAAGCCAGAGAATAGTCAATGTTCCCAGCTTTCAGAAAATTAGATGGGGAAAGTGTTTACAGTGGTGGTTGGCAGGCTATGGAGTAAGCATCAGAGAAACTGACTCCTATATGATTTTTCAGAGGCTTCTGAAAACTTGGCTGTTTTCAGCAGCATAATGATTGGTTTGGCTTACTTGGTTTCTTTGTGCCTTTCTGCTTTTGCCATTCCTTCCTTCACATCAGGATCCTAGCGCTTTGATGCCTATTTGGTTTAACACGCTTTTACAAATGCAAATACAAGTACAAGCATCCACCTCACACTGGATACATTCGGCATGTCATAAAATGCTCACAGTGGGAGGCAGTGCCCATGTGGCACTGGTACACAATAAGAGTGCACCATTTGTTACAGCTGTAGCGAGAATGATACCACAATAATAGCACTGTATCAGCTTCTTTTTCATCAGCATCAGCTGAGACAAAGTATAACATCCAGCATTATTGCTTGACTCCCATTTCAGTATCACACTAGAGATTTCCTTCATCTATTATAGCCAACCCAGATGTAACAGTGCATGTGAAAAGACATTACCTACTTGAATCCTACCACTGCGGTTTCTGCTCCAACCACAGCACGAGCCACCCTTATCGCCACAATGGGCGACATCAGGTCCCTCCTTGACCACAGAGAGAAAGCGTCTATGATCCTCCTAGACGTCTCCGCCGCTTTCAACACCATCTCCCACTTCACCCTCACTGCCAGACTCCACCACATTGGGATCCGATGCAACGCCCTCAAATGGATCCACGCCTTCATCACAGGCTGCACTCGGAGGGTCTGCCTCCCACCGTTCACCTCAGAACCTAAGAGCAACATATGCAGCATCCCCCAGGGATCCTCTCTCATCCCCACTCTCTTCAACATTTACATGATGCCGTTGGCTGAGATTTTTCATTCACATGGGCTCAAAATCATCTCTTACTCCTACAACACCCAACTAATACTCTCCCTTTCTGAAGACCACGCCACCCCGATGGACAACTTCAGCAAATGCTATGACACATCACTGAATGGTTGAAATCCAACTGCTTGAAACTGAACAAGGACAAGACGGAATTGATCATCTTCGGAAGCAGTCCCTCCCCTTGGGATGACTCCTGGTGGCCCTTCACACTTGGACAACCTCTGACACGACTGACCACACTGGCAACCTCGGCATCATCATCGACAGAAAACTCGCCTTCAAACAGCAGATGGACAATTTGTGACAGAGTATTCCCTCCGCCGACATCTAAATCAGGCCCTTTGTCTCAAAAACCCTTGTCTGGGAAAAACCTCAAAAACTCTTTGTAACTTATAAGTGCTCCCATTTCCCCTATCCTTCACCCTGAAGGTAATGCAGCTAAATTAAAACTTTATAGTACGGAAAGTTAAGATCTTCTGTATTCAAAGGCCAGGATATTTCCCTCTTCAAAGCCTGCAACACTAGCGGGACATCCCAGGAAGGAACTTCACAATGGGTGTAGAATCAGAAAACAGAGGAGAAATAATTGAGTGGCACTAATATTGTATCTTATATTGAGAACCAAAATGTCAACAGAGAATTATGTATAATTTCCATCTACTTCCACATATATGTGCCGTGACAATACATATATCTTCAAGGTAAATAGATGTGGATTTAGCAATAGTGAACCTATACTTGACTATATGCACTTACCTCTCAGATATTTTGGCTTCAAATACATGTTCACTACATTCCATTCTTGATTTTCTGGACTACAGTCACATAACAAGCAAAAACACCTTCCACAGATCTGTCATGAAATGCAACCCTATGAATTTCAGATGTTGGCACCAGGAGTGATTTTTCATGATTTAGCAACAATCGACAAAAAATAAACTTCATACTTCCTTCACATATTGGACCACTTCACAAAAAAAAAAAAATATATCAGCCAGTCATGCAAGTACAGAAAGACATAAATTCCCTTAAATGAATTACACCTAACATTGCTTCCAAAATCTTATGAAAATCCTTTGGTACACAGTTTGGGCAAACGGGAGAACTTGAAACTGATGATCGGTGGAATGGACATGCAGATATGCATCTAAGAGAGACAACAATGCAAGAATGTCTCTAGTCTTTATATACAGAAGGAACAGCAAAAGGGATATCATTTTGAATGTTACATGGAGGATGTAGTAATTGATAATCTTCTAGTCCAGACCAGGTCTGTATTCCTCCTACGTGTTTTGGACTAGAAGCAATATTGAAAAGTGTGCACTCTCTTTCTGAAAAGGTGGAACTGGGATTTTTACCTTCTTTCAAAAAACAATTTAATTTCTTCTGACAGCACTTGCCACTTGTAAAGGCTGCTTGAAAGGTATGTTGGATGAAAGGAATCTTATGGATATTTCTGAAATATCAGAAATGTCCTGCACTATGTCTCGGACCCATTGGTTTGATATTGAGCAATCCATTTTTCTTGAAAAAAGACTAGCCTCCCTTCACGCAGAAGCGGATGATGATCCACAGCAGAGTCATGCTTGTGGAGGGGTTGGAGTAGGATTCAAACCTCCTGCAGATTGTGACAAGCACTTGTCTGACAAAGGGACATCCCAGCTATTTCTCCTTCCAATAAAGGGTGAATTCATTTGTTTTCAAATGAAATGATGGACCAAAAACTATTTGAGATGCATAAACCCTCCCCCCTTTGAAACTTCAACAGACTTATTATTTACTAGTGTCTTAACCTATGGACAGTGTACAGCTTCAATCCCATTAGGGGAACATGCATTAATACATTTTTCTGGGTTTCATCCACCTTCCAGGGTGTAATTCAGATTTGCCTCGGAGCTACAATAGCCAGTCCTGTTGCTTCTGCACTCAATAAATCAACAAGATATCAGATAAAATTCATACTTGTTGTTCCACCTGTTCCATCGGTTACACCAGCTTTTGAAAGTCCTTTAATAAAGACTGGATCAAGTAGTTCATAAAACTCTGATGCTTAACAACAAATCTGGCAGCAGAGTGCGACCTCTTCACAGCCAGTTCCAGGACTGGGTCCTGAGGTCAAGCTTCCACAAAGAATGTTGCACCCTGATACAGCAGACCTGCAACAAGGAATATACCTTCACCACTGATGGAACATTATCTCCAAAGCCCTGGAACACTCCTTCCACTCATTTTCTATCACCTTTCTAATGGCTCCATTAAGAGGCGAACACTCTGCCTCTCTTCAGTAGCACTGAAGGAAAGAGTCATCCTATCGGACCTATGCCTTTGAAACACCAGATTCTTTTTGAAGTGTTAATTGAGATCCCTGGATGAATCTGTCCACAACCTATTCCATTTATGTTTCTCATTCTGGATCAGGTGAATCCAAAGAGTTAATCTGGGGGGAGACAGGTTCTCTCTAGCCTGAAAAGTTAACAGAAATGCTTGTTCAGTGGGATATCCCCAAAGAAGGGACCTGCAGTGCTGAGTTCCTGTCTTCCTTATTCCCAAGAGGATTTGTCTCTTCAAATGGCTCTTTTACTGCACTCTTTCTGTGCTGTAACTTTGTTTAAAGCCCCTCCGGGAATTTCAAATGTATGAATTGTAAAAACAAGAGGCAAAATATACAGTGTTCAAGAAATAGCAGCCCACCAAGAAACTTGCTACAAAGTACATTGGTGACAAGGATGTCGCGATGCACACCACAAGGCAGGACCTAAGCTGTCAGGTAGAGCTGTGAACCCAAAGACCATTGAAGATCAATGTGTTCAACACCATATCAACGTGTGGCATACTAACAGAAGGGCTCAGACTCTCACCGGATGATTGATGGTGATGGAGTAGAAGACACACTCAGGAGCAGAGATCAATGGTTGTAGGGGAGCATAACTCCGCAGTTGGGCTGGAGTGCACTTGTGGAAGCGAAGCTCACGGAACGTGACCACATTCACAAGGTTGGAGAAGGAGAGCTGAAATAGTGGACTTTTGCAACTGAGCCCTTGCAACAGAGAATGACACGAAAACTCAAGGCAACATTGGTGCAACAGAGGAACCAGAAATAAATGACCATGAGCTGCTTAGGCAAAAGGCATGGCTGATGACCAGAAACTAGTAGTTGGTAATGCACAAAAGGTACCTCCACTCCCACTTCAGATGCATGGGATACAAATAGTGCATGCCTTTCTGACCACTCTCCCGAAGTTCAGTGAATTTATAGACCCTGCCACAAACAGGGAACTGTGGAAGGGTGGCCTAAACGTGCACCCAAATGGCAAAATGCCCTACATTAAAGAAGACATGTTCCAACCACTTGAAAGTCAACCATTTTTAACATGTCTGTTACAGTGGAGAAGAAAGAAACATCTTCGAAAACCAAGCTGGCCCTTTGAGTTAGGAAATTTACAGTCAGGAATGGCGGAAGGGTCATGTTAGTAGTTGAGAGTGATCCAGAGGAAGAGGAAGAAAAAATGTTTTATACAATTCCTACACCAATGCTGAGGGCAAACTGAGAAAACATCAACCCATCTGTCAGGTGAAAGAGCATGGATGGACAATCATGGTTCTTCTCGACTCTGGGGCCTCTGTCATGACTAACTTTAGTACAGTAAACTAACCCTAGTGCCACAGGTAAAACCCATCAAGATATACACAAGTGGATGTGACTCACTGATCCAACTGGCTGGGGTCTTCCAGACCAAAGTACAAAATAAAGCCCAGATAATCAATATGAAGTTCTATGTGGCTCAAGATGGAACCAAGATGCTGCTCAGCTGTAGCACTGCAGAAGACTTGGGGCTCATTTTCTTTTATAAGAAAAGTCCAAGATCGGTACTTGGAAGACTTCAGTCATCCCATCCAGTGTCTAGAGCGTCTCAAAGATTTAATGATACCATGATAACATTACATATTGACAAAAAAGGGAAGCTTGCGGAGCTCTGACATCACAATATGCCGCAGACCACTGGTGGAATATGAACTTCAGAAATGGGAAGAACTTGGGGTGATAGAGAGAAGGAGTCATTACTGACACCATAGGTCTCCTCGAGGGTGGTTATAACCAAGCCCAATCAGCCAAGGATGGTTCAGATATGTATTGGTATGAAGCTGTCCAATCGGGCTGTCAAATGAGAAAAACACATAACACCACCCCTAGATGAGATAATCAGGGATCTCAAAAGAGCCCAGTGGTTCTCAAAGTTAGATTTGAATGAGAGGTATCACCAGCTACTACTTTGCAGTAGGTATATAAACACATTCTCCAAGCATGTAGGGTTTTGTAGATTTACTCAAGATACAAAAAAGAAGTACACAGATCCCTTCTGTATTCACATTATGATGTGGCCCATAGTCTACCTTTAGTGTAAGGCTGCAATACAATGTGCTTAGATGCTTTGTAGAGGGCACTGGAGAAAGTGTATACATTGGAGGAATGTAAGAGTCACTACACCTAAATAATACAGGTACCCATTGAACGCATGTCACAAAAAATAAAAAAAAATGTCAAAGGAAACCTATATATTAATTAAATTCCTATAGGTATATATATTAAAACACTACACACTCAGGCCCTCATAATGTCTTTTGGCAAGGCTGCCGCACTGGCGGCCACCAAGAGACTGCCAGTGATGGCGGCAGAGTGACCGCCGTGTTATGAGTCACAAACTGAAGACCGCTCAAATACAGCAACAAATCCTAAACGGCAAGGACGACCAATTGCGGGAGAGAAATGGTCCCAGCACCGCCACACCAACAACACCCCACCCTCCATATTATGACCCACAAATCAGCACGGCGGTCAGTGGTGTGAAATAGCCGCACTCAAAATATCACCTCCACCAGAACCAGACACAACATCGGATAGTCTCAATAGCCCACACCTGACACACAACACACACTCCTGCTAACTGCACTATATAACACATCCTCACACATCCCCACAATCCTTTGCAACCACAACTACCAATAGAGATACCGAGGAGCACGTCATCGGAGGACACTGCATGTTGAAACCATAGGCACCAACACACTTCCCAACTATCACACTCCACACAAGTGCGCCACCATCACAATACACACATCGCCACTGCACACATACACCAGATACCACCAGCACACACAACCAAACACCCCCACCCCACCAACCACCCTACACTGCATCCTACACTAATAACACCAACCCCAACACAACCATCATGTCCCGTCAGAAGCACCCAAGTTTCACTGATGATGGGTTGAGGGTCATGGTAGACAAAATCGCCAGGAGCTCAGGTCTAGCAAACCTTGATGTCCAGGAAAATGGAGTTATGGTGGGGGATTGTCGACAGGGTCAACTCCGTGGGCACCCATCCACGCACAAGTGAGGACATCAGGAAGAGGTGGAACGATGTACGGGGGAAGGTGTGTTCCATGGCATCACATCACCAGATTGCCATCAACAAGACTGGCGGTGGACCCCACCCCCTCCCCCTAGAGAGAAGAAGCTCTTGGACATCATGCTTCCTGAGGGCCTGACTGGAATCATCAGAGGGCTCAACTCTGTTAAGTCAACAATACTCCACAGTTACCAACCACTCCTGTCCAGCATGCGTCCCCACCACCCATCACTCCCTAGTCCACGCCTTATCACACTTCTGCACCACCCCATCATCCCATGCCCCTCCCCTGCATGCCACACCACCACACTGCCACTATCCCCACACAGTCCCACCCTAATACACAGATATCAATCACAATGCCATGCAGGACAACTTCCACAATGCATCACTCCCTACACAAAAAGAATGCACAGTCCCACATTTCTCAGTGGAACACCTGCACGGGAAACCATAGCACATTCCACACCAACTGGATAGTTCGACTGTGTACCAACACATGGCAATGACAGCAATGCAATACACAATCCCCAACCCTAAATGCCAAATTTAAACAATGACACAACATGTCACATGCAAGCAATGTCTGCAGTGCTGCAGATGTCATTGCCATCACTGGGAAGCAAGTCAAACTACTCCAAGCATCAGACGATGATACCAACAAGTACATCTCCACAATGTAACTCCCTCCCTTTCGATACACAGGTCCTGCTGCCAATGCCAGCCAGCAGCCAATGCCAGGGACAGACAACCCTCCCCAGGATGAAGGCCCCAGTGGATGTCTGGATATTGACAACTTGCCTGGGCCATCTGGGAAAACGGGCCAGTCCAACACTGCAAACCCCACCCTAGACACATCTGAGCCCCCCCTCCCATGTTGCGATCACAGCACAGCCTACTCTACATCCCCACATCTGTGTCCCAAGGACCAGTCAATCAGCAGTGTGACCCACAGTACAGGGACCAGAGTCAAGGCCACACACCCAAGACGATGAAGGTCCTGGTGCAACTGGGAGTGGGCACACTGTGCCAGGGCACAGCCACAGGGGGCCAGGGGCAGTGGGAGGGTACCTGTGGGCCAAAGGATGGGGTACTCACAGCAACTGACTAGCCAGGAGGCCATTTTCCAAGAGCTAAGAGCATGCCACCAGCCCCAGGAAACTGGGCAAGATCTTTGCAACTGTCCAAGAGAACCAGAAGCTGCAGAGGGAATACCACCAGGATGCCATGCAGCAGTGGCAGACCCTCAATGCCACCATGGCCTCCATTGCAGTGGTACTGAAGGAACTTCACCCACCATCAGGCCCCTTCCACTAGATAGATTCCAACTGAGCCCTCCACTTCTGGGGCAGCTAGTGGAATCGAGTCCCTGACAGAGGACCCGCAGACCATGAGCTCCCCTCCCCCTGTATCTGAGGAACCCACATGCAAGCAAGGCCGTCCATCCAGACATCCAGCAGGATCTGATGCCAAG
The DNA here is from genome assembly GCF_031143425.1 of Pleurodeles waltl. Lineage (NCBI taxonomy): Eukaryota > Metazoa > Chordata > Amphibia > Caudata > Salamandridae > Pleurodeles > Pleurodeles waltl. The sequence continues at coordinate 72,032,399 of NC_090446.1, forward strand.
ACCACTGCCAGGAAGTGACCTTCTCCTGAACATTCTCCCTTGTCGGGCACTTACACACCCTGTTGAATGTCCACTTTCATGCCTCCTTTTTCCTGTGGCCCCTTGGATACTGGACCTGGACTACCTACAGCTGGGAGAACTACTCTGATGATACACCCACCATGAACACACTCATCACACATTGCACTTATGATTAACATTAAACACCTTTGAGCACAGCTACTGCATATGTGTCTTTATTGTAATGAGTAAGATCTGCATTTGAATAACATGGCATTACATTCAGACCATTGTCCTGCAAATGTTTGTGAGATAGACAGAAGGGGGAGCAAATGCAGCAAGGTTGATGGTAGAGCAGAGAGATTCTGGATAGATGTGTGAAGGGAGCCACCAGGCAAGGCAGGAACCAGAGTGGCACCACACGAATGCCCTGCAAATAGACCAAGACAGGGAAAACTATCACGATAGGAGACACTCTAGGCCACTCAACACACATGCTGAACAATGTCACAATCCTTTGTATGGATTAGCATGTGGAATCACAACCCATATGCCCATGTCAGGTCTACATTTCCAAGACATCCATACCCATTAGTCCTTCCCTCACAGCTGACCAATCTCAACTAAAGGCATGTTCCACAGGCTCTAACAGTAGGGTTATACGTTCTCCCATTGTGGACTGTGGGGATGATTAGAGATACTGATGACACCACTATCTATGGCACAATAATTGTAGTTGGCAAAGCAGTACAGGGAAAATAGCACATGGCCAATAAATTGCATGAGTGATGGTATACAACAGCACAGTGGAAATAACACTCACATTTGAACTGTAACATCTCCTCTGATGGGCAAAATGACATTCCCAAACCCACCCAGGGGGTGAGCTGTACTCAATATCTCCACTGTGACAGACACCAAGAGGAGCTATGTCAAAATGCGTCCAGGAGTACAGGTAACATACATTGCACATACCTGTATCTCATGGGAAGTATTGTTGAATTAACTCTGCTCTGGAGTCAGCTGCATCCTCCTCATCTTCCTCCTCATCACTCACTATGTCCCCTTCATCAGCCACTGGTCCAGCTGCAACCTCCTCTACATCTAGACATGGGATGTGATGCCTCGGGCCAGATTGTGCAGCATGCAGCAGGCAACAACGATCTGTCAGACTTTAAGTGGTTTGTAAATTAGGGCACTTCCGGAGACATGTAGGCATTGGAATCTGACCCTCAGTGGGCCAAAGGTCCTCTCAATGACGCGCCTTGACCTGCCATGAGCCTCATTGAAATAGTGTTCGCCATCTGTTGTCCGATACTTCAAAAGTGTCAGCAGCCAGGGAAGGTTAGTGTACCCAGAGTCACCCGTGTGCACAATGGTATGACACATCTAAATACCGGTAGGGACACAGGGTAGATGGTGAAGTGAGGTGAGATGATAGGGGCACACATCATATTGGATACATACCGATGAGCCATGCCCAGTCCCTCTGTAGTTGTGTCATCATGTGTGGGACGTTGCTGCTGTTCCGCCGAATGTATGTCATGTACAGAACCAGAAAACTTGGCCATAACCTGCAAGATATATTGGTCAGCGAGACACACCACCTGCACATTAATGGAATAAAAGTTTTTCTGGTTCCTGTACACTTGTTCATTTATCTTTGGTGGAACCAAGGCAATGTGGGTGCCATATATGGCCCCTATCACATGAGGAACATGGCCAAATCCTAGAAGGCAGCCTTAATAGTGGTCAAATCTGCACGTTGAGGAAACATGCTCTAGCAGGGCAGTTGCCTGAGCAAAGCACACAGAACATCCTTCAACACATTGCTGAACATCGGCTGCAACATCTCTGCGGCCAAGCCCACTGTCATCTGAAATGACCCTGAGGCAAGGAGGTGGAGAACTGACAACACCTGCAATGAAGGAGGTATGGCATAGGGATGACGTATGTCGGGCAACAGATCAGGCTCTAACTGGCTACACAGCTCCATGATGGTCTGTCGGTTCAGGCGATATGCCTGAATGGTGTGCCTTTCCTCTAGGGTAGCCAGGTCGATTAGGAGCCATTACACAGGGGCATGTCTCATCATTACCATTGCACCATATCTGGGAACAGGAGAGAGGAGAAGTAAAAAGTTGTTGTATGCAAAATGTTGACATTGTAAATCTATGCAAAAGTCACTACATATCATCCATGACGCATATAGAATTATTCTACTATTCACTTATTGCTTGTAAAATGGCAGCTGCCTGTCCTGTATGCACAGGACAGTTAGAAGTGACTTAATTCCGCCGGCATTAGAAGTCATGGCAGAAGGCAGTCTAAACCGCAGTGCAACTCCTCATTAAATAACATTCTTTCCTATGGGAGACTGGCACCAATGATGATCACCGCCGGCAGTGATGGTCATGTCCCAGCAGCCGTAACCGCCATTTACTGTTCCATAACCCACTTCATTCCTGACACTCGTGCAAGCAAGACCCCCACTGCATATGCTGCTGTGGTCTGACTCTGGAAGCCAAGATGCGATGTCCTGCAGGAGATAGGGCCCCAGCCCTTACCCAAGAGGAGCTGAAAAAGCTTCTGGGCGGGGTCCTACCCCTGTATGGACAGTTGTATGGGACACCAGAGCAGCAGGTGAGTCTCATGTCACTATCATGTGTGATTGTAATGTGTGTGAGGATGAAAGAATTTGGGACGAGGCAGACAGAGTGGATACCTGAGATGGGTGAGGAATTTGAGCATTAGTGGCGTGATGAGATGTGACTGTGGTCATGAAATGTGTCTGATGTGTGAAGTCCACTGCTGACCCAGTAATGCCAATCTACATGACTTTGTCCTTCTGGCTGTGTCACCCATGCATCCTTCACTGCAGGCACCTCTGCCCCTGCCCCAGTCAGCCTTGCTGCCCTCAATGAGGAGGACATTGACCTCTTGAAGTCCATCTCTGTGAGGCAGTCAACCATTGTGAATGCCATCCAGGGACTGGCATCACAGATTCACCTGGAAGGCATTCACAGTGCCCTGGCTGCCCTGCAGAGATTGTTCAGGCTCTGGCCTGCGCATTGATGGCAGCCAGTATTCCTTCTTCTTCTGTCCCCCCTCCAACTGCCTGTTCCTAATCCCACATCCCTCTCCCCTCATCCATCCAAGGCACACCTTCATACCAACATGCATCTATGGAAACTGGCTAAGGAATCCATTTTATTATTCCCCCAGGCCTGAGCTCATCCTGTGATACTCAATGATGTACAGGCCTGAAAAACATATGCAGAAGGTTGGATGACCTTTAGTACATTAACCCTGACAGGCAGCTTGTAATGCAAGGCTTGCTTAAAAGAGACAGCTCATGCGACATGTATTGCTTCATTCGCCCAGCAACAGACAGACATCTCGATGTCCACATAGGTCTTAGGAGAGGTTATGAGGAAGCTGGATTGGTGACGCCTTGGAAAGTCTCAACCGTCTGAGAAATGTAAAGGTCACGCTTGTGGTCATCTTGTATCACACTGCCACCATGAAATGTTAGTCTACTGTGATTGGATAGATGCCTTATATATGTGTAATACCATGCATCTCCTGATCAACATCACACCATGTACTTGATGAAGAAATTTTCTTTCAGTTGTTCTGATTGGATGATGTATTTTCACTCTTTTGTGGTTTCATGCATAAAAGATTGTATTGGAGTTCCACAATTCAGACTGCTTGGACTTGGCCTATCAAGCCACAGTCTCCGTGCACATATTATTAAATGTTTCTGCTTGTACCCTAAGGCTGGCTGGTCTCTGGTTTGTTCCTGAGGGCAGATAGAAAAGGAGGCTTCAACACATCCATATCAACAATCCCAGATCGCAAGGACAAACACAAGCACCACAAGAGACACCACCACCATGCACACACAACATTCACATGCAGACAAAACAACATCCACTCCCTACATGGACCCCCTCACCACCTCCCCCTCAAAGACACTACCCCACTCATACCTGCAGTCACTACATCATCACTCCCAAATCCTGCCACAAGTGCACTCATATCCACCATCACCACAATAGCAGACCTCCATGCATGTATCCCATACACCACATGCACACTCAACACAACAGTCAACAACCCCACATGCAGCACATCCACCCTGCCTGCAGACACCACCACAGCATGCATTCACACATCCCCCATGCCATCTCCCTGCATCTCCTCCCCCCTCCTCCCACTACACCTAAACGCCCACACACCCGACAGTCACACAGCACACACATGGCATCCACACTCATATCTGCACCCAAGGCCCCTTAAGGTACACACCTCACATCTGCTCCCTCTCCCTCCACTCCCAAGCGTTACTCCCATGACCAACCTTGTGCTCCTAAAAAACGTTTCCTGCATGAGTTTTCCCTGTTTGCTCCTACTGACCAAGCCCCTGTCCCCCCAGCACCCTTTTCCACTCCCAAGCCCCTGTCTTCCACCTCCCAGTCCTCCCATAGTGCACCTTGAACCAGCCATGCCCCTCCCCCACCTAGAACATCTACCCCCAGCAAGGTCAAGGTTACCCCTCCCAAAGCAAAAGCAAAGCCCCCTCCCTCCAAACCCAACTCTAAGGACCCCCCTTGAAACCCAAGCCCCCACCTCGGCCCCCCCATTGCCCCTGAGGTGCCTGCATGCCCCATTGATGCCCCTGCCATGTGAAGGCCACTTTGCAGTCAGGAGTGAAGTTGGGGCCATGGACATTGACCTGTATGCCTTGGGCTCATGTTCCAGTTGGACTGGCCAGAAGGTCTATATTGTTTCTTGTTTTGTTCTTGTTACAATTGCACTTCATTATATCTGCACCAGCCACCCCTTAGTGTTGAGGGTTACATACTTGTCCTGGCATTCCTTCAACATGTATGTGTTGCTTATGTACTATTTGTTGTGTGTGGTTTTTGTGTGTGTGTGTTGGTAAGGTGTTTGTTTGCATATGGGCATGGCAGCCGCTAGCTGTGCCGAGTGTGTGTGTTGTGTGTGTACCAATGTCCTTCCATCCAGTGTGTGCTAGGCAGGTGTACTTACCGTTGGTTGCCATCGCTGGTTGTGGAGTTGTATGCCCAGCAGGAGCATTGGGAAGATTTCCAGTTCAGGTTCCATGGTGGCTGAGGACGTGCCTGTGTTCCTGAAGTTGAGTGTCCCCTTTTATATTGTTCGTTTCCGCCAGCCTTTTCGTGGCAGGGCAACTGAGGCGGAAATCCTGACGGTGTGCAACCTCATAATATGGTTGGCGGAATCATGCTCCCCACCCGCCTGGAGATGCCTACCGCCAGCCACGGCGGCCCGCCTACACTGGCAAGACTGGCAGTAACTTGGCTGTGTTTCGGTCGGAACACCGCCGTGGTCATAATATAATATGGCGGTCTGCTCCGCCGGGCCCGCAGCAGTGGGCCTGCCACCTCCACCGCAGCGGTCCTCGGACCGCCAAGGTCGCAATGAGGGCCTCAATCTCTCAAGAAAACCCACACCCCAAATCAAATTCAGTACATCATTACATAAGTAAATAAACATGTAAACAAATAAATAACAATTCAAATGTTAACTAATTAACATTGTGTTAGAAATGGTCCTATCCTCACCGCTGATCACTAATGTTAAAAATGGGATCTCTAGTTGGCAGAGGTACGCACATTTGTCCAAATAGGGACCCAATCCTAGTCAGGGTAAGTCACACACAATCCAAATTATCCTGTGCCCACACTCTGGTAGCTTGGCACTGAGCAGGTTAAGTTAGAAGGCAATGTGTAAAGTATTTGTGCAATAACTTGTACAGTAACACAGTGAAAACACCACACAATTACACCACAAAGTTTTAGAAAACTATAAGATATTTATCTGGTTAATTCAATATCAAAACGATAAAGATTCAATAAGCACAAGTTGAAATGTGAATTTCAGAAGTTGCAGAATAGCCTCTTTTCAAGAAAATAAACAGTTAATGCATGATTTCACAAAGTACCTGGTGTGCGTCAAAGATTACACACATGGAGACCGCAGAGGAGAAGATGCGTGGAAAAGTTAGGGTGTGCGTTGGATTTTCCGTCCCGGCACAGACGTTGCGTTGTTTCTTTTCTGGGGCACAGTCCGGGTTCCTCACTGCGATGTGGAGTTCTTCTTTGACGCCCAGGGACGATGTGGGGAAATCCTTGATGCGCTGGAGATGGCACAGGTGCTTGTGTCGATCCGGTGAGGCGATGAGTCTAATTTTCTATTGTGAGGCAGGCGTTGCGTCAATGTTCCACTTGGGGAATCGGGCTGCATCATTCTGGTTCAGCTGTGCATCGTTCCAATAGGGCCGTGCGTCAACTCTTCAGTTGCAAAGCAGGCGCTGTATCGGATCTCCACTCAGGGCCGGGCTGCGTCATTCCGGGTCGGCTGTGTAGTGGTTTGTCAGTCACTAAGCAGGCTGTGCGGCTTTTCTGGCCGGCCGTGCGTTGATTTTCGGTGCACAAGGAGTTTCTGTAGGTGCTTGCGTCGATCCGCTGAGGTGATGAGTCAAATTTTCTGTCCGGCCGTGCGTCGATTTTCGGTGCGCAAGGGGTTTCTGTAGTTGTTGAAGTCTTTTTCGCCCTGTGACTTCGGGGAACCGGAGGCAAGCTCAATCCAAGCTCTTGGAGAGCACTTCTCAGCAAAGTCAGAGGGCAGCAGGGCAACAGCAGGGCAGCAGTCCTCCCCATCAAAGCAGTCCAGATGAGTCCTTTAGGCAGCCAGGCAGTTCCTCTTGACAGGTTGCAGGTTCTGGTCCGGAAGTGTCTGAGTTGGTGGAGTCAGAGACCCAGTTTAGATACCCAAAGATGTCTTTTAAGTGGGGAGACTTCAAAAAGTGCTTTTGAAGTGCACAGGTTCCCTTTTCATTACAATCCTGTCCGCCAGAGTCCCAGTTGGGGGTTTAGCAGTCCATTGTGTGAGGGCAGGCCACTAGCCTTTGAAATGTAAGTGTCAGGCCCCTCCACCCTTCCAGCTCAGGAAGACCTATTCAGTATGCATATGAGTGCAGGTGTGACTGAGTATCCTGTGCTTGTGGTTGCCTGGGTGAAATGCACAAGGGAGCTGTCAACCAGCCCAGCCCAGACGTGGACTGGAGACAGGCTGTAAGGCACAGATGGATTTTAAGTGTAGAGAAATGCTCACTTTCTAAAAGTGGTATTTCTAGAATAGTAATGTTAAATCCAACCTCACCAATAACCAGGAGTTTCTATTACTATTCTATATGACCTGGTTACCCCTTCCAGATAAGAATCTACCACTCAAACAGTATATGATGGCAGCCCTAATGCTAGCCTCTGAAAGGAGCAGGCCTCACAGTAGTGGAAAACAAATTTAGACGTTTTACCCTACCAGGACATGTAAACCACACATGTACATGTCCTGCCTTTTACCTACAAAGCACCCTGCCCTATGGGCACAAAAGATGAGTAACTCTAGTCATATGTTACCTACAATTCGCACAATTTAATCACATTTTTTGTGATTCCTGAAAACAATGCAGACTTCAGGGGATATATGACTTTCACAGTTTTCCTAACTGAAACCTGCCAGTCCTCAACCTATGACTACTTTTACCAATTTCTCGTTTTTTTCACATGAAATCCTATTTAAATCCTTTCTGCTGAATCTCTGAAAATGAGCGTATTCAGGTTTAGAAGTATCATGAACATGGAAAAAAATGAATTCTGATGAACTGATAAGATAAAAAAAATGAATTAACTTTTTGCTGCTGACATGAACTGTAACTTGTATGTTATTAATTCAATTCCAATGAGGGCCAAATCTACCTATTATCTTTGAGGCTACTAAGCTGAATGTCATTGAATTTTGCAGTACTTGGAACTACAAAACCTGTAGTGTGAAGCACTATATAAAGCAAGAATTGACAAAGCTAATAGGTCTGGTTTCGATGTGCCAATGCAAGCAAACACAAGTATATGCAAATTCATACTCAACAGTTCTTTCTACTTGTACACATTTTATGTGAATATTCCCCGATAATTAATATTAATCTCCCATTTTGGAAGTTTTGCGGCCAATGCACAAATTCATGTACCAGTACATATGTAACATTATGTACTCTATGCTTCCTTTATGAATAGTCTTCATTGAATCCACAATCAGTTGCTGAATTACCATATACATTTTAAAAACTGCATCTAATGAGCCCATAGATTTCTGTCATTTTTTGTGAACATGATAATCTTACTTTTTGAAAATGAGAGGTGAAATGGATTGGTAGATGAATACTTGTTGGAAAGAAGCATGGTGGTTTTAAGACATTGTCAATAAAAAAGAAAACAGAGAAGCCTGGGAATAGACTAACTGTGTGCAATCAAGGAATTAGTCATGCAAGAAGCATTGGCAATGAACTTGGGGAAAGTTTAGTTTAACCGCATTGCAAACTTTGCCACCCGGCCTTTGTCCTTTTTAACAGACAAAAGCATGTTTGCTACAACAGATGGCATGCCTAGTCTTTATTATCATCATATACAACTTTGCGGGCCCAGGAATATTTATAAATGTCCCTTTCTCAAGTTCTGAAACATCAAATCATTATATTTCATTTTGGTATGATGGAGACTAAAGACATTGCCCCTTCTTGGAAATATCAGTCGCAGTCTCAATCTTGCCGTCTTTGTGGGTACAAACAAGAGTCACTTGTACATGTTCTTCTGTATCAGAAGTAGAAAGGAAAGTTTACTTGAAACAGATTTTTAGGATTTTGAACATTCACTCATGTAGGTAAGCTGTCATTAGTTGGCTAAGTGATGCTTTAATTCCTCTGGCCTGTAGGGGTACTAGGTTTATAATAACATTTTTAAAGAAATGTCTAAAAGTGAAGTAAAATTGAGTAGGTCAGGTCAAAGTCCAGCGTTGTCCTGCATGTTTTTTATGTTGATGGGCATTTAACAGATATAGAAAATAAAAAAAAGAAATTGGCTGGCGGAGGCAGGTTTAAGCTAATTGTGAGCTCGAAGGGTCTCCTGTTCTTTGTAGCGAAGCTTATAAAACAGCCTGGGTTTAAAAATGTTTCAGTTGAAATGCTCCCTATTGTCTCTATGTGGATTGCATTTATGGTGCTTATCGTATATTGTTGCACTTTAATTAGGTTATTTGTGATTGTATGGTCTCAAGACTTAGCTTTTATCGTTCATATTTTATGCAAATGTTTTTGTCTTAAATATTATCAGGCTGGGATAGTTTTTTTTTAACCATTTTGTGTATTTTTATGGTAACAATATGAAGAATGTTTTGTGTTTTTATATTGCCAGGATTATGTGATTTGATCTTAAAGTTGGTGTTGGTTTTAATTAATTATGCTAATAATTTTGACTTGACTAACTGTGTGACAATATTGGTATCTTATGATATAGTATGTTCACCAAGTTGCCAGAAAGAAGAGATCTTTGAACCCATTAAGTCACAATACCCAGTCGTATGTGCACAATAATTCACTCCCATTTGTCCATGGGGTTTATCTCATGTTTTTCCCATATGTCGAGAAAACATGGTAAATGATGAGTAGAATGCTTGAATTAACCTTAGTCAGTTGTAATTACTTCGAGCTGCATTCCGGTTAAACATTTTGTTGCTCAGTGTGCTTCTCCAGAGAGGTATCAACCTTAAGCAAATTAGCCTGGAAGCTGATCTATTGCAAAAAGCAAAGAAAGATCTGTGAGGCCAGACCCTTCTGAGAGGAAACTAAGGAAATCGCAGACTGGGTTTGTCATCTTGAGTGAGGTGCAGCTGCAGTACTGTGACACAGCAAGCACAGTACTCATATCTGTAAACATTGAAAAAATAGAATGCTTACATTAATCTCACCCTCTAGTGTTCTATATGTTGCACAAATGTAAAACATTGTAAGATTGTCTTCTTGACCTGGCTTGATTTTTATAATCCATCTACTAACTACTAGCTAGCCCATGAGGTAATTGTGTTTCTCCTAGCCTTTACGCTTTCATGGTGATCATCTGGCTGGTACACTATCTGGCTTATGATAGCGCGTCCAGTCTTTATAAATTACTTATACTTGGACATGCCGGAGGTCGGTGAACCTTTTAACCGAGTTGGGTTCTCCTCATCCAAGAATAGTCGGATCACTTGAATCAATAATCAATAACCATTATAATCAATAACCAACACTCAATTAGTAATCAAACAACACATTAGGAATCAATAACAATCAGTATTTTGACACACCATGACCTTTCAGTCATGAATAACCACACCAGTTTATTAAAAGTTAATGAGTTTATTTCCTTATATTAACAAAGCTAACACAATATAAGTAAGCCTCAAAATCAAATGATATACATATACGAACATTACTAGCTTTCCATAGCGACGGAAGAAATGCAATCTATGCAAAATCTGAATTATAATGCACTCGGTAATAGCAATACAAATCACTAATATAAGCAACTGAATTTGACTAATTGCATATATCGGTCAGCATAACAGGATTTCAATTCAACATGGTGCATTAAGTGAATACCTCAACTAACCTCTAATTAGCATTGGCATGTGGGGCTTCATGCAGAACAAATTTTGTCAACACAAATTAAAAAAACTTCTAGCTTGGGCCCTATCAAAATAAGCAGTTAGTACCTAAGAAGGAAAACACAATGCATAATACAATTATCCTTTCATAATTACCAAATACAATCAGCATTCAAGGAAAATCTTCGTCCTTCAGGTACCGGTTCGATCAGCATGGGGCATATTTCAAAGGGGCAAAGTTTAAGCAAGTTTCCTTGCGGCAGCAAGGAGAATGGGGCAAAAGTTATTGCATGGACAGGACAGGGCAAAATTAAAGTTAAAGTCTCTAGGGTGAGAATTCTTAAAGTCTCTTTCTCTGCGACAGAGAAAAGACATCAAAATGTCATTTAAAATGGCTTTTTGAATCAGGCTTCAAAATGGCATCAAGGAAAATGGGTGACTTCTCTTTGTCCGGTGGGTTTAAGTAGCAAACGTTCCAAATTCTTCAGGGCCTTCCATTGGAGGGTTCATAGGGTGGCTTCCTTTTGACCAATGAATAGTGTCTTTCTCTTAGTACTCATTTATGCAGAAGGTGTCCTTGGAGCCTTGGAACACAAGTTGCAACAAAGTTTCCCAATTAATTCAATATCAGAGCTTTTATTGTCTGCACCTGCAGAAGCTGACCTTGCTTCAAAGGGCATGAAACTAGCCTAGCACGAAACCTTGAGATAAGTATATTAGTCATTTCTACTGGAAAAATACAACCTTTAAGTAAAAGAATATGTCTTTGTTAATACAAGTGAAAACCACGCAGTAAAATTTTGAGACCAGGCAACTAGGCCAAAGCCTCTGCTAAATTTAAGCTAAGCATAAAAAAGTTTCAAAAGAAAATCATAGAATACATTTGCAATTATGACAGATTACTACATTTATAGATTCTTCATGATTAATTATGCTCGTTTATAATAATGACGAACCACCCCGTGGGCACATTTTTCCACGTACGTTATTTTTCTCTGCTAAAATCACACTACCTTATACGATTTTGTTACATGATATATGAATATTTGTTAGTCCTTCTTTTTCTGCTTCATCAATCCCTCCTCTGATGACTAATTATGTCATCACATCAAATCTTCCATCACAAATTTTATTTCATTAAAATTCTGTTTTAGTAATTTGGCACTTCAGTCAATTCCCTCTTCCTTTGTGTTCCCTTTGATTTTTCTCTGTATAGTGCTACTATTTTATTTTGTTCTATCTCTTCTCTTCTCCTCTTGTTTCTTGATTTCAATATTTTAATAGCTTTCCATATTCCCCAAATACCTAATAAGCAAATTAATATTATTAATATTCCTTTTACTATTTTCAGTAATTGTCCGTTCCAAATGTTGCTGAGCCAATTTCCAGTGGAAGCAAATCCTTTTCCAACCTTTTCCCATACTCCTGGTTCTTTCAATTCTTTCAAATCTGCACTCTCGTTAGTTAAATTCGTAAGCATTTTCCTAATTTGCCCACTGTTGTCCGGAATATAAGAACAACAGTGACGTGCACTAAGCATTTTGCAAACGCCGCCATTCTTTGCTAAATAAATGTCTAAAGCAAGCCGGTTTTGAAGAGTCATAGCTCTTTCTGCAGCAAGTTCAGCATCGATCAGGATTATGGCTCCTGAGAATTTTGTCAGCATGTTATCCACAATAGTAGACAACTTTTGTATTTTGATTGAATTCAATATGACTCCTACAGAAGGAATCATTGCTCCAAATATATCTCCTGCCACACCAGAAGCTGTCTCCCTTTTCTGAATGCGATGTGATTCAGACAGCTTCAGAAACTTCTTTAAGTCATCCAGTTGATAAATCTTTGGAAATACTATTCCCAAATAACACATCCCATACCATCCTTTAGGAAGACGATAATAGGCATTAAGTCCACAAATATAATATACCCCTGGAATAACTGGGTCTTGTCTATTCAGCATGAACGTCCACTTAGCCTGAAACGAAAACGTATGTTTGCATTCACTCGTTCCCACAAAAAGTGTGTCATAATATGATTTAGGTCAATATATACAAAGTTTCCCTATATGTAATGCATCTAAAGCTAATTTCCCTTGTGTATTTATTGCAGCAAAAGCATAGTTATCTACAGATGTCCTTTTGTGTAGTTCCCTTTCTAATTTCTCCTTTACCATTTTCCTCCTACCTTCAGTGTGCTCTAAAAAGCTCTTTTCCACGGGTGAAAGAAAGCATGTACGGTTGTCTCTATGAGCGTGGACTACAGGAAAAGGCAACAGTGGTTCAAAGAAACCCCTAACTATTTTTATATAATAATCCCTTGCCACTTTACTCAAGTACTCTATTATAGGAACATATGGAATTACGACGTCATGATTGGAATAGAAGTATTGAATAGACTCCTGGCCATAAAATCTTGTCAGAAGCAAGCTACATGAAATTCCATATGTAAGCGGCATGCTATGATATGTCACTCCTTCTATTACTGAGGCAGGTATTTGTGCGCACACATAACAATCTTTCGCATCCATTGTCTCAACATACTCATTCAGCAAGCGATAGAAGACGTTAGAGGAGAGCTCTTTCTTGTCGTGTAAATATTTCTCGTCTTGTTCGAGTTTCTGCAGGGGAGTTAATTCAGTAGGAGTTTTAGAAGTAGAAGCATCATTCGCGTCTCTTTCATTCTCTCCATGCATTCCAAAAACTATTGCTATAATTATTAGAACACATGCAGTTATTAGAGCTATACACATGTATTTACAACATTTCATTTTATGTCCTTTTGTAGTACTGCCTGACATGATCTATATAGAATCAGAATTTTCAAGACACTTTATCAAATCAAATTTGCAGACATATATAAAGCTGAACGAGTTAAATGTTCATACGGTTTTCTTTAGCAGCTTAGTCTCTTATCGGTTTAGCAGCTTTTGTCTCAAAATCGGTTTCAAAGTCAATCAAGTTATCAATGTCTTATCCAGTTCTAAGGTCAATCAGGTTGTCAATGTCTTATTCGGTAATGTTCATGAAATTTCACTTTTCAAGTACCAAAGTGTCGTTCTGCTTCTTCGTTTTCAAGACTGAGAGATAGAAATTAGTCTGACCAATCGTTAGTGGCTGTGTATGCCCATTCTGGACCAGAATATCTTCTGCGCTGTATTCTTTTCCTTTTCAATTTTGCATCTCCTTTTGATTCTCTCTCGCTTACGTCTTGTTCTTTGGCTGTGTCTTTTTCTTCACTCAGCGTTGTTATTACGATAGACACTTCTTTTCTTTTCTCTTTCAATTTTGGCCCTTCATTTTCTTTTAATATTTCTTTAGTCTTTGATTTCACTGGCGATATGGTTTGCCTCTGTTTCGCGCTGCTTTCACCTGATGGACCTGCAACCGGTTCTGGAAGAACTTGAACGATTTCACTCTTTTCTATCTTGTCTCCTTCCCCTAGGAGGTCAATCAAGTTTTATCTTTCTTTTCCTGTATTTTCTGCTTCTGGGAAAGCCCTCCTCTTATTAGACTCTCCTGCTTCTTCACCTGTGACAGGATCTTTGTCACCTTCAGGATCTTTGTCGCTTCCTGAGGCTTCTTCTCTGTTGTCCTCAAAAGGATCGACTGCGTCTTCCTCAGAAAATATTTCTTCTGTCTCGATTTCTCCTTGTTTGCTTTCAGGCTCTCTTTGTTCTGTCTCAGTGCCTGGTGCTTTCCTGTCGGTTGCTGGTAACTTCAGCGCTTCAATCTCCTCTTCTGTGGGACACATCACCCTTTTCGTGTGACTGGCGTGAATCCAGTTGGGAACTCATGCACACTTCACAGCGGTGGTAGTTGTCAGAATCACTTGGAAGGGTCCTTTCCATTGGGGTTCCAGACACGACTTCCTCATGTGCTTCTTTATCACGACCCAGTCACCTGCTTTCAGGGCGTGTCCTGGACCTTGGATCGGTGGCAAGGTGATTGCCTCCACCTGGTGAGAAAAAGAGCGGACCACATCAGCCAGGCCTTTGCAGTAGTCCAATACCATATCATCGGTAATATTTACAAGTGCATTTGCGGGAACTGCTGGAAGTCTCATGGCTCTGCCCATGAGGATTTCATGCGGCGATAGTCCAGTTTTTCTATCAGGTTTGTTTCTCATTGACATTAACACCAAAGGTAACATGTCAGGCCATTTCAAGTTTGTGGATGCGCATATTTTCGCCATCCTCGATTTCAATGTGCCATTCATTTGCTCCACTAGTCCTAATGCTTCAGGGCGGTAGCTACAATGCAATTTTTGTGCAATGGTCAGTGCTGCACACAATAATTTGATTGTTTCGTTATTGAAGTGACTTCCCCTATCTGATTCTAAAGAGATCGGGAATCCAAAACGTGGTATTAGTTCTCTCAAGAGTAGTTCTGCGTGTAGGGTATGCTTCAATCCAGTGACTAAAAATACACACAATCACCACCACATACTTCAAGCCTGCATGCATAGGCATCTCAATGAAATCCATTTGCATCCTGCTGAATGGACCACCTGCTCTTCCAATGTGGCTCAAATATACTACTGTTCCCTTCCCTGCGTTCATTTGTTGGCAAATGATGCAACAATGGCAAACTGCTTCAGCAACTTGACGGAATTTTGTATTAAACCAATCAATTTTGAATAATCTAATCATGGCATCCCTTCCAAGGTGGGCTTGTCCAGGATACAACCTGGCCAATTGTGTTAAAAGACTGTCTGGCAGAACCAATCTCCCTTCACTTGAAACCCACAAATCATCTGGTTTCTTTACGCATTGTAATTTGCTCCATGAGAGTTTCTCATCCTTACTGACATTATTTTGTAGGAATTTCAATTCTTCAATTGTATCTACAACTTTTAGAGCAAAGGCTTCACTTGGTTCAAGTTCTGGCTCATTTATCAAGTTCCATTCGTCTCTGAGCAATATACAGTTCAATGCGCAAAACCTTGCGACTTGATCTCCATATCCATTTCCCAAAGAAACAAAGGGACTGATTACAACTTTGGAGGAGGTGTTAATCCGTCCCAAAAGTGACGGTAAAGTGACGGATATAGCACCAGTCGTATTACGAGTCCATTATATCCTATACAACTCGTAATACGGCTGGTGGTATATCTGTCACTTTACCGTCACTTTTGGGACGGATTAACACCTCCTCCAAAGTTGTAATCAGGCCCAAAGTCTTGTGATTTCGAGTATGCACTACATTTTACCACTGCCAATTCTCCTGGCAACTGGATGGCATGTAACAATTCCCTTATTCTTTCACCATTTTTCACTGAAGAGGTCATGAAGCCTCTCTGTGACCACAATTGTCCAAAATCATGCACTATTCCAAATCCGTACTGACTGGCAGTGTAAATGGTGACTTTCATCAATGTGGAAAGTTGGCAAGCTCTAGTAAGGGCTACTAGTTCCACTACCTGTGCAGAGTAAACTCCTTGAAGCCAAGACGCTTCCAGAACACCTGTTATTGTACATACAGCATATCCTGCTTTCAATATTCCTAGTGCATCTCTCAAACATGAACCATCAACAAAAATAATTTGATCATTTTCTTCCAATCGGGTGTCTTTGATATCAGGTCTTGGTTTTGTACAAAATTCAGTCATTTGAAGACATTCGTGCTCGATGTCTTCGGCGTTCTCAATTTCGACATATTCACTGGGAAACAAGGTTTCTGGATTCAACGTAGTGCACCTTTTCAGCTGCACATTGGGTGATCCCAAAATTATTGTCTCGTACCTTGTAAGCCTAGCACCGGTCATATGCTGTGTTCGGGAACGTGTCAAAAGCATTTCGACTGAGTGAGGGACCATGACTGTTAAAGGATGTCCCATCACTATTCCTTCGGTCTGATTTAGGCTTATACCAACTGCTGCTACAGCACGCAAGCACCCCGGTAAGGCTGCTGTGACTGGATCCAAAGTAGCTGAAAAATATGCTACTGTTCTGTTTACGCCACCATGGGCTTGAGTCAAGACAGACAAGGAACATGCATCACGTTCATGACAAAACAATGTGAACGGCTTTGTGTAATCAGGCATACCTAAAGCTGGAGCTCTGCACATGCATTCCTTTAATTCAATAAAAGCATCCATTTCATCTCTTTTTAACACTATTTCATCCAGCGCATCTTTCTGGGCCAGTTTCAGTAAAGGTTTTGCTAGAGTTGAGAAATTGGGAACCCATTGGCGACAATAGCTCACCATTCCCAAAAACTTTCTCACCTCTTTTCTAGTCTTGGGTGGACTCATTTGAAGTACACTTGTTTTTCTTTCTTTCATGATTCTTCTCGACCCTTTCTCTACCTGATGACCCAAAAATTTCACTTTCTTCTTGCAGAACTGTAATTTTGAAGGAGACACTTTGGGGGTAATTTTGACCTCGGCAGTCTTTTTCCAAGACCGCTGAGGGACCGCCGTGCGGAAGACCGCCAGTGTTGGTGGTTTGCCGCTTGCCCTATTATGACCGTTGGCAGCTCTCCGTCCTTTTACAGCCGGAGAGCCGCCAACAGCCATACTGGCGGGAGGCGGGGAAGTGGAGGTTGCTCCACCTCCACAGCCACGCCAACAGAACACCGCCCAGCGAATCACATCCTGTGATTCGCCGTGGTGGTGTTCTGTTGGCGGTGTGGTGTCGACGGAGCTGCCCCCATGGCTCCCGTCCCCTCCCGGAGGATCGTCGGACCAGGTAAGTCGTTCGTCCGTGAGGGGAGGCAGGTGGGGTGGTATTGTGTGTTGTGTGGGTGCATGGGGGTGTGCGTGTGTGTATGTAGAGGGGGTGTTTGAGTGCATGTATGCCTGCGGGGGTGTTGTGTGTATGGGAATGAGTGTGTGTATGTCTGTGGGTATGTCTGTATGGTTGTGTGCGTGTATGTTTGAATGTGGGTGTACGTGTATGACTGTGTGTGGATGTAGGCATGTATGTCAGCATGTAAGTATGTAGGTGGTGCCTGCGTGCGTGTCGTGTGGGTGGGGAGGGGGGCCCTGCCACCTTTGGGGGGTGGCAGGGGTGGTGGGGGGGTAGGGGAGGGAGTTGGGGTGGATGGAGACCACTATCAGTGCCAGGGAAGGAATTCCCTGGCACTGATAGTGCTTACCGCCATGGATTTCATGGTGGTTCAAACCGCTGGAAATCCACGGCGGTAAGCCGGGTCCAAATACCTCCGGCGGTATATTGACGGCTGCCGGTCTGGAGACCCAGGTCTCCAGCCCGGCGGTCGTCTCCGCCCTGGCGGGCGGAACGGAGAACCGGCGGATGACCATGGCGGTAACCGCCATGGTCATAATTCCACAGAGTACGACCGCCAGCCTATTGGCGGTCTTACCGCCGGTTCTCCGCCTTCCGCCAGGGTTGTAATGACCCCCTTTGTGTCCATTCCTTCCCAAATGGTTCAATAGGGCAATAGTGTCAACTGTACAGTCACTTTTTGTTTTGGATGCGATCATCAATATACTGTACTAAGGTTGATTCGAATGGCAATTCCAATGATTCCAAGTCTTTCTTTAGAATCTGATTGAAAATTTATGGTGACTCCGAAAACCCTTGAGGAATTCGACACCAACTGTAGACTCTGTCTAGGAATTTGAAGCAAAAGAGAAATTGGCTGTCCTCATGAAGAGGCACAGAAAAGAATGCTTGTGACAAGTCGATGACTGAGAACTACTCAGCATCACTGGGAATTTGAAACATTATCACAGCTGGATTTGGTACTACGGGACAACCTTTGACTATTATGTCATTTATTTTTCTCCAATCTTAAACAATTCAGACTTTTCCACTCGGTTATATTAGTCTCATGATTGGCAAATTACATGTACTATTTAGTACTTCTTTCAGTACTCCCTGTTTCACAAACTCATCAATGAGTTGGGCGACTTTCATGAGAGTTTCTTGTGACATATGGTATTGTGGAGTCGGAGTAAAATTTACATTCCCCTCCTAAACTGTCCTCCTCTTCCTCATCACTGTTTGTCTGAATTTTAATTCCATCATTTGAACACATAATCGAGCATCCCAATTGGTACAATAAATCTCTCCCTAATAGGGATATCGGACTTGAGTCACACACCACAGATTTATGTGACCCTTGAAAGTTACCAATTCTGACTTGCACTGAATCTGTCAAATACCTATTTGCTACTCCTACTACTTGAACTGTTCTCCCTGAAAGTGGCAAATTTGGTACTTCGATACTTCTAACTGTAGAGCGTGTAGCTCCTGTGCCAACCAGAAATGAAACGCTGTGACCCATAACTCTTCCTTCCACATACGGTCCCTTTTGATCAACTTCCAAAGTTGCTGCAAGCATACAATTTCCCTCCTCATCTGAACTTTCACTCTCCCATACATCGTTTATTCCATTCTCACTGTGTAACGGTAATTGGTGTACTGTGTCATTTTGATTCATTCCTTGACCCGTGACCTGTTGAGGAAGCATTACTAGTTGCTGATTCATTGGCGGTAAGGGTATTTGCATTTGCTGATTAGGTACCATAGGAAACTGCTGTTGCATTGTCGGCAACTGTGCCATTTGTACACGGGGCATTTGCACCTGCTGTGGTTGTATGGTTTGTAGATCCTGCATCTGATTCACATTATTTTGGAAATTTGGATTTGGTCCTCTCATATTCTGAAATGTATTGACATAATTGTTTTGCTGACCTACACCTTCCTGCACCAACATTGGGCACTCCCGTTTCCAATGCCCGACGATTCCGCACATGTGACATGGCATCACCTTTTTCATTGCCTGTAAACCATTTGGAATCACAACAGTATTTAAATCAGGACCATTATTCACAAAACCTCCTCGACCTCTGCCTCTCATCTGTGGCTGAAACATAGCATTTCCCTGTTGTTGCTGCTGCTGCAACTGCTGTTGGAAACCTTGCAAACTGTGCAAACCTTGCAAACCTGTCTGAGCTGCTCTAATCTGCATCACCATCACTTTCTCTTTCAACCTTTTCTGTTTTGTCTCAATTGCAACACTGCAATATTTTGCATAGTTCAACACTTCATCGATCGATTTTGACTGCCAACAAATCAAATGCATTTTAATCATCTGGCTGATTTCGGGTCTCAATCCTTCCACAAATCTGAACACAAAATGGAGCATGTCCTTTGCCTCAATCGTTTCTGTACCACTGTAATTTTTAAACGCTTTCAACAATCTCTCATAGTATGCATGTATCGACTCCTTAACTTCTTGTGCTGTTCTGTCAATTCTCTGCCAATCCACATTTTTCGACGCAACTTTTGTTTTTAAACGTTCAATCACCTTATGGTATAGGCTCATTACCGTAGGCGATGGTGCACCTGTGTCCCTATCTCTTTCTGGTTCACTTGTTGGCCAGCCTACAGCCCTTTTACAATCTTCCCACAAATCTGCCGGAACCACAATTTTGAATAAAGTATTCAGGTCTTCCCAAAGACATTTTGCGAGTTTCACAAATCTATCTGTTTATTGATACCATTCGATCGGTTTTTCTCTTAATTTAGGGAAATGATCCGTAAAGGATTGAATATCACACCTGTGCCATGGTACATGGACAAGCTTTCCCCCTGCTGTTTTTCTCATTGGTAATATGGTTATCAGATCATCATTCTGTTGTACTTTCTCATTCTGGTCTGGGGTACTCTCTTTCTTCTTATACTTTTTCTTAACCCACCTGCTCTCCCATTTATCTAAACATCTCCAAACCTGCGCGCTTTTCAGTATCTCTTTAAGGTGTGTTTTCATCCCTGCAGATCTCATGTGTTCAAAATCTTTCGTCTCAAAGTCTAACCTGTAACTTCTGCTCAACTGTTTGGTTTTACCTATGTCGACTTTGTTTCTGTCTGCAATTTCTTGTAACTTCTTTTGTATGCTGCTTACTTCTCTTGTAGATCTAGGGCACATGTATCTCAGCTCTGCTTATGTGTATGATTCTAACCTGTTCAAACCCGTCGTTCCCTCTACTAGTTCATCCGCTTCCATGCCCAATCTTATTTTATTCAAATATTCTTCTCCCTTCCCGCTGGGTGTGCTCTATGGGGAGTTCAGGCTGTTCAACCATTGTGTTAACTGTTGTGCGGTCAGTCCCATCAATGTAGCACTTACATCGACTGCTACTGATGGTTTCTGTAACATTTCTGTTTTTGAAGTTAGCTGTACTATTAGTGGTGGACTTGACCTTACCACAGTTGACGGAGCACAAATTGGAATTGGACTAAATTCCAACAAAGACCCAGATCTAGTTGACAGTGTTCCTACCGGAGTTGTTTCTGGAGTATTTTCTATGCTTCTCCTCCCTGTCTCATTTTGTGTCATTACCCCTTAGTCGCATACATTTGGCTTTGCTTGTATATACAATGGTACTGGCGGACCTACAGTGATAGGCAGAGATATTGCATCTGGATTCTGTCTGTTCCCCGAATTCTGTGGCATGTTAATTCCCACATTATGGTTCATCATTGGTGGCATATCTAACTGGTTTTCTGCTATTTGAGTGTACTTCGGCACTTCTTGCATCTGCTTTTGAGGCATCAGAATTTGTGTTGATTCGGCTTGAATCAATGTCGGTCTTTGATAATTCTGTCCTCCCTGCACCATTAAACTAGAAGTCATTTCCAGATTATGCTCCTCACAATAGCGCCTTTGAACCTGTGGCTGATAATCATTGACAGGTTTCAATTTAGGCACGTCAGGATATATTCTCTGAACTTGTGGTATTTCTGGTGTAAAAGGCATAACGGGACTACTTTGGCTCTGCGATATTCTCAAATTCGGTGTTACAGTACCCTGTATTGGTTCTGGATGGGCAGTACTAGTGCTTGGGCCATTTTCGCTTTTCACATGGTGGCGGGCGGTCATTTAGCAATTGCAGAATGAACTCCTCATCGTCTGATTCATCTGACCTTTTCGAATTTCTATTGTCTTCTCTATCTCTGGACTGACTCCTGTTTGTTTTATAGGTAGCTTTCCTTCCTTTCGTCTCTGCTTCGTAAGTAATTGCGGGAAACAATTTAATTCCCTGCAATACTTCTGATCTCCAAACCTTTTGGGCACTATCCCATCTAGCATCCGCTAGTGTCTTTTCTACTTTTCTCACGCTTGTCTCAAATTTCTTTTGTAGCTGTCTCCTAGCCATTTACTCCCAAATTGCTAATGCTTCAAACTGTGCTGGTCTTGGAGGTACTTTCATGTCGTATAGCGCGAATCTTAGATTCTCCAAAACTCTTAGATTAAACGACCCATTGATAGGGAACGCTACACTTCCATGTTTTTCTGTTAATTTACACCATTGCTTTAACCAAAGACATGGTGCGACACCCTTTTCTTCAATCACAATGTAAGCTGGTGTACCCTCAGGCGGTGTTTCTTCTCCTACATTTGCTTTAATATATACATCTCCCCTCAAGGCACTCTTAAGTGCTTTGAAAAATTTCATCTTTCCGTCTTTTATTTTCTTAAAATGTAATCAATAAGTGACTTTAATTCCCGGAATACTCTTCGCTTTCCTTTCCCCCACCAATTGCGCTTCACGGACTGCGTCCAATCCGTGCGCGACCCTTCTCGCCAACCAACCTATCCCAGCGCGTCTCCTAGTGACGTCACACCCACACACTGCGGGTGACAAAGTCTCGCGGCTTGTCCTCCTTCATTCAGCTTCACTCAAAACTAATTTCTGCAACATATCGCGAGCACTAACCAAACAGGAAGAAAACAAATCTGTCGGTTTACTACAGGAAGGGTAATACAATCGGTTCAGAAACCTTAGGGATTTTTCTATAGCCTCAGCAGTTGTTCCATCTTTCTCGGTTTCCCACTTTCGCAATCAAAATTTGACCCGCAAACTTTACTCTCAACTGATCAATGAACTATTCTAGCGCGCCTTAGAATTCGTCAAATCTCAAAGTTGAAAATTTTCTTTCATTCCTCAATATTCATACTGACTCACTGACCACGCCCGATCACCCTATTAAACCGAACAGATTACAACATCAATCAAGTGTCTCATACACTTTTCAACATACTCCGGAGTCTCTTGACCTCGCAGGGCCCGTCTCAACATCAACAACCACGTGGACAATTTTTCCTGCACAAAGCGCTACACACATATGAAGTTCGACGACCTCCCTACTCTCACACTTTGGAGTATCACTCCTCTAAAAAAATGTATTGGGGTTGGTAACCCCCCTAGAATCTTCACAAACTTCACAATTCATCTGCGGCATAAGCTGTGCAAGTGCGAAACCCTAACTTCACTCATACTGTCAGAAGAAACTCGGAAAACATTCTCACACCTCCATTTCCTCCATTCGCAAGCTCCGAGATTCCGGAAAGGTCATTGGGATTTAGGGCATCATCATCTCTCCAACTTGTTTTATCAAAGAAAATTCTGACTTAAATCCGTCTATTGTTCAAGTGGGGTCCCAAAGGGCGAAACCATCAATCTCTGCTACCATCTACTGATAGCGCGTCCAGTCTTTATAAATTACTTATACTTGGAGACGCCGGAGGTCGGTGAACCTTTTAACCGAGTTGGGTTCTCCTCATCCAAGAATAGTCGGATCACTTGAATCAATAATCAATAACCATTATAATCAATACCCAACACTCAATTAGTAATCAAACAACACATTAGGAATCAATAACAATCAGTATTTTGACACACCATGACCTTTCAGTCATGAATAACCACACCATTTTATTAAAAGTTAATGAGTTTATTTCCTTATATTAACAAAGCTAACACAATATAAGTAAGCCTCAAAATCAAATGATATACATATACGAACATTACTAGCTGTCCATAGCGACGGAAGAAACACAATCTACGCAAAATCTGGATTATAATGCACTTGGTTATAGCAATACAAATCACTAATATAAGCAACTGAATTTGACTAATTGCATATATCGGTCAGCATAACAAGATTTCAATTCAACATGGTGCATCAAGTGAATACCTCAACTAACCTCTAATTAGCATTGGCATGTGGGGCTTCATGCAGAACAAATTTTGTCAACACAAATTTAGAAAACTTCTAGCTTGAGCCCTATCAAAATAAGCAGTTGGTACCTAAGAAGGAAAACACAATGCATAATACAATTATCCTTTCATAATTACCAAATACAATCAGCATTCAAGGAAAATCTTCGTCCTTCAGGTACCGGTTCGATCGGCATGGGGCAGATTTCAAAGGGGCAAAGTTTAAGCAAGTTTCATTGCGGCAGCAAGGAGAATGGGGCAAAAGTTATTGCATGGACAGGACGGGGCAAAATTAAAGTTAAAGTCTCTAGGTTGAGAATTCTTAAAGTCTCTTTCTCTACGACAGAGAAAAGGCATCACAATGTCATTTTAAATGGCTTCTTGAATCAGGCTTCAAAATAGCATCAAGGAAAATAGGTGACTTCTCTTTGTCAAGTAGGTTTAAGTAGAAAACTTTACAAATTCTTCAGGGTCTTCCATTGGAGGGTTCATAGGGTGGCTTCCTTTTGACCAATGAATAGTGTCTTTCTCTTAGTACTCATTTATGCATAAGGTGTCCTTGGAGCCTTGGAACACAAGTTGCAACAAAGTTTACCAATTAATTCAATATCAGACATTTTATTGTCTGCACCTGCAGAAGCTGACCTTGCTTCAAAGGGGATGAAACTAGCCTAGCACGAAATCTTGAGATAAGTGTATTAGTAATTTCTACTGGAAAAATACAACCTTTAAGTAAAAGAATATGTCTTTGTTAATACAAGTGAAAACCACGCAGTTACATTTTTAGACCAGGCAACTAGGCCAAAGCCTCTGCTAAATTTAAGCTAAGCATAAAACAGTTTCAACAAGAAAATCATAGAATACATTTGCAATTATGACAGATTATTACATTTATCGATTCTTCATGATTAATTAAGCTCCTTTATAATAATGGCGAACTACCCCGTGGGCAAATTTTCCCACGTATGTTATTTTTCTCTGCTAAAATCACACTACCTTATACGATTTTGTTACATGATATATGAATATTTGTTAGTCCTTCTTTTTCTGCTTCATCACGTACCACAGGCAGCAAGCATCTTTCATTGAGTTCAAGTTTCAATCTGTATTTGTTCTCAAGGGCATGTGTTTTAATTTTGTTATTTTAACAATTGTGGTGTCATAAGAAAAAGAAGAAAGGGTGCATGTGTTGCCCACCCACTCCTCAACAGGGTTGAAGTCTCAGTCCTCATAATCTTTTCGTAGCTGTTGTTGAGGCCCTTTTTAGCCACAACCTCTCAGAAGACTCACAGGAAGTGAAATAGAGACCTTTTTATTTCACTAATGAAATCCACTGTAAAATATACATTCATAAATAGTACATTTTGTTGCACTTGAAAAACATAAGACTCAGTGAATCTCATTCCAGTCGCAACCCAACAAAGTTACTGTAGAGGCCCAAGCAGATAATTTTATCAGTGTTCAGGACAACCAGAATACAATTTCTTACCTGGCGTGAAAGTGTTTTGAAAAGTATTAAGTCTCACAGTTCTTACAAGGCAAATTAGTCTTACAGCAGAGGTTCAGAACATAGAGAGGACAATCCTACAGCTCTCTTAAAAGTTTTTTTTTTTTTCTTTCTGCCTTTCTTGTATTTTCCTTGGTCCCACCCTTTTCATTTTCAATGTGGGTAAGCCTATTTACATATTTTGGCATGGATGCCGTTGAACAAGAATTGATATTAACCACTGAGTTTTTGTTTAAAAACAACTTTTGGTCATCTGGAATAGGCATGTGCTGTTATGTTCATCTATTTCTACTTGTCTTTGTACTCTAATCAAGTTGTTAGAAAATAATCCCTCTTCTCTTACTGACAAATTTTTGATCATAGATACATGTATGAAGTGCCCCAAAACACTCATGTCCAAAATCTCTGATGAATTTGCACAATATTTCTGGCACTTTTCACCCAGTCTGTTTGTGCTCTGTGTGGGTATCTCTCTCATGTTCTTTTCGCCTTGCCTGGGTGCATCTTGTGGAACATCTATTGTGATTCACAGATTACAAGAATTTCTTAGACGTTGCCTCTGCTCATGAAGATCAAGTTGCTTAGTCTGTAGGCAAATCTCTGAGAGATGCAGTTACAGTTGGTGCCACTGACTGGGCATGATATATTGCTCTATGGAAAGGCTCTGCTCACCTTTATTTCCATGACATGTGATACACCTCATTTGCTAAAGGAGCACATACAGCAGGTGGACCTCTTGTAGCAGTGACCCACATTTGCCTAAGCACCTTTCACTAAAAGCATTTCTCCTTGGATGAGTATAAATAGCTACCGGGCAACCTTGAGAGAGAACTGGAGGCCAATATGTGACAGAACCAGTCTTGTCAGCCTAAGGCTTCCTCCTGACCTTACTCAGAGAAACTAGGGGTTTCATACAAGTAACTATGAGATTGAGGTATCTACCTGTGTGTCTGCTCAAAGTGCAAATTTGTATAGCAGTTCATGTTTAGTTGTAAGTCCAGTCCAGGATTCAACAAGGTTTGCAAGCATCCTACTCAATTGGGGTAGCAGAGGCTATAAGGATCAGGTGACATTTGTAAAGATCTTCCTGATAGCATGTTGACAACTGTTTTAGACTTGCTATCACTAAAGAAATCCACTCAACTCTAAAATATCCTTTAAAAGTCTTATACTTTGTTAAAGTTTCAAAACATAAAGCTCAGTGACCCCACTAAAAAACCTCAACCCAAAAATTGAGCGGCTTAAGAGATCACAAGTAGCACATTTTAACAGGTGTTCAGTAAAATCAGAATACAAATATCTGCCTGGTGTAACAAAGGTTTGGGTCTCACAGCTCTTGCTGGCCTGATTCTCGTATCGATCCAGAGTTTTGCACCATAAAGAACACATTCCTGTATATCTCTTACAGGTTGTATCATTGATATGTCTGACATTAGCTCATGTTGTCCTCAGTTTTCCTTCCAGGTTCACCCTTTTTTATGTTTACAGTATGTGGAGCTTTAATTGGAATGGATGTAGAGGAGTACAATTCATATGAATCTCTGAGCATTTGCTTAAAACCTACCTACAGCCCTTATCTATGGGTGTGAGTTGTGTCATTAAACAATTCCTACTTGTAGCTGTGTTGTTACCTATTATCAAATTCTTAGATGAAAAAGGAAAACAAAAATCATCTCTACTCTGTAACTGACAATTTTTCGATCATTGAATCAGAGTATAAAATGCCCCAGAAAACATATCACTCTCAAGCAAATCTCAACTAACTACATGGCCCTGGCGGATTCTTATGACACTTTCTGGGATTTTTGGCCAGGTGTGTTTGTGCTTTGTGCTGATATCAAGAAAAATAATCTCCTGGTATTTGCACATCGCCTGAACATGTCTTGTGAACCATCTATTGGTATTTACAGATTAGATGCATCTCTGAGACATTACCTCTCCCCATGAGGAACAAGTTACTTTGGTTGTAGGCAAATCTCCTGTAAAAATGTCTTTACATACAGTACCTCTGACTGGACATGATATAGTGCTCTGTCTAAAGACACAGCTCATCTTCATTTCCATGACGTGATACTGCTCATTTCCTAAACAAACACAAATGCAGACACAAGGTAGACCTCCTAAAGCAGGCGCCAACAATGGCCCAAGCAGTTCTCACTCAGAGGACTGCTCTTTAGGACCCTCTTTTAAAGGCAATTTGAGACCACAAATTGATTGAACTAGTCTTTTAGCCTCAGAGCTTCCGGCATGTAATTATGATATAGGGACATTTTTCTCTGTTTCGATTCAAGAAGCCAAGTATAGAAATTCAAGTTTACTTGTAAATTCAAACTTAGAAACAGGAATGTTTGTAAGCATCCATATTCTGTTGGTATAGCAGCTGACAATGGGATTAGCTCAGATTTTCAGAAAGTGTCCTTATTGACAATTCATAAATTATAACATTGGAGGTAATGGACAGGAGATAAAAGCGTGATGAGATGAATTAAAAAATCAGGCTCACTTGGTAGGTCTTTGAATACTTGAAGATGGGATTTGGACAAAGGTCAGAAGAAAGGGTGAAAATTGAAACAGGGTTATATAGTACTCTCAATAAGCCTTTATTGAGAGAGTAAATGTTCAATTTTTAGTATTGTTTCTACTTTGCTATTATGTTTCCACCGCTCATAAAGATATTAATAACAGTTTAAAACAGACAATACTGATAAGACATGTACCAATACTAAGGACAGGTGCAAGTGATGGGGGAAGAGTGAGGTAGGAAAGGAGGATGGAGCAGAAAATGCAACTGAAAGAGACAGACACTGATATATATTAACCGTGGAGCTTGGGAAAAAAGGGAACTAACTGGAGAAGG
The DNA here is from genome assembly GCF_031143425.1 of Pleurodeles waltl. Lineage (NCBI taxonomy): Eukaryota > Metazoa > Chordata > Amphibia > Caudata > Salamandridae > Pleurodeles > Pleurodeles waltl. The sequence continues at coordinate 72,060,265 of NC_090446.1, forward strand.
GGTGGGTCAGAACAAGAAAACAAAGGGGAGGAGAGAGTCTGTTGGAGACAGCTACTTATACCCCGGAGCACCTTTGGGAGAGCCACCAGTTCCGCACCTCTGCTGAAGACTCTTGACTCGAGAGAAGACACTGTTACCTCTACAAGAATATGCAACAGCTCTAGCGGTGATCTATTTGCTCCTTTAAACCCTCAGCCTGATAACTCATGAGGGTAAGAGCAGCTACTTTAAAAAATGCCCCTTCCTCTGAGCAATCTCTTGCAGCCTTCTGTTGAAAACAGCGTATTGGAGCAGACACATGTTTGTGATGACTACTCTCTCACCTGGTGTACATGGGGCAACGGTTTAGGAGACTAAAGTGCTTTTAATAGGAGACAAAGGAATTTCTGTTTGTAAACAGATGCCACAAAGGTATTGGCTACAAGGTTTCGGTAACAGTGGGCCAAAACTGTGCACTTAGTGAAACAAAGCATCATCAAGAGCCCTCGGAATCCAGAAAATGACACAATATGTTTCGATTTTGGATGTTGTTCCAGGTATTTAACTGCATTGCATTGCTGATGGGCCTAGCCAGCAACACCTTGATGGCAGCTGTGACCATCATACAGTGTGCTAGGAGCAGACAGCTGCCAACATCATGCGACCTTTTGCTGCTGGCACTGGCATTGGTCAATATTCCTTTGCAGTGCTGTTTGTCTGGCGACTACCTGGTCCGCTTCATCTGGCCTGAGGTGTACTACAGACTCAGTGCTTGGAAGATCTCCTTTGTTCTTTTTCCCATCTTTGCTATATCCAGTTTTTGGATCAACTCTTGGCTCTGTGTCTTCTACTGCATCATGATTGTCAACCTCTCCCACCCCCTGTTTGTGAACATAAAGCAGAGAATCACTAGCATGGTTCCTTGGTTTCTCCTGAGTTCCACGTTGGCCTCTTTCACTATTGGCATTTCAGGAATCTGGAATCTTGGGATACTGCCTCCAAGTAACTCCTCTGCAACAAACACCACCTTCATAGAAGTAGTGACTGAATATAGTCTTTTTCACAAAGTCCTCATGTGTGTCATGGGATGCTTTGTTCCTCTGGTAGTGATATTCATCTCAGCGGTGCTGGTCCTCACATCTCTCTACAGACACGTGCGGCAGATGCAGCGGAACAACACAGGCTTTACCGATGGACCCAGCATGACAGCTCACAAGAGAGCAGCAAAAACTATTCTGTCTCTGTTGGCTCTATATCTCTGCTTTGATGTTGCATTGATGTATGGCATAACAGATAGTACTAATTATGTTGAATCTGCTATGTACTATTTTTCTGTGTCTGTATGTATTTTATATTCCTTCCTTAACTCTTTGATCCTCATTTCAGGAAATCCCAAGTTAAAGACAGCTGTCTTGAGGGCATTTTGTGTCCGCCAAAACTAAAGTTTTTACTTTTACAGTTGACTTTCCAGGAAATGTAAAGCAAATTTATGCGAAGAATCTTATGCATGAAAAATACATGCCACGTGAAAAATTGCTAAACACGTGAGATTAAAGTGTACATTCCACAGAAGTATATTTTGAGTGTAAATGTATTACTAAGAAACAAAAAACGAAAGTGTAACTATAGGAAAGTTTAAGGTACACTGCAAAAAATGGTAGAGACGTCTAAGAACAAGAAGCATATTACATAGATTGCAGTCCTATCACATGCATACCTCTGTTCAACGAAGTATACTGTGTGCAGATAGAATGCAGTACTCCTGCCTCTGCATAGCATTTATGCGTTTTCCCTGTTATCACTAGTTTCTTGTTAAACCATCATTAAAAACTTAAGGCAGCCAAATTAACCTCATTTCCTAGCATCCATCTCAACAGGAATTTACGTCACTGAATTTTTCAGTATCTATCTTTACAGGACGTAACATCACCTATTCCATCTTTCCTTTCCTGGTCTGCCTCATCCCTTATGTGAGACTACCCTTCAGGGTGTTCAAATCCTCAGGCATTCCTAGCTAAGGGCAGGCACGGAGATGGTAACATTTAGACCTGTTCAGATCGCAAAGCATTTGGGGCCAGATGTACAAAGCGTTTTGCATGGCGCAAACTGCAAAATTCGCAGTTTGCGCCATGCAAAACGCAAATTGCGATGCACATTCCCATTTTGCGAGTCGGTACCGACTTGCAAAATGGGAATGCGACTCCCAAATAGAAAGGGGTGTTCCCTTCCTATTTACGATTTGCACCGCAATGCAGAATTGCTTTGTGACTGTGAACACGGTCGCAAAGCAATTCGCAGTTAGCACCCATGTCAAGTGGGTGCTAACTCATTCACAAAAGGGACAATGGACCACTGCCTCTCTGAAAAAATGAAACCAAATGGTTGAATTTTTTCATTTGTATTGCAACTCGTTTTCCTCTAAGGAAAACGGGCTGCATTACAAAAAAAAAAACTGCTTTATTAAAAAAGCAGTCACAGACATGGAGGTCTGCTGTCTCCAGAAGGCCACCATCCCTGTGAGTGCAGGGAATTGTAAGGGGGACGCAAATTGCGACCCACCTCATTAATATTAATATTAACCCACTCCGACACGCAATTTCCGAGTCGCAAAATCATATATTATACATCTGGCCCCAAGAGCCAACATCCCTATTGTAGATGATCTGGCTTCATCATGTGTCTTGCAGACATCACATTTAACACCATTCTCACACTCACACCAGACCGTGCAAACACATTCACCCATCTAATGCATGTACCCTCAACCACATACATTTACTTGTACAAACACCCCTCCACCACAACACACTGAAGCTCATCAGTGCACACCTTGCAGTCATACATGCTTCAGACATCGCTAGCATCTTCACCCAAAACAGAACCGAGATGCCCTCTTCATCACTGAATTCTGTTCCCTGCCCCCACCACACATTGTCATGCTCTTGGGCTAGGTTTGGACTCTACAAATACCAACGTATGCATGAATATATACATGCAATCACCACTGGCCAACATTTAGCATTTATAAGCCAGTAGGGCAGATGACTTGTTCGCATGGCAAGTGCAGGTGTCAGTGCAGGGCTTTAAGTGGGCCGGGTGCTGCCGGTGCTCAGCACCATCACTTCTAAAAAGGAGGTGCTGAGACGGGTCCCTATCGGGCTCTCCATTTTTGCCCCCACATATTGACTCTGCTGCAGTACCACACTTCACTGCCTTTGCTGCATCTTTAGAGACTCATTTCAGTTCTCTTCACAGTATCATCATTTAAGAAAAGAAGCATTTTCAATATTATATACAACGAGGCCACTGTTACTTAGCAACCACTGAAAAAAACATTAAAATGTCATCCCAGCAGCACATTATGCTAAGTGCAGATGTTTAGCTGATGTGTTTCAAGCCACGCCCTTAATTACATAGGCCCACTCTTTTGAGAGACCCACCCCTCTCCCCCAGTTGTTCCATCCCACTTATTGCCCTGGATCAATGCACACATTGTAAGAGGATAAAGTCTCAACAGCAGTATCAGTCACCCATGCTTCATCTGCTAATAAAATGAACACCATGAGGATTGCTAGGAACAAGGGGGCATATTTATGAGCCTCTAGCACCACCTTGCGCCACATTTGCAGCATTAATTTCGATGCACATGTTGCGTTAAGGTGGCATTTTCCCACGCGCCATATTTACAAAGTGGTGCAATACTTGCATTGCGCCACTTTGTAAACCCTTGCGGCACATTATGCCTGCGCCAGGCATAATGTATGCAAGGGGGGATGTTCCCCCATTAGGGGGGCTGAAAAAATTGTTTTTCTTGCACCATTTCTTTGGCACTTTTAACGCCTGCTCAGAGCAGGTGTTGAAAGGGGGCTTGCATTAATTTGAAATGGCCCCTATGTACTTTGCAGGAGTAGCGCCAACATTTTGGCGCTACTCCTGCGCAGAGTACATCAATAGCATCACACAGAATGACGCTATTGCATACCACCCACCATGGTGCGCCGTATTTTAAATACGGCGCACACATGGTGGAAGAAGGGGGGCACTAAGGGGCGCATGGAATGTGGCGCTGCACTCCATAAATATGCCCCAATATTTGTTAAGGGAGAGCCAAACAATGGAGTTTGTAATGAACACTGTGTGAATACTCCATGCCATTTCTACTTATACGGGTTGCTGCACACAATTTATAACACAATTTCCAGTTCCTTCATATTTATATTTTCCACCTGTAAGGGAGCCTTCAGCTATCAATACTCGCTAGCATAAAAATAAATGTGAAGAGTGGGTACAAATTAAATTGAACAAAATTGAAGTTTTTAAAGTGTGATGGTTACCCCTAGTTACCCCTAGAGGGGCCTCATAGCGCTCGGAATGAGACCCTAGTTCATTCCAGATTTCGGTGGCACAGTTGTAGAACAATCTACTCCCAAGATCTGCTGTATTTATTCTGGCTATTTATGCCTAGTGGGCTGAGGCTGATCAAATCTCAGATGAGGGTAAATGGAGGATGATGTAGGTTCAAATGTCAAGGGTCCTCGCCCGAGAGCGCCTTGTGGCAGGTGATATTGAATGGTGCCAGGGGTGCCCAACAGAAGTTTGGCAGCATTATCTGGAACGAGCTGCAATCTTTTGAGACAGGTGGAGAGAAGCCCAACATACAGAGAATTACAGTAGTTCAGGAGTGACATAACCACCACCTGGATCACTGGTTTGACTGCTCCATAGAGAGAAAGGGTAGGCTAGCAGGGCAATAACCATTATACTGGTAATTAAAAAAATTCTGGGGCATATTTACAAGGAACTGGCACATTGACTCAGATGCACCAGTTTCCTTGCATCGCCCTGCGTCCCCCAATGACTCCATGGTAGCGTTGTACAGGGAGGGAGAATCTGAGACACATGAAAGGGCTGTGCCTGTCCTCACACAATCTAGTCTCCAACCCCCTGGTGTGTGTTTGGGGCTGGGCCAGGCAAGATCTTGTGAACAAAAGAGATTTTCCTTTGAAGTTTGCCTACTTCAAAGGTAGAAATGGATATAGGTAGTGGACCCCAAACCCCAGAATTTTAGATTACTTCTTGATCAAGAGGAACCTCTGCCAAAGAGAAGAGCTGGAGAAGGAGTACTGCCCCTTTGCCTGTGAGTGTGCTTTGCTGGGCTGGCCTACAGTTTCTGCTTCTGCCTTTTAGAGGACAAAGACTGGACTTAGGCTGTGTTTTCCTGCTTGTGAAGTGTCTCCACTGAGCTTGCCCCCTGTTCTGAAGTCTCAGGGCCATCAAAGACTTCCTCTGCCAGCACCTGGGCTCTTTTGCTGCGACTCCTACTCTGCCAATCCAGTCCGTGGGCCCTTGAAAGGAGAAGCTAGTGGAACCAAGACTAAAATCCATGCACAGGAGCCAAGCTAGGAGAAAAATCGACGCAGCACCTGCTTCGTGGCTGAAAAAACGACACACCACCATCATCGCATCCAGGAAATTGATGCAATACCCGCTTCTGGCAGCCAAGTTCGACGCATCACCCACGCAGCACAGTTCTTCATCACTGTGTGCCAGGATTTTGCATGCGTCATAGCTGGGTGTCAAAACCACAGTGAACCTGCGGGGCCGGAGGTTGCCCCTCCAGAAATGGACGCATCGCTCTTCTGCGGGAGAGAAAAACTAAGCATCGCCTACCCGAACGGAGAAGAAATGATGCACAGTCTGACGTGCGAGTCAGGAATCGCCACATCGCTTACATTTCTTGCGCACGCTTGCCTGTGTGGCTTTATTTTTGACGCGTATCAGGTACCCTGTGTAAAAACAACACATCCATTGATTTCTATGGTTGAAGACACTTTTTAATTTAAAAATTCATATCTTTGCTTGTGTATGTTGGATTATTGTTGTTTTGGTCCTGTTTGATTGAGATAAGTATTGGCTATTTTTCTAAACTGGTGTTGTGTCACTTTTGCAGTGTTTTCACTGTATTACTGTGTGTGTTGGCACAATTACTTCACATATTGCCTTTGTAATACGCCTGACTGCTTGTGCCAAAACCCTAAGGGGATGAGCAGGGTTGTCTGAGGAGTGTAACTCCCATACCCTGACTAGAGTGAGGTTCCCTGCTTGGACCGAGTGCAAACTGACTGCTAACCGGAGGACCCATTTCTAACATTGGTGATCAGAGTTGAGTATAGAACTTGTATTTGTACTTGACATACAGTGATTGGTGTACACTACTGTTTTTAGAGCAAACCATTACGTGACCACGTACTACTTGTTTTTCTCTCTTTGGATTTATCCTGCTTCCTTTCTGGGTTTTTTTCCCCTTGGGATCTCGCTGCCTTTTTGGAACTCTTACATCTTTATTAAACCTCAGCCAAGAGCATGTCGCAATCTCGGGATGCACCAGCTGTTGCTACAAAAGTTGTGATTGAGTTGGAAAACTGGTGGAGCATACAGTGGCACAGTACAGCAAAGAGGCAGTACTCCCTCTCCAGCTCTGCAGTTCTTCTCCTTGGCAGAGGTTCCTCTTAATCCAGACGAAATCTAAAGGCCTGGGGTTTTGGGCCCACTACTCATACCCATTTCTGCCTTTGAAGTAGACAAACTTTAAAGGAAAGCCTCTGTTGTTCACAAGATCCTGCCTGGCCCAGGCCTGGCCCTGGCACACACCAGGGGGTTGGAGGCTGCATTGTGTGAGGACAGACACAGGCCTTCAGGTGTAAGTGTCAGCTCCTCCCACCTCACTCGAACCCAGGAGACTCATCAGGATATGCGGGACACTCCTCAGCTCCCATTGTGTCACTGTCTAGAGGGAATTCACAAACAGCCCAACTGTCAGTCTGACCCAGATGTGGATTCCATAAGCAGGCAGAGGCACAGAATGGTTAAGCAAGAAAATGCTGACTTTCTAAAAGGTGCATTTTCAAACTGACAATCTGAAATCCAACTTTGCCAACAGATATATTTTTAAATTGTGAGTTCAGAGACCCCAAACTCCAGAACTCTATCTTCCCCCGATGGGAAACTGCACTTAAAATAAATGTAAAGGCAGCCCCCATGCAATCTATTAGAGAGATAGGCCTTGCAATAGTGAAAAACGAATTTGGCAGTATTTCACTGTAAGGACATGTAAACACATCAGAACATGGCCTACCTTTAACATACACTGCACCGAGACCAGGGGGATATCTAGGGCCTAGCTTAGGAGTGCCTTACAGGTATAAAAAGGGAAGGTTTGGGCCTGGCAAGTGGGTACACTTCCCAGGTCTAATTGGCAGTTTAAAACTGCACACACAGACACTGTAGAGTCAGATCTGCGCCATGTTTACAGGCTCATGTGGGTGGCACAATCATTGCTGCAGGCCCACTAGTAGCAGTTAATTTACACACCCTGATCACCCCTAGTGCACTTTACAAGGGACTTACTAGTAAATCAAATATGCCAATCATGGAAAAGCCAATTACAAATACAGTTTACACAGAGGGCATTTGCACTTTAACACTGGTCAGTAGTGGTAAAGTGCCCAGAGTACCAAAACCAGCTAAAACGAAGTCGAGCACACAGTTAAAAACACAGGAAGCAGAGTCAAAAAGACAGTGGAAACAATGCCAAGGATGCCAGGCCTAACACTGCTTCATTGCAAGTTCTTCAATTCAGAATGGGTAAAATGAGCTAATACCATATATGAGAAATCAGAAATGTGCAGATTTTCTCTAGGCATGTTCCAGCAGATTTTCCCTGGTGCCATAATTGGATTTCAGAGGCACTCAATATGAGCTCTCAGTATTCAAGCATGCATCTCTCGTGGCATACCACGTAAGGGGGCAGGTTTACCATGGTTTCGCATCGTGGTTGTGTGACTTTTGTGGTGCAGCCCCAATGCAAAATCTTTTTTGGCATTTACTAGGACACACAAAGCCACTTTACCTTTATTTAGCACTTTCCCATTGCAGGATGCAGTACTTAGGCAAATACTAGAGCTCTCTTGAGTCAGACACATGTGCTTGTAGTCACAGGTTGCAAAGGTTTGAGCCATTACTAGAGGTCTCTTTCTCAGACACAGGTACTTCCTGAAGAAGGCTGCAGACACTTATGCTGTACTGGAGGTCCCTTGACTCAGACACAAAGGATTACTCTTGCAGGCTACATTCCTCTAGGCTGTTAGTAGAGGTCTCTCAAGTCGGACACAGCTGCTTGGTACAGCAGCCTAAAGTCAAGAGCCTGTTACTAGAGGTTCCATGAGTCAGACACAAGTTATCGCTGTAGCAGGTGGCAGTACCTTAGTCCATTGGTAGAGGTACCTCCAGTCAGACCCAAGTGCTTTATGTAACAGGCTGAAGTACCTTAGTCCATTACTGGAGGTCCCTGGAGTCAGACACAAGTGCTTGCTGTAGCAGGCTGCAGTACCTTAGGCCATTACTAGAGGTCCCTGGAGTAAGGCACAAGTGCTTGCTTTGGCTGACTGCAGTAACCTAGACAGAAGTACTTACTGTAGCAGGCTGCAGAACCTTAAAGGTTCCTTTGCGTCGCTAGAGGTCCCCCAGGTTTCAAAGACTTCCTCTTCAATCTCCGGATACTGTGAAATAATGAACAAATGAGACACTATTAACTATCTCATTTTGTTTAAAGTTAAAATGGAGAATGAAAAAAATGACATGTCTTTGGGTACTGCGATTTTACAGGTATTATCTTTTCTCAGTTTTTGTAAACTACCATAAACATGGTGCTTTGGTTAATAATACTTGTCCATGTAACACAATGATTTCTACACCTGTAATTGACTTACAAATTTTATTGACTGAAGGGAAGTTTGGAGAGTGCAAACATGGGCAACTGCAAAATCAGTGAGCCTTAAGTGCAGATTTGTGTAGCAGCCAGTCTGTTTTCTTTCAAGGTGAAACAGCAACTTTTAAATGCTTTGTCACAACAATCAATCCTCATATTCAACATTTTATGGCTTTTTGCAGGTGTGAAAGTCAATGAAATGTATTAGGTTGCATTTCAGTGGATAATTAGGATAAACAGCAGTTCTCCCACAGTGTAGTTGCTGTGCATGGGCTGTAGCCTTGTTAGGGTGCCAGTAAGAGAGGGCTCTCGATGGTAAAATTGCCACCTACCCATTTTATTTCTATAGACTTGGCTTACATTTTAGTCCAGTCCAGCAAACATATTGGGAAAACCAGACAAATCCGGTATTTTTTTCCTTCTGATACATAAATCTAAAACAAGAACTGAAAGAAATTGGGCTACTGGTTAAGGTGGTGGGGAGGTGAAAACCTTCTCAAGCAGCAACTCCATTTGTTGCAAGGCACTCAGGCTTAACTCAGAGGCAATGTGTTAAGTGTTTGTGCATCACTTCAAACAGTAACATAGTGAAAACACACCACACAAGGAACCCACTACAGAATTAGAAAAATAATTTAAATAAAACAAGACTAAACAGCAAAAATCTTTTTAGTAGAACCAGAGTTATTCAATGTTAGAGATTTTAGTGAAAAACAGTGCCAAAAGGCGTTGATCGCCAACTGTGCATACCTGGTCACGCTGGACCCAGGCAAAGTCAAAAGTTCAGGCTGACCACAATGAAGAATAATTGAGCTAAGGCCGGCTACAGATACCCAGTTAGGCCAGATGAACAGAGTACCTTAAATCCTACTTTGTTGAAAGTTGCAAGGATCCACATCGAAGATGTGTCGCACATCCGAAGCAATGCATTAGTTCTGAGATACAGCAAAGCTGTGTTGCAAGGTCCTGATTCATCATCATCAAAGATCCCATCACCAAGGGCTTGTATTGCGAAGTCCGGAGTTAGGGATAAGTCACCCAGTTGAGCAGATGCGTCGGTTCCGAAGAGCAAAAAGAATGTGATGCAGAGTCAGGAGTCATAGTTTAGGCTGCTGTCGACGAGAGACGTTAGTGCCTGTGCAGAGGATATGTTGTGCTGTGGCACTTCTGGTGCGGCAACATGGTGCGAGGTGATGCAGGTTTTTGTGGCAGTTCACAACCATGCAGCCTAGGAGATGCATCAGTTCTGTTCCATCCGCAGAGGCTGGCAGAGCACTGTAGGCCCCCTTCCAAAGGTCCGGAACTGGGGTGGCACCACTTGGCAGGGTAGCCTCACAGATGCAGGAGCACGGTTGTTAAAGCCTTCTGTCCCTGAGGCTCAAGTTAGGAAGCTAGCCAACTAGGCCTTGGAGTCACTCTGTGGGTCTGGCTTCAAGAGATGATGGTCCAGCCCTTCTCACCCAAGCAGAAAGGTGGCAAGAAGCTGGTCAGCACAGCAAGGCAGTAGCACGGGAAGGCAGCAGTCTGGCAGAGCAACAGTCCTTCAGCAGCTTAGCAGACCTCCCTGACAAAATATCCACAGGTCCAGAAGTTTACTCAAGTGGTGGTGTCTAAGGTTCAGTATTTATACACGTGTGCCTTTGAAGTAAGAAATAAGCTTCTAGAGGTTTCCCTTTGAGGTCCCCAGACATCCTGCCTTCTCCGTCCTACCTCCAGACTAAATACAGGGGTATGCAGCTCTTTGTGTGGAGGCAGGACATAGCCTATTCATGTGTAATTAGGGCTGTGCCCAGCTTCTCGCTCCTATCCTGCTAGTGATGGCCCATCCAGGCAGACCTAAGCTACCTAATGTGCGTGGTTGTCTAGGATGAATACTCAAAGCCCAATGGTCCATGTGATATGAGACAGGTTACCGGTACTAAATGGCTAAGACAGGAAAGTGCCAGCTTTCTAAAAGTGGCATGTTCATAGTTGTAATTTAAAATCTGACTTCACCATTTGTTGGGATTTTAAATTAGAATTCCAGAGACAACAACCATGAATATGTATTAAAAAGTAAATTTTGGGCCTTTCAAAAGTGTTACATTGCCAGGTCAAAAGTGCAGTCTAAAACTGCACCACACACAGGGGCTGCAATGGCAGACTTGAGACATGTTTAAAGGGCTACTTAAGTGGGTGGCACAATCAGCGCTGCAGGCTCACTAGTAGCATTTATTTTAAAGGGAACATGTAGTACCATTTTACTAGGGCCTTATGAGAAAATTGAATATGCCTATTGGGGATGAGCCAGTGTTACCATGTTTAAAGGAGGGAGAACATGCACTTTACCACTGGTTTGCAATGGTAAAGTATGCAGAGACCTAAGGCCAGCAGAAACGAGATCAGAAAAATGGAGGAGGAAGGCAAAACGTTTGTGAGAAGACCATCCTAACCCTGACAGGTCTAACAGTAACCATAAATTAAATTAGTTAAAAATATTTGTGATCTGTCTAAATCTTTTCGGAATGGTTGAAAGGGAAAACAGAGGGATATTGGGTATGTTGCAACTACTAGTAGGATCCTGATAGTTTTACACAAATTCTATTTCACTTACTGTCTTTAAGCTGTTCCAGAATACCAAAATGTAAACAAATGGGTGGTATTTTTTTCTATGAGAGGTGGCAATCCTAGTTGCCGGCTGCAGGCTCTTTCATAGGACTGAGCTGCGGGCACTTCTCTCAGGCAGGAAGTGTCTCATGGCTGGAGTTCCACAGCGGCCTTGTCCTCCTTTAAGCTTCTTCTTCTTTCTACGCTGGAGCACTCTACCAAGGAGCTGCTGTGGCAGATGCTAAGGGCAACACAGTTTTACCACCACAAAAACATTACATTGCCAGAGGGAATGCGGGTCAGAAGTGCACAGTGTAAGCTGTCCACAGTCATCTCTACAGTACTCTGGAAAAGCTCCCTGAACAGTGGTGAATTGCAATAATTACTTTCTCTCTGTGGCACTAGTGATGCCATTAATGTAGGCTGAACACAGGATAGGATGCAATGAGGATGTAGAACCACTCTGCTTCAGGACGGAAAATCACTGCTGGGGTTCTCAGTGTGTGCACACACAGGTGTGGCCCTACAGTAGCTAAAGATGGCAGGCACTAAACAGGCAACAAAAAACACTGAGACAGTGAGTAGTTACTGGACAATACCTTGTCTGGATATTGTGGTTTACCTTTGCTACCAAGGGCCACAGTCCTATTGCAGTGCAACTGGATTACTAAGTTACTCCTGTTTGACATTTAGCTCTTTTTTTGTATGTAGTGAGGAGGTGAGGTCAAAGGTTAGTGTTAACACTGCCAAGGGTTAGAAACTCACACCTAGTATGACATAGAAAATACTACTCAAATCATAAAAGTCCAGTCAATATTTCATCTTCTCAGAAGAAAGGGGTATTTATTAACAAATTGGTAGATATGTAGATACATTAAAAACAGTTTACACAAAGAAAACTCAAAGATGCTATCTGAGATTTCACTGTAAATGTCAGTGTCGCTGCCACATGTTAGGCACTACAATTACTATAAATTTGAGCTCCATTTTATCTTGTGGTGCTTTTATTGAGTTCACCTCGAGATCTTAAGAGATACCCAGGAGTAATTATCTCCTGTGAGGATGCCAGTGTTGAGAAAGTGATAAAGATGTCTGGACACGAATCTGATTCCAGTAATACCGTGGATGATGCACTGAAACCTTCCTGACCTGCTTCCAACGGGAGGTCGGGGATGCCCGCTTGCACTGAGTGACCATGCTGTTGGTATGTTCACATGGACACTTTGCACACACTTTGCACTCTGTTGATTCTCCATTTTCATTCTCCTCTGACTTCCTTTCTATTTCTCCTCCATCTTGTCATGTTACACATCTGTGCCCCTTATGCAGGGTCTCTTCCCTTCTGTAGCCCTCCTCTTTTAGTCCTCCTTACCCCTTTTTTTCTAACATTATCACTACTGTAGATCATATTTCTTCGTGTACTGCCCACATCACTGTTGCAGTATGCGAAGAGAGTATTCCCATATAGTCAGAGATCTTCTTGAGACAAGAGGGTCCCTGTATTTCTCTGACTTCTCTAATCCCTTTCAACCGGAGTAGACTGGTGCCATGGTGCAAAAAGGCACTGTTCACCTTCATTCCTTTCTCATATTTGGATTTCTCCATTAACAGGACTAGGGTTGTAAGGAATGTGAGTCATTTAAAACAATGATTACAAATTTGAGGCCAGGGTAGAACTGAAGTGCAGCCTTTAACCTCCATAGAGATTGGTGGCACTAGCTCTCAGTATCTGCAGCAGCAAATAACCTCATTTATGACTACAAAAACCTACAGAAACAACAGCTTCATGGGGACTCACAAACTCTGTAATGTATTGGTTTCATATAGGAGGACTAACATCTCAAGACAAAGCAAAGACAGCACGTGACAGCACCAACAAAAAACTGGTACAAGACTGTATGGTTGACCCAACAGAGGTGTTCCTGGATCGAGACCCATTGATCAACTGGCCGGAACTCAGCAGGTTGGCAGTGAAGTAGCTAGCATGTCCGGTACCCAGTACGTCTTTATAGCTGTGTTCAGTGCACCTAGTGAACCAGTCTCTCTCCTGGCACTTTGGATTAAAAGGAAATCACATTTCATATTAAAAAATATATTATTCCTGAAGAAACAACCATGTATGAATGCAGTTGGTCTCTTATCACATGTGTAGCGAGTGATCATTCCCTTGACAAGACCCATGAGTTTGAGGACAAACTTTACTTCCCTGACCAAATGCATGCTAGAAAGGATATGACAGTTGTTTTAAAACTATAACATATATATATATGTATATATATATATATATATATATATATTTATATATATATATATATATACACTCAGCAATGCGGCCACATACCGCGACGCGCTCTGCAGTTGGTGCGTTTTGCGAGAGCTGGCCGTGCTCTCAACCAATATGAAATCCAAAAGTAGATGGCAGAGCAGACTGTTAAGGTTGATTAACTTAACTTTGTTTACTTGTTGAGTGCAAAGAACAAGGAAACAACGCGTTTTGACTAAGTAGTCTTCTTCATAGTTACAAAAGTCCTTTCTTTTTGTCAATATTTATACTTTTGTGCCCAAAATCTTTTACAATGCATAGTGGTTAATATAGTCCACAACTAATTTAAACCAATGAGTTCATATTGATATGATAAATTTAACAAATTTAAACAAAACAATCTTGCAACGTGCAAATTAAATATATACCCTGATTCATATGAATAAACATTTACATTGCCAACAAAAAGAAAAGGACCATTCAAAATAAACAATAAATTTCTATGCTCTAATTACGTATCCTAAATTCACCTGAAAAATGGTAAACACATTATTTTACACCATTGTTTTAATTACCATTATTAATTATTTGATGTACCCAGAAAATTTATTTACAATTACATAATATATTAATACCCTGTTTGAATAAAAATGAGTTTATTATCATCACAACAGTCTCATTCTTAGTCCTCCACATGTTCATCACAAATGTATAAAAGGTTCCTCATGATTATTCATCCCAAATGGTGTCTTAGTTCTCATTTTAATGATATATCTTGATTCAAGCTGTCTACGTTTCCTGACTCTGTCACGTCCTCTTTCATGTTCCGGAATATGGTCCAATCCATAATATCTTAAGGTTTTCCAATCATTATTACCATGTATTTTTAGATGTTTAGTTACCACATAAGTTGGATCATTATTTTTTATGGCTCTAATGTGTTCCAAAATTCTCTTTTTCAGCATGCATATGGTACTTCCTACATATTTTGCTCCACAATAACATTCAATCACATATATAGTGAATCTAGTATTACAAGTTATTGTATGCATTATATGCATATTTTCTCCGTTAGGCATTTTCACAGATTTCATTGATTTTCCAATCTTGCATGCCTTACACTTGTTACACTTAATAAAACCCTATTCCCTATTAAACCCTATCGCGATGGCCTTTTTTGCATGGCGCAAACTGTGAATTTCGCAGTTTGCGCCATGCAAAACAGTTCGTACATCTGGCCCTTAGACACAGCAACAGCCCAAATGGTTAAACCCATCAGCTTTGGCGGAAAGCTAGCTCTTGGTTCCCATGAGGAACAGGGTCAAGACTGATTTGCATATGGCTGGGTTCAAACTGGGGTGGCATGGTGAGCAAAATAATGGATGGATTAAACCCAGATCTGTGACTGGGGGTGAAAGTTTGATTGGTTCTGCATTCCATCCATCCAGTTACGCTATCCCACAGGGTTTGTTTTGCTTTGCTTTTGCCGCCCTAAGTGCGCCGGGTATGCCCAGACGTGGGTCCCGGGCTCACTGTGCCACTGGATTCAAGCTAGCCTGGCTGATGAGGGGTGAAACCCCGAAACCGGTCCCAGGATGCTTGTTTCCGGTCCAGGGAGAACCTGGCCTGGCAGTTCGGGCTGGACTGTTCCCATGAGGAACAGGGTCAAGACTGATTTGCATATGGCTGGGTTCAAACTGGGGTGGCATGGTGAGCAAAATAATGGATGGATTAAACCCAGATCTGTGACTGGGGGTGAATGTTTGATTGGTTCCGCATTCCGTCCATCCAGTTACGCTATCCCACAGCGTTTGTTTTGCTCAGAAAGAGTGCTTTCCATGATTTTGTTTACATCATTCAGTAGATTTTGAGATATTAAGGTCCAACGTCTGTATATTTCATGCTGTGGAGGATCCGTAGGCTGGCAGATGTGAAGATGAGATCTGCTAAGATGCCACCACATCAACAATCATGTGGCAGGAACCATCATAGGATTCGGGACTTAATCATTTGTCATGGAAGAACTTAAAGAAAAACATAAGGGGCAGGGTAAGAATACCTTCACCCCCTAGGCCTATTGGTGGCATGTCCCAGAGTGACTCCCCCTCCCCCAGGGTTAAAAACAATGTTTTTTTTTATTTTACCATGAATTCACCTTGGAACCATGGAGTGCCCCATATTGCCCTGCAAAGACTCTTTACCATTTTTTGGAGCTCGGTGGGTCCCTAGAAAGAGCAAGAACACATTACATATTTTTTTTACCATTGTCTGGGGCTTCAAGGAGTACAGCAGCCCCCCAGAAACATTAAAAATAAAACAGCTAGTCTCATTAAATCCATGACTCCAGAATGCAATAGGCCTGGACCTGTGGCCAACCTGTATGCTGTGCACCACCAAAATCCATGCCGGCCTTGGGGTTGGCATTATGTACAATAACAAAATGTTACTTTGCATTAAAAAACATCTTAGAAATTCACTGAAAAAAACAAAGGTTAAAGGGAAGTTACAGTAAGGCGAAAATGTCAGCTAAAACATACCGTTTTAAATTAGCAAAACTTCTGAAATTCAACAGTTACAGTTATCGCAAGTAACTAAGTCATGCACTAAAATAACCATAACTTTTGCCCTCAACATGACATTTGAAAGGCATTCTACATTAGGACTTGACACACTTTCGCCTCTCTTTTTTTTTTAGATCGTCATAGCTTAATTGTATAAATGCACATCATACAAGTAACAGCACATAAAATGCAGAAAAATAATGTGAAAGTTTTTGAGAGGCTCCACACATATGGGGATGAGATCTGGGAATTAAGACATTCCCCAGGACACCTGTGCTTCTTTTTCAGCTTTTCTTCATAGCATCTTAGCTTGATCTATACCTTCTAGGGCATTGAAAATGAGAGTAGAGACTACTTTGTGCAACTTACCTACTGTCATGACAGCCTCTTCCATAGAAACAAGGATTCTATCTGAAAACTGTCAGTAACTTAACATGTCCTTTTTCCTCCTTGTTCTCCTCATGCAGGATACAATCGCTGCCATGAGGTATGGACAAGCAGCAATAGATCTCCCCTTGCACACTTGTCACTGCACCTTCAGCACACAAGGTTGTCTGATGACCATTTAGCTTTTCTGTTTGATAACCTGCCTGATAACCTGTTGAATATATTGGTCCAGATTTACAAGGACCTAGCGCCTCTTAGCGCCACACTAGCATCATTATTTTACGCTAATGTGGTGTTAAGGAGGCCATTCTTCCTAGCCACATTTTCAATGTTGTGCAGTGCTAGCATTGTGCCACTTCTTAACCCCTTGCACCACATTATACCTGCGCCAGAAATAATATATGCAAGGGTGGCCTTCCCACACAGGGAGGCCGCAAAAAATGGTGCAGTAAAACCTACAAGATTTCACTGCAACATTATTAGAGTCATTTTTAACTCCTGCTCAGGGCAGGCGTTAAATCTACAAGACTTCACTGCAACATTTTTTCAGTCATTTTTAACTACTGCTGAGGGCAGGCGTTAAAGCCCATAGTATCTTAAGGGCCTCCCTAGTGCTTTTATGCATTAATACCATAATTTATGGCTCTAAGCTAGCAAAGCAACACAATAGCATCATAAATTATGACGCTATTGTGGAAACGAGCACATGGTGTGCTGTATTGTAAATACGGTGCAACCATGGTGTCGTAAGCTGGGTCAAGAGCGGCACAAGAAAAGAGGTGTATCAGGACTGATGCACAACTTTCTTATAGATCTGGCCCATAGTTACAGTTATCCTGACTATCTGTTTGGAGACGTTTGGTGACAGCAGAAAAATCCACCCCCCCAAATGTCAGAATCTACTGAACAAGAAGACAAACAATGATGTCTTTTTTTTTTTTGACACAACAAGAATGTGATACAGTCCTGTTCTTAAGTGAGACGCATTCGTGTGTTGAAGGGTGGCATTTCCTGGCACACTAATGTGTATAGCTCCACTAACCTTTACGCCTCAGAACTGACGCAGCAGCAGGTTCTTGTGCCCATTCGGAAATGTGCAATACAACCAGCGTGGTCTTCCCCATTTGCTGTGTTGGTGGTAGGAATGCAAGAGTGGAATACTTTAAATGTTTGGGGGTCTCCAACATTCCTTTTTCCTGTCCTCACTAAACTAGATGATTTCTATTCACTAGAGGAAAGGGTTTGCTCTGTATTGCCCTCTGTATCTGATGCTGGATGGTTGACAACATGTGGTATAGAGTGACTATGGTATTTAGCCCTACGTTCACAGTTCAGCCTGTATCACTGAATATTTTCTATATGTTCCCTTGCCAATTATTTAGATTTTCAAAATGTTGAGCTTTTACTTGAAATGCACTTATCACTAACGGCTCCTGTGCAAGTGTAATACATTAAGCTTGTCTGGCTTCTGAAGCCAGTCTATATATTCTGTCACTAAGTTGAGCTATATATGCTGAGTTGCATATATCAACAACAGTGTTAAATCCTTCCCACAATGTTCTTTCTTTTTTGACCTTTCTGCATTTCCTCTCTCCCCGTATGCTTCTGCATTCCCTCTGTATCTAGCAAGGTGTCCAAATCCTGTTCTCACTATTTCCTCATATGGTCCAATTGGAGAATACTATTCTTACAAGCACATATTAGTTTGCAACATCAAAAACAGCTTTCTCATCAACATTATACACAATTATTCCATACTTAGGCCTTTTGGGTTCACAAATATGGCAGTTCTTTCCAATAAGTTCCTCGCTACATGGAACCCTCAGGGTCGTGGCATGGGTGGATTTTGTCCCTCAGTTTTGCATCCCTGCCACCAGGTGTTGTGTTTTTGTGACACTTATCCATACCACAGACAACAGACATTCAAAATTGCTCACTTATATTACTTTATCAGTGGTTCCAGAATACCTTTTGTATGTTTATCCCATGAACCCCCTTACCATTCTGCTAATTTTGTTAAAAAAACACCTCACGCCCCTTCATGTTATACCATACATTTGTAGTTGTTAGTTGTGTATTTGGATTATCTTGACAATCAGCGGAAAATAATACAAAAGCAAGTGTTCCTTTTACCATCTGTAAATGCAAGCTTGGACGGGGGAGAGGGGTTCTTCTTTATAACAGTCCTCTAATAACAGAGGAGGCCCTTGTGTTTTAGTTGTTGTACCAACACACTGGACTATAGAGAGAAATACATTTTCCCAATCATTTGTTACATACAGAGAAAGAGAATATATCCACTCATGTTGGTACTTGGTGTAGTCTTCTCCTTTCTCAAGCAGTGCCAGGTGTCATCTCAAAGAACTAATGCAATATTTACAAGCAACAAAACACATCTCTCTTATTTGGCATATCAACATGAAAGTTGTCTATGCCCACGTTTCAATGCATCACTGCAGTACAAACTTACTAGTATTTAGGACCATAGAGGGAGTATATTGGTCATTTTTTGTATGTTTCTTTTTTTTTTACAGGTTTCATCTGTCCAATGTGGATCCAACGTTTTTGATTTATTTCAGGGACGTGTACTTGATGCACAGCAGTTGGTCAATTTGTCTGTGATGACATATGACCCTGAAAACCATGACACTGGAAAGAGGATGTATTTCTCTGAACAGAGAATTATACATTCATCTGCATTCATCAACATAGAGATGTTGAATGCTGTCATGTATCATCTGGACTGATGCCGCCTGGGCACGTGTCACAGGTGCCATAGGTGTAAGTTGTGATTCTGTGAATATAGGAGCATTTTGGAGTTTGCTGCCTTTGCTAGCTCATCTGCATAATCTTTACCTTTGCAAAGGTTGTGTGTTATGATTCTTACCATGTTTGTGTGTGTAAGAGGACAAGCTAAGGTATCAATCGTCTGCCATAAATTAGAAAAAATCACAACAGAGCTATATGTTCTAATAGGAATTAACCAGTGTGCATCGCACAGAGAGTCAATTAAGCAGGACAGAGCTATGGTGGAGGAGAAGAGAAAGACTAATCCAGCCTTCCGTTTTGCATAGACTTTAAAATAAGCAATGGTATCAGTTAGCAATTCAAGCCTCCATTTCATAAAAAAGAACACGAGGATGCCTCCCATCACTATCCTTTCATTTAGTCCCGTGCTGTCAGTGAAGATTTAAAAGACTGCACTGTTAGTATATCACTTCCCTGGGAAAGAGAGACACATAGGTAAATGAACACCGCCATTGAACGCCAAATGTTGATGATTCTTGTGATGGCTGGCAGGGATCTGACAGGTAACCTAAACTTGAGATATGATGTAGAGTGATCATTGTGGATCAGTGCTTGCATTCCATGTGTCACTATTGTAGCTATATTACTTGATTTTTCTATTATTAACATATGCCCATCATGTCTAGGTTTTCCCGACACTATACATTTTAATAAGACCAAACTAATACTCTATTTCTTTTCATTTTTCAGTTCAACAGATCAGTCTTTTTTGATTAAATCTTAAATTATTATTGACAAAAGCCAGGAGGTCCAATGCCTATCTGCTGTTTTTGGAAACAAGAGGGCTGAAAGAGACCTATCCCTGTGGACTAGACGTGCACTGATTAGTAAAGTACAGAACATTGTTGCAAGTGGCAAACATTAATTGAGTGGTTATGGTCTGGACATGTCACCTGATGAGCACAGCTAAATGTTTTTATTGTCTGAGTGATCAGCCAGGCACATGCAGCTAATTATCTGGGATTGGTATGAGATAGGTTTTTTGTTAATGGCACATCACTGAGACAGCTTGTGCTCTGCTGTGTAGCTACACATTAAGCATGCTTACCTTGACTCCCTAATATTGTCAGTCTCTTTCTGCATTCTACAGGTCTTCTCTTCCGCAAGCAAGCTCCATGGTGCTCCTATATTATGGTTCAACCATGCACGCAAGACCAACAATACCAGAAGAATTCAGCTGCACCATCCATTTGCATAAAGTATACGGTTTTTTATTGTAATTTTTTTCTCCCTATTTTGCATTTTCCAACCAAGCTAACAATTAGGTAATCTGGGAGTTTGCAGGATGAAAGAATGTTTGAATTAGATATCCAAACAGTCACCTTGCTTCGACAACAGATGTGCCATGCTCATAGACATGACGAATGTTGTGTTTTGCTATTTCTCATCTTTCCCTAATTCCAGCTACCAATCCATTCATGAACCCCCTAACCTTCTTCCTCCAAGCTGTGCAGTCGATTGTGCTGGTAATATCCACCATTAACAGATCTCACACTTGACGGGGCGAATGTGGTCATAGCTACAGAGAAAATGGGATGTCTTAGGGCCTCAACTGCCAGTGTTGATGGCGATAGCATGGCCTGGATACCTCCTGCTGGCAACCCAAGGGGACTGCAGCCCCCTACTCTTTCACTTCCATGACCACCAGCCAGCGATACTCCATCACAATGGTCTCCATCTTCTGGAGATGCAGTCGAGCAGTTATTGCCCGCCGAGACTCCATGGCATGACTTCCATCAGGAGCAAGTAGATGATTTAATGAAAGAAAAAAAGAACATGCTTTGTAGTATTCAAAACAAACATAGTAGCATTGCTAGTCACTGGGCCACTGGGAAATTTTTGTAAGACTCTTTATCACGGAGACTTTTTCTTCCCATAAATAATTCACATAATGCTATATGTGATATTAATTAATCCGTGACTACCTCCATAAACAAAGATTGATTTATTTTCTAAAATGTATGAAACATTCAAATCATTTCAAGGAGTGACAATCACTTTCACCACACATGTAATGACATATTATAAAATGATTGAGCTGCACAATATAAATAGATATTGCCATTGAAAGTTATAGTGCATTAAATGTTTTCTGTACAATTAATTAGAAAAATGTATAAATCCTGCGTATTAACCAAGCCAACCTGTCAAGGCGACTGAAGTATAAAAAGTGATGGAACTCTTACATTTATCTCAGCAGCTAGTGAATACTCTGGCAGCATCCCAATCCCTTGTTATTTTGTACCACATGCCACCTAAGTTTGGACCCAGCTATATGCAAATCAGCATTGGCTCTTCTCCAATGGAAATAGTCCAGCCCGAACTGCCAGGCCGGGTTCTCCTAGAACTAGAACACAAGTAACCCAGGACCAATTTTGCTATTATAAGGATGCAACTCTGAGTATTTACCAGTGGTTGGGATTAACTCAAAAACTCCATCCATCACTTTGTTGTATACTTCAACTAATCAAAGCAGCATGTTTTTTGGACAACTAATTGCAAGTCATAAATTCCAAAGGCCCTGCTTTTATCCTACTCCCTCCTGAGTCCCGCCCTCTGGGTGATCACACAAAATATATTTTATTCCTGGGTGGTGAAGTAAGTGGTTAGTAAGTTTTAATGAAACATCATATCTTGGTTATATTTAAGTTTGGCTACAGACAGGCTTGGGAGATCAGTCATATAAGTAGGCCTAATACACTGTTCAATGGAAGGTAGAACATGAAACAGCAATGGGAGCTATGAAATGTAGATATTTAAGCAGACACAGTGGGAGAAATGTGGTACACTCTCATATGGGACTGTTATTTGTGGGATGGCTGGAACAGAATGGAGGAGGTGGAGGTATGAGTGGGCACTGGGCAACGCACCATGTCTTTTTCTGATTGCCTTAATGGTGGAGAGGCTGAGACAGAAAGATCGGAGGCTGGATAATTTACACAAAGGTTTGGTAGCTGGTCTTAGAAGCAAGGAAGGAATCCCTTAATACAGGCAGCATTTATAGTTGAGGAAGGAAAGTGACCTAACACTCATCCTGGCAGCTGCTGCTTCCCTCCCTCAATATGATGGTCCACACCCTCACCAGCAGCAGCAGGATGGAGTTCATGAGAACCTAGACAAAGACATAATGCACATATCACTACTTTTGGGACTGAAAAGTCCCTCTCATGGTGAGAGACGTGTACCCCTGCCTTGAGTACCCCGAACTGCAATGTCTGGTGCTGATTTTTGTTGTCATGGAAGACAATTATTGCATTTGCCTCCTGATATCGGCTTATCTCATGGATTACAGTCTTTTTGGACCAGGGGGACGCCCAACGCGCTACCCTCATAGTGGTGTCTGTGTATGTGGTACTTGACTGGACAATCATTTATTGCTGCTTATGAACATATTTTGAGTTATGGGTCTGTGCACGCCTCCTTTATTTACCTCTTTCCCCTGAGAAGCCTTGGATTGCTTGACCCATGCTACCACAGAAAGTCAAGTGCAGAAGGAGTTTTTGGCACAGCTGCTCAGGATCAATTGTAGGTCGAGTCCCAGGACATCTGATGTAAAATGCCTTAACCCCCACTGTTGGGCTTGATTGCTCCTGCTTGCCACGTGTCCCACTGAATCAAATCAAATCAAATCATTAACATTTATAAAGCACGCTACTCACCCGTGTGGGTCTCAAGGCGCTAGGGGAAAAAGGGGGGTTATCGCTGCTCGAACAGCCAGGTTTTTAGGAGTCTCCGGAAAGCGGAGTGGTCCTGGGTGGTCCTGAGGCTGGTGGGGAGGGAGTTCCAGGTCTTGGCCGCCAGGAAGGAGAAGGATCTCCCACCCGCAGTGGAGCGGCGGATGCGAGGGACAGCAGCGAGTGCGAGGCCAGAGGAGTGGAGGAGGCGGGTGGGGACGTAGAAGTTGAGGCGTCTGTTGAGGTATTCCGGTCCCTTGTTGTGGAGGGCTTTGTGTGCGTGGGTGAGAAGTCGGAAGGTGATCCTTTTGCTGAATGAGATTCTAACAACTGGCATCCACAGTATGTTGCACAAGATATAAAATAATACAGAACTAAACTAAAGTGAAGGTATAGCTAACCAAAATATCACTCTGAAAGGCTCACTTAAGAATCAAGCAGTCAACAATTTAACATTATAAAAATAATAATAGAAAGCAATAGCTAGGAATAGCTCAGAAAAAACATTGATGTAAGCAGGGGGATGGAATGAAAAGGGCCTATGGTATTGGTATTCCACCACGCTGCACCTTTGTAGCATCAGGGAATGTTATATGATGAGGAGTTCCACAGAGACAGCATTGCTAGAGTTACGCCTGGGGTGACATGTGTACAACATCATTTTGAGATCCGGGGTCATCTATGTTCCTGTACAGTTGGCTACTTCCTTATCAAAGCCTCCTGTCAACATACATGCTGTGAGCCTGCATTCCTTCCTGTTCACTTTGCCAACAATTTTCCATTTCCATAACATACGCAAAAGAAAGGGTGAGGAAAAGGTTACTTCCAAAGTAACAAAGAAAGAGAGAAAGAAACTAACATACAGGAGAAAGTTAGCTGCAGAAACAGAGGTAATATTAATGAAAATACAAGGGGGTATGCAGGGTTAGCGTAGACACTAAGGCCCTCATTCTGACCTTGGCGGGCGGCGGAGGCCGCCCGCCAAAGTCCCGCCGTCAGGTTACCGTTCCGCGGTCGAAAGACCGCGGCGGTAATTCTGACTTTCCCGCTGGGCTGGCGGGCGGTCGCCTTCAGACCGCCCGCCAGCCCAGCGGGAAAGAGGCTTCCACGAGGAAGCCGGCTCGGAATCGAGCCGGCGGAGTGGAAGCTGTGCGACGGGTGCAGTTGCACCCGTCGCGTATTTCACTGTCTGCGCAGCAGACAGTGAAATACTTGTAGGGGCCCTCTTACGGGGGCCCCTGCAATGCCCATGCCAGTGGCATGGGCACTGCAGGGGCCCCCAGGGGCCCCGCGACCCCCCCTACCGCCATCCGGATCTCGGCGGTCCGACCGCCGGGATCTGGATGGCGGTAGGGGGGGTCGGAATCCCCGCGGCGGTGCAGCAAGCTGCGCCGCCGCGGAGGATTCAATGGGGCCGCGGTACACTGGCGGGACCCCGCCAGTGGTGCCGGTCCGACCGCGGCTTTACCGCCGCGGTCGGAATCCCCATTGGAGCACCGCCGGCCTGTCGGCGGTGCTCCCGCGGTCCTCCGCCCTGGCGGTCAAAGACCGCCAGGGTCAGAATGACCACCTAAGTATATAAGAGGAAGTTGGAAATACAAAGTATTATAATGTATACTAGTTTATAGAAGTAATATACATGGATTAACAGCACCTGTGTGAATTGCAGGTGTGGCAGTTGTGGCGTCACTCTAATCCTAGCCCATAGCAATAAATTACTTTACAATAAAATAAAATATAAAAATTCACTGAATAAAAACAAAGTTTAAAGTGACGTAAGCCTTCTAATAATAAAAATATACTCTGTTAAAACAAAAAAGACACCCACTGAAATTCACCAGTTTTCTGTAACTGACCTAATTATGATTTGCTTCACAGTGATGCATTGCTTATGACCTCACATATACTTAACTATTGACATGTAGAATTTATAGCGGTGCAAGTTATACTTAGGTCAGTTTAGCAGTTACCCATTGCTAATTAATTTTTGTTTTATTATTAGAAGACCTACGAATACCTGACCTTTAACTGTTGGTTTGTTGAGTGAATATATATTGTTTGTGTGTGTAAATTCTGAACCCAACTAGGTTCGGAATTTACCCAAACAATAGAAATTCAGCAGTTATAGTTAGAGTTATCTCATGTAAATATAACTCGTGCCCTAAGGTAACTATAACTCACACTCCTGCCATTGCCCCCTATGCCATTACATAGTATGCCACTGCACTGTACTCCACTGCATTGTACCGTCCTGGAGTCCACACCACTGCACTCTAGAGCACTGCATTCAATGCCACTACACTGTATGACACTGTATACCACTGCAATCTACGCTACTCCACTCTACAACAGTGCGCTCTACTCTATGCCATGGCTCTCTACACTGATCTACTTTCCACCACTTTGAACTAGGCCACTTCACTCTATGCCACTACATACTACACCACTCTACAGCAAGCCATGCCATGCCACTCCACTTCACACAGTGCGACTGTATGCCACTCTACCCCACTCCACTCCACGCAATGCCACTCTGCTGTACACCACTCTATTCTACAGCACTCTATTCTATGCTATTGCACTCTACACCCCTTGAAGCCAACTGCACTCTGCTCAACTCTACATCATTCTACCCCTTTCTACTCTGCTTAACTATATACCACTCCACACCACTCTTTGCCACTTCACTCTACCCCACTTCACTCAACCCCACTCTACCCCATCTTACTCTACCCTGCTTTATTCTACTACACTTCACAGTACATCACTTATTGTACTATATGCCATTCTACTCAGTCTACTCTACAGCATTCTACTCCACTCTACCATACTCCACACCACCCCACTGCAATCTCCACCATTGGACACTACATCACTGAACTCCACACCACTCTCCTCTATGCCACTCTAATCTATGCTACTTTACTCTATCCCACTTTACTCTCTCCCCTGAATGCCGCTCCACACCACTGTATGCTGCTGTACTGTAATGAACTGTACTGCACACCACTCTACTCTACTCCAGTCTGCAACACTCTATGCTACTTCACTCTATGACACTCTACTCTAATTTGCACCAATCTACTGTATGCCACAGCAATCTACACCAATGCAGTCTATGCCATGCCAAGCCCCTGTACTCCACTCCAATCTACTCCAATCTACTCCACTGTACTATGCTCCACTCTACGCCACTGCACTCTATGCTACTGAACTCTACTCTGCACCACTGCACTCTATGGCACTCTACACTACGGCACTATACTCTTTCCCAGTCCCCTCTTCTCAGTTCACTCTACCCCACTTCACTCTTCACCAATATACTCTACTGCACTCTAGTCTACATCACTCTACTCTACAGCACACTACTACATGCCATTCTACTCTACATGACTCCAAGCCACTGTACTCAACTCCCATTAGGCCCTCATTATGACTTTGGTGGTCTTTTCGCCAAAGCCACGCCTGCCAGAAGACTGCCAGTGCTGGCGGTCTTCAGCCTGCCACATTACGAGTACTGAAGGATTTCCACCACAATTTAGGTGGAAATCCTTCAGCAGTCGTGCTAGTGGTTGGATGAGCTAGGACGGTTCTACTACCGGCACCTCCCTGCCAGTAGGACACCGCCCGCCGTATTATGACCATTGATACAGCCTTGTGGTGTCCTATATGCCCCTTCCCTTTCCCAGCTGGACGACCTCCTCCCCAGACCAGGTAAGTCGGGCGTCTGACAGGGGAGGAGGTGTTGTGTGTGCATGTGTGAGTATGTGTTGGCTGCGTGTATGCATGTAAGTGTGTATGCGTGTGGTGAATGCATGTTTGTCTGCATGTTTGGATGGGTGTGAGTATGTCTGTTTGTCTGTGTGTTTGGATGGTTGTGAGTATGCATGTTTGTCTGCCTGTGAGTATGCATGTTTGTCTGTGTGTGGATGGGTGTCAGTATGCGTGGTTGAATGTGTGAATGAGTGCTGAGGTGAATGCGAGTATGGATACATGTGAGTGAATGCATGTTTGAGTGCTGAGGTGAGTGCGAGTATGGATGCGTGTGAGTGTATGCGTGTATGTAAGTGTAGGCGAATGAGTGTTTGCGTGGTGCGTGTGGTTATTTGTGTATGTGCATGTATGCGGGGAGGGGAGTGGGGAAAGGAGGGTGCTGTGTCTAGAGGTGGTGGGGCGCTGTGTCTAAAGGGGTGGGGAAGGTGGACACTGTGTCTAGAAGGGGTAGGGGGCACTGTGTCTAGGGGGTGGGGGAATGGGGATGCTGTACCTGAAGGAGGGGTGGGGAGGGGGATTGTGCTTGCTGGGAGGGGGAGCAGTGTACCTGTGACAGGTGCTACCCCATGGAAATCCTAGTGGAAAAGCAGCTCATAATACCACTGGCGGTCATTGCAGGATCGCTGGGTCAGGGATGCTAATCTCCCACCCTGGTGGTACAGGCGGTGAAATGGCTGTGTTGCAGCCAGTTCACCACTGGGGTCATAATACGGTGGTCCGCACCGCCGGCTTGTCGCCACTTTTACCAGGGCGGTCAAAAGACTACCAGGGTCATAATGACCCCCTTAATGCCAGTCTACTCCACTCTACTCTACTCTACTCCACTCTAACCCACTGCACTCTATCCCACTGTCCTTTATGCCACTCTACTTCACCCCACTCTACTCTATGCCACTCTACCCACTTCACTTTAAAACTCTGTACTGTACCCCACTCTACTCTATGCCACTCTAATCTACCCAAGTTCACTCTACTCCACTTCACTCTATGCCACTCCACTTTATGACACTGCACTCTATGCCACTGCACTCTACCCCACTCTACTCTGCACCACTCAACTCCATGCCAATGCAATCTATGTCATTCCAAGCCACTTAATTCTACTCCAATCAACACCACTGTACTCCACTCTGCTGTAAGCTACTCTATGCCACTGTACTCAATGCCACTGCACTCTACTTTGCATCACTGCACTACACCACTCCAGTGTATTCCACTGTAATCTAGTCTACTGTACCTCACTTCACTCTACCCCACTTCACTCTAACACTATACTGTATGCCACTTCACACTAGGGCACTCAAAGCCCACCTTCTCCACTCCACTCTACTCTACTCTGCACCACTCTACTGTACGCCACTGCAATCTGTACTCTACTCTGCACCACTCAACTCTGCTCTATTTCACTCTGTGCTACTCTACTGCATGCCACTCTATTCTAGGGCACTCTAATCTTCCCTACTTATCTCTACTCCAGATCACTCTACCCCACGTCACTGTATGACCCTGTACTCTACTCTGGACCACTCTCCTCTATGCCACTGTACTTTAGGCTACACCACTCTACTATGCACCACTGCACTCTGTCCCACTACACTTCTCAGCACTCTAATGTATACCCCTCTACACTAACCCACTTCACTCTACCACACTTCACTCCAGCCCATTTCACTTTACGCCACTCTACTCTATGCCAATCTACTGTATGCCCCTCTACTCTACCCCACTTCACTCTACCCTCCTTCACTCTATAAAATTTTACTTTGCCCTGCTTTACTCTACTCTACACCACTGCACTCTGCCCCACTGAATTGTATATGATGCACTTGATGCAACTTGCTCTTCTGTACCACCTTTCACTCTATGCCACTCTACTCTATGCCATTTTACTCTACTCCACTTCACTTGATCCCACTCCAAACTTCAGAATGATAGATGGGTGGGGTATGTTTCTTCATTTGATTTTGTTTTGTTGCAAGAGACTTGATCTCAGGAGAAGACTCAGTGGGACGGGTTTCAGAGGTTTGTGGACCCTGTTGTCTGTGTCCCCAGCCAAAGGCCCCATGGAGGGCTGATGACCCTTGTTCATATTTCTAGGCTATACAGGGCTTATCTGATTAGTTGTAACCATCAGTACATTTTAATTGTATGGGTATTTCTTCCTAACAAGTATAGTGTTCTGATCATTAATTTCTAAAACGCGGTGTGGGAGTTGGGTTGCCAAATTCAAGTTTTATCTTTAGCCCTGTTGACCCACAAAGCCAGAATAGAGACCATATCTAATTAATTCTGTGTCATTGTTGAGTGGGATTTTAATGCCAAAATTGGTTCCTGTCCTACCTTGTGTAATCCATTTGAAAGGAAGGACCATATCTTAACTACTGGTCCTGGGACCATAGAGGAGGGATCCTAATTAAATCTCCCCTAAACTTGGGTCTGGTAAATACTGCTGAGCTGAGGGTTATTCCTGGTTAGCAGGCACCTACTTTTGTGAACAGGGGGGCAAGTACAATTATTGATTACATTGTTGTGTCGGCCAATATGAGCCATTATGCTTAGCATAGTTGAGTTCAAGTTGAGTTCAGGTGAAGCGTGAATGTATCGATCATAATCCCCTCCAGTTGTCTTTTGAATTGCCACTGTTAGGTATCCTCCAGCTGTCATAAGTTCTATGGGGCTGGAAATTAAGGATCAAGCTCAAAGGGTGTGCTGGCGAAAGGCCGATATCCCTCAGGTTTTTGAGGTCTTGGTGAAAAGAAATCTTGATTTGACTCTGGGGGCTTTTTCGATGGAAATTCCTTCTCCTGTGGAGGTTATGGAGGCTATGACCGGGCTGATTGACTCTATAAGAGCTATTGTTAACGCAGCAGGTGGACCATCTAAAAAGAGCCAGGGGGGTTGGTTCGACAAATCATGTAATGTTGCAAGGAAAAACCTGCACAGGGAGTTAGATTTAGTTTCCTAGAGGTAGGAGAAAAGTAACTGAGGCAAGGACTCGGTATAAGCTTACAATAAAACGTTGGAAGCCGGGAATGCAAGAAAAGATGTGGAAGGATTTAGTCCAAGCTTTTCATACTAAGAATGTGGGGCTGTTCTGGAGCGTTGTCAATAAGCGAAGTTTTGCCACAGAAACATCTGTCGGGATAGGGTGTAATATCCCGCCTGATAGTTGGGCTAACCATTTTTGCAGTATTTATTTGTTTGATGCTCTCTGGACAGTTGCACAGGATTTGGGTGAACCTGGTCTATGCTTAGCTATCAGGTTCTGCCTGGAAGAGGTGATTTGTGTTGTTCAGGAGAGTCCAGCCAACAAAGTGCGGGGCCGGACAACATTTAAATGGATCTTTTTAAAGAGAATGTCTATTTTTGGGCTCCAATTATTGTTAACATTTTAAACGCTGCCATGAGGGATGGGATTTCCCCCCCTTGTGGAAATCTGCGTGTATAGTGCCTGTGTTTAAAAAAGGGAATCATTGTGCCCCTAAATGTTGCCATCCTATCTCCCTTTAGACTCTTTGGTGAAGATCTTGCACTGTATTGTTCTACCGCATTTTGAGAACTGGGTGGAGGAACAGGCAACAATGAGCCCGGTACAGTGCAGGTTCAGAGAAGGTTTTTGGACCCAGGAGCAGAGTCCAATCTTATTACTAATCATTGAAAAATATACGATCGCCAAGAAAGGCACTCTCTATTTGGCATTTATGGACCTTAGCATTGCTTCTGACAGGGTGAATCGAGCTAAGCTCTCTGGGTCTTTAAATAAGATGGGGATGCCAAAATTAATTGTGGATTTTTTGTGAATGCTCCACGTTGGAACCAAAGCCTCTGTCAGGTACAGGCAGAATGGTGAATGCACTGATTTCTTTCAATCTTTATAGATGGGTGCACTGAGGAAGTATCCTAGCACCAATGTTATTTCTTCTATACATTAACGACCTGCATGAGTAGAAAGGTGTAAGGATTAGCCAGTAATTCATGAGAAAACTGTGCCTACTTTGTTATACACCAATGATGTGGTCTTAATGGCATGCACAATGAACAGTCAATACTCTTGTAGAATTTATGGTCGACTTACACCTGGAAGTAAATATTGCTAAAACGCATTATGTGGTGTGTGGCAAGTCTCAGAGTAAATTGCGCTCTGTGACAATTAACAGCTGTGTTATTAGTCGTGTGCATGAACTTCTCTATTTAGGCGTGACTTTTGATGACAAAAGAATTTGGCACTCTTGTATTTCTAAGCGCTGTACACATTTTAATGCTGCAGTAGGCACAACATTTGAGTTTTCTTCTAGGGTTGTTCATAAACCTGCTGTACCCCTACAGTGGGTGTATAGGCTTACATTCATCCCAGTCCTAACATATGGGAAGTCGATTTAAGGCTTTCGGAATAGCCCCTCACCCCAAAAAGAAGAGGACAGATTTTGTAGAAGGCTTCTAGGTGTGGGACCCAATAGCCTGGGGTTTTGCCTGCATGAGCAACTGGACCAGGGTTATCTAGAGGATAGCATTAAGATAGCACCTTTGCTTCTTTGGATATCTCTTTGGACAAATGAACATGCTTCCTTCAACAGGGAAGTCATTTTAGACTGTTGTGTGACCTGGGCTGAGTTATCCCTTGGTTAAATTATATTAAGATTATCACATTTTATTTGGGCCGTCCAGAGGTATTTACTGCCCCACACCTCTTATGTAGATCTGATAAGCACTGAGCTATGATGGAGTATAAAAAACTTGTGATGAGAAAAAGGGAAGCAAATTAATTGATTAAATCCACTGTGCGGGAATTTGTTATGGTTAAAGTACACTCAGGGTCTACTTATCTCATATCAGGAATGTGAGGGAAATGATGCTTATTACCAGATTTTGTCTTGGTTCTATTACATCTGTGCTTCCCCTGAGGCCAGTTTGACCCAAAAAGCATTCTCATATGTCCTTGTGATGGTACCACTGTACAGACTTAATTGCATTTTATATTTTTCTGCGAGTTTTATGCTCCATGCAGGTGCAGATTTTTATTCCCTATCTTGAAAGGGAAGGGTTTTTTACAATGTCCCCCAGTCTTTTTTTATCGGTATATGTTGTTTGATGAATAAGTGTGATGTACGATAGGATCTTTTTTTAAATGTGCGATTAGCTGGCACAATTCTGTGAATTTTTTATCTTTAAATGGGTTTTTTACCTTGTATATATGACTTTTTTATTATTTCTTCTTTTTATTGTATTCTATTTGTTGAATTCTGTATTATGGCTATCTCTGTATAACTGAATACATGTGATTTGATTTTATCACACTTCCCTCTTCTCCACTCTACCCTATACT
Source organism: Pleurodeles waltl (assembly GCF_031143425.1). NCBI lineage: Eukaryota > Metazoa > Chordata > Amphibia > Caudata > Salamandridae > Pleurodeles > Pleurodeles waltl. The sequence goes on from NC_090446.1 coordinate 72,092,387, forward strand.
ACTTTAACCTACTTCACTGTAGCCCACTTAACCTTACCCCACTTCACTCTGTGCCATTCTACTGTACGCTACTGAAGTCTACCCCATTTCACTTCACCCCAGATTACTCTTACCCACTTCACTCTATGTCACTTTACTATACAACACCCTACCGTACACCAATCGACTCCACCCCACTTCAATCTATGTCACTGTACGGTATGCCTCTATACTCTACACCACTCTGCTTTATACCACTGTACGCCACTCTACTCTATACCACTCCAAACCACTACTCTCCACTGTACACCTCTCAACACCACTCTACTCAACTCCACTGCTTTCTATTCTGCACCACTGCACTCTGCATGACTCTACTCTCTCCCACTTCAGTCTCGCTCACTTCACTCAACCCCACTTCACTGTATGCTTCTCTACTCTACACCACTCTACTCTACGTCACTTACTTACCCGACTTCACAGTACCCCACTCCATTCCATGGCATTCTACTCTAATGTACCCAACTTCATTTTACACCACTTCATAGTACCCCACTATCTATACGCCACTCTACTCTATGGCTCTATACCCTATGTCCCTCTACTCCTCTCCACTTCACTCTACCCCAATTCACTCTGTGGTACTCTATCTATACCACTCACCTCTATGCCACTCTAACGTATCCCACTTCAATCTACCCCACTTCACTCAACCACACTTCATTGTACCCACTTTACTCTACTCCAGTCAATTTTAACCTACTTCACTGTAGTATACTTTGCTGTATCCCATTTTACTCTATGCCATTGTACTAAATACCACTGAAACCTACCCCACTTCACTGTAACTCACCACACTCTTGTCACTTCACACTACACCAACCTAATGTAAGTAACACTACTGTATGCCACTCAACTCTACCCCACGTTACTCTTTCCCACTTGATTCTGTACCACTCTATTGTGTACCACTCTACTGTATACCCTTCTACTTGATGCCACTCTACTCCACTCAACGCCACTCTACTCCACTATGCTCTACTTAACTGCACTCTAAATTACTCTATTACTCTACTCTACCCCACTTCACTCACCCCACTTCACTGTACCCCAAATCACTGTATGCCACTCTACTCTATGCCACTCTACTCTACACCACTCTACTCTGCCCCACCTCACAGTACCCCACTTCACCCTTCCCCACTCTACCGTTCATCACTTTATCAACTCAACTTCATTCTAAACCACTTCAATATACCTCACTTCACTATACTTCACTCTACTGTACGACACCCCACGCCATACAACTTTACTCTACCCCTCTTCACTCTACCCCAATTCACTGTATGTCACTCTACTCTATGTTGCTGAACTCTATGCCACTCTACTGTATCCCACTTCACACTATGCCACTTGACTGTCCTCATCTACTATAGGCCACTCTACTCTACTCTTTACCACTCTACTCTACACTACTGCATTGTATGACACTGTACTCTATGCCATTCTATTTTACCACTCTAAACCACTCTACTCTACCCCATTGTATACCGTTATAGCCAAGTGTAGTCTACTACCTTCTATGCCACTCCACACCACTGTGTGCCATGCCACACCACCAGAAGAAAGAACCACAATAATATTCAAATGTAATACATGATTAAATAAGACATAATTACTGCCAATATAAACAACATTATGACTACAAACCAATTTTTAAAAACAAAAAAAAATGAAATTCAATTTAAAAAATGAAGGCTGAAGATGGGATATAGTCAAGAAACTTAGGCCCTCATTATGACATTGGCGGTAAATCCCACTTACCGCCACTCTGACTGCCGCCAACTAACCGCCGCAGCGGTGGATATCCGTTCACCATATTATGACACACATACACCAATCCGTCAGTATTCAGCGACATACATAAATCCGCCAGCCCAAAGGTCAGTGATAAAGTGGCGGTATCAAAACCCACACCGTTACACCAACAGAACTACGCCCATCACATTATAACCCACGAATCACCATGGCAGACATTCAACGGCGGCAAACCACTGACGGTACATACCGCTGCCACTCAAAATGGACACACACAAACAAAACAACACCACATTGGACAACTCAAACAACACACACCTGACACCCATACACACACACCCACACTACTATAAAACACACACCCACATTACCCACAACCCTTTGCCATAGAAACCATTGCCACCAGAGAGAAATCAAGACCACAGACACAACCAGATCCACACACCACTCACACCTATACACCACTCATGCACTCCACATCACACACACCAACACATTACCGAACACACCCTCACCTACACACCTCACAGAACACCCAGGGCACCGCAAAGACACCCCCGCTTCACAGAGGAGAAGCTACGGGTCATGGTGGAGGAAATCATCAGGGTAGAGCCACAGCTATTTGGAGCACAGGTGCAGTAGATATCGATAGCTAGGAAGATGGAGCTATGGTGGAGAATCGTGGTCAGGGTCAACGCAGTGGGACAGCACCCAAGAACTAGGGATGACATCAGGAAGAGGTAAAATGACCTACGGGGGAAGGTACGTTCCATTGCAGCAAGACACCAGCTCGCGGGACAGAGGACTGGCAGTGGACCCCTACCTCCTCCCCCACAACTAACAGCATGGGAGGAGCAAGGCTTGCCAATCCTGCATCCTGAGGGCCTGGCCGGAGTCGTAGGAGGACTGGACTCTGGTAAGTCAACTCTCTACTACTACTACCCCCCTAGCTGCATGCCATGCATACCACCACCCTCACTCCCATCACTCCAATACATCCCACACACTCCACCATCACATCTCACTCATCCCAGTGCCAAGCCCTGCATGCTCTAACAATGCATGGACACCACTCACAGCCCTGCATGGACACTTTTCACTAAAGCATGCACACCATAGAGAAATAACCATCCCTCCATACACCAACATATACAAGTGAAAGCTGTCAGGGCACGTACAACCAAAGAGGGCAAGCCACGGATGCACAATATGTCAGACACAGAAGCCATAACACATTATTTACATCCCCACAGGTACACCAGCCAATGTCAGAGGAGAGGAGATGCCAGCAATATCCAGGCCCCCAACAGAAGAGGCCCACAGTGATGACAGCAACTCTGGTCTTTAGGATCTGGATGGCCAACCTGGCCCATCAGGGACCTCTGGACAGCCGGTCACCCAGGGCCCAGTCACACACCACCACAGAGCCTCCCCTATCAGGAAACACCAGCACAGCATCCACCCAGCATACCCATACCTCTGTCCCCAGGACACATCAATCAGCAGTGTGTCCACCTCTAAAGGTACCCCAGGGCACACCTCGCCCCCAAGACAATCCGGGACTTGGGTTCAGTGGCAGTGGACAAACGGTTCAGGGACAGAGGCACAGGCCAACAGGGACAGTAGGAGGACTGCTGTGAGCCAGGGGGAGGACAGGCCCACGGAATTGACTCTCCAGGAGAGTAGCACAGTAGATGGAGGCACCGGAACCTGGCCTTCAGGAGGCCGAAGGTCCTTTCTATTATCCTTCTGGTTCACCCATGTGCCTCATTATAATGTTCTTCTGCCCTTATCCTGGTATTCCTCACACAGGTGAGCAGCCATGATAAGTTGGGGTAACCAGAGTCACCTGCAAATTTTGAGGGACAACATTTAGCCACACACTATCCCATATGGCCCACACCATACCCATACACCAACATATACTGGGTGGGAACCAGGGCTCACCTATTAGCCACACCCTGTGCCTCTGTAGTTGGCCCATCATATTTGGGATGCTGCTCTTCCTCAGGACAAAGGCATCATGCACCGACCCAGGATACGTTGCATTGACGTGGGAGATGTACTGGTCCGCCAAGCACACCATCTGTACATTCATAGAGTGGAAACTCTTATGATTTCTGAAAACCTGTTCATTCTGACGGAGGGGACAAATGAAATGTGCGTTCCATCAATCACCCCAATTATGTTGGGGTTATGTCCCATTGCATAGAACTCAGCCTTCACTGTGGCCAAATCTTGAACCTGGGGAAATACAATGTAGCTGCACATGTGTTTAATCAGGGCAGTCAACACTCTTGTTAGAACTATTGAGAACATTGGCTGTGACATTCCTGCTGCCAAGCCCACTGTCACTTGGAAAGAACCAGTTGCCAGAAAATGGAGCACTGATAAAACTTGCACAAGAGGGGGGATACCAGTGGGGTGACGGATAGCAGATGTCAGGTCAAGCTCCAATTGGGCACAGAGCTCTGTGATTGTGGCCCTGTCAAGTCTATAGGTGAGGATAATGTGCCTTTCCTCCATTATTGCCAAGTCCACCAGGGATCTGTACAAGGGAGTATGTTTCCATCTCCTATTCATCCGCAGCAGTAGCAATCTATGGGGCAAAAGAGTGAGGAGCCGGTCACAAACTGAACAATGGAGATACATCAGAACTTTGCATTCAGTTAACTTGGAATGGGTAAGTGTGATTTGTCCAGTATGTCCTAATTTCACCAGTGACCCACCAATTTACCAGGGCCTTCCCCCGATGAAATGGTGTCCACCTGTCCTGTGGGGAGGGACAGGTGGAAGTGAGGTAATTCCTTTTGACGTTGTGTGCCGTTGCGGGAGGCGGTCTGGAACCGCCATGCAACTCCTCATTGGTTAACATTGGGCCCTATGGGTTACAGTGGCCAATGGTGATCTACACCGGCGGTGACGGTATGCACCGCTGTGGACGTGACCGCCATTTTCTGTCTCATCCCTCAATTGCTACCTGCTACCTACAATGCATGTGGTGCTGAGGCCTGTGTCTGGAACCTACCATGGCCCGTGTGACTGGGGAAAGGGCCCCAGCCTTCACTTCGGTGGAGTTGGAGAGACTGGTGGATTGGGTCCTACCCCAGTGCGGACAGTCCAACAGGTGAGTACACTGTGGGCACGATGCATGTGGCATCAATGCATGGAGTGGTGTGTGTGAAGGCCTTGTTTAAGGGAGTGGGTGGATGTCCTCTGGGCAGCGTATTGGTTATGTGCTGGGCCATATGTGTGTAAATGGTGATGGGTATGGTGTACCATAAGTGTAACAGGCAGGACTGTTTGACTAATTCAATTTTCCTGTTTGTATTGCCTCTGCAGGTCAGCACCCTTCAAAAGAAGGGTATATGGCGTGCCATCACCAAGGACGTGCAGACACTGGGGGTCTATGGCAGGCAGAACACCCACTGTCAGGAACGGTGGGGGGACCTGAGATGCTGTGTTCAGAAGATGGCGGAGGCCCAGCTGGGGATGGCCTCCCAATGAGGAAGGGGTGCCTGTCGAAGTGCCTGTTGAACCCTGACGCCCCTGATGGCCCGCATACTGGCGGTGGCCTGTCCTGAGCTGGATGGGCGATTGAGGGCATCACAGCAGCCACAAGGGGGTGAGTACAGTGCCCATCTTTACAACTTACGTATGGTAGGATGGTGTCTGGGTGGGAGATGTGTGTCAGTGGGTGCCCCTAGGCCAAGCCTGACATTGCAGCGTAGGTGTCCTGGTGGCTAGAATTCAGAAGGGAAAGTTTTGCAACCTAGCTCGTAGGCATCCACTACTGGTTAGGGCTGCGTGGGTCCCAGGTGTGCTGCATTTGGCGGTGTGTGCCCCTCCCCATGCCTTGGCTGCTAACTGTTTCTCCAGTAGTGCTATGCTATGTTGTGTAGGGCTGTTCCCTGTGTGTGAGGCTGCTGTGTACGCCAACGGTGGTGTTGGTGCAGCCATTGACCAAGTGTATCCTTTGTCTCTTTCCCCCTTTATTGATTTGTCACCATGGCGGAGGAGCAGAGGCAGCGGCGACGGAGGGAGCTGCATCCCACAGGACCCAGGAGGCAGAGTCCACTGACAATGAGGGCACCAGTGGGACGGAGGGCGAGGGGAGCACCACAGAGACAGGAGAGGACAGTTCTGACACAGATACCTCCTCCAATGGACGTTCCCTGGCGGTGGCGGAAACCTCTGTGACCACTCCAGCTACAGGTTCATCCGCCACCCCCGTACCAGCACCGCCCTTTCAGCAGCCCCTCAGCGAGTTGCCCGTGCCCGCTCACCCAGGAGGGTGGGCATCTCCTTTGCCCCAGGCACCTCAGGCCCTGCCCCAGTGAGCCCTGCTGCCCTGAGTGAGGAGGCTATTGACCTCCTGAGATCCATCCATTGTGAATGCCATCCAGGGGCTGACAGCCCAGAATCAACAGACTAATGCATTCCTGGATGGAATTCACACTGGCTTGGTGGCCCAACAGAGATCGATCCAGAATCTGGCCTCCTCTCTGATGGCAGCCATTGTCCCTGTTTCTAATCTCCCCCCTCCAACTTCCTCTTCCCAGTCCTATTCTCCTCAACCCCAACCCATCCCAAGCACACAGGCAGACGAGCATGCACACAAGACAACACACAAGAGTGGTACAGGCAAACACAAGCACCACACTTCATCCCATAGGCACTCACACAAACACCATCGAGATGCAGACACACCAACATCCACTATTTCCACTCCTCCTCCTCCACCACCTCCCACCCAGTTCCGTCCACACTCACACCTGCATGCACTACATCATCATCCACTACCAGCATCACCACACCAAGCATAACACGCACCTCACTTGCAGACACCTCGACAACAGCCATGCACACATCCCCTGTGTCCTCTTCCACTGTGTCCGTCCCCCCTCCTAAAGTACACAAACGCAAGCACTCAGACATCCAACAGCCATCCACCTCACAACAGCATACAGGCCATGCACCTGCACCCATAAGCAGCAGACAGACACCTCCAAAAACCACTCCCTCTTCCGCCACTCCCATTCCTTCTCCCTCTTCCCACCTCAATGTCCCTAAAAAGCTTTTCCTTTCCACCATTGACCTCTTCCCTACCCCTCCCTCACCCCCTTCCTGCACGTATGGGCAGGGTAGGAAGAACCCAGACAAGCACCTCAGCCACACAGTCCATGGGCCCAGTCGTCACCACACCCACTCGTGGTGGAAAAGGATCCAGGCCACAAGTCCTGAAGGAGAAGGAGCCTGCACCAGGCAGCCTCAAGGGAAAGGAGCCTGCCCCAGCTGCCAGAAAGACCAAGGAGCCTGCACCAGCAGGCAAGAAGGGAAAAGAGCCTGCCCAGCTCCCCGGAAGACCAAAGAGCCTGCCCTAGCCGGCAAGAAGGGAAAGGAGACTGGCCCAGCTGCCAGGAAGACCAAGGAGCTTGCACCAGCAGGCAAGAAGGGAAAGCAGCCTGTCTCAGCTGCCAGGAAGACCAAGGAGCCTGCACCATCAGGCAGGAAGACCAAGGGACCTGGGGCAGGAACTGTGACGGAGCCCCCACCACCAACCATGGTTGTGCAGCCGTCCGAGGTTGCAGGGGATGGGCAGGAGCCTCCCCCCACCAGCACCACCACCACAACCACTGTGCAGCCATCTGAGGTTGCAGGGGATGGGCAGGAGCCTCCCCCCACCAGCAGCACCACCACCTCCAGTGAGCAGCCGTCATTGCTGCCGGACGGTATGTAATCCTGCCTCCATGGGCTGCTGTGAGGCCTGCCCCTGCAAATCCAGTGGTTATGACACCCAACTGAGAGACTGTGACCTTGCGCTCCCCAAGATCAAGAGCACAGGGCATGTTGCCCCCTCCCGAACCAGTGGGTAAGACACCCACATTGTCAAGACTCCCCAGGATCAAGAGCACAGGGCACAAGGCCCCCTCCAGAACTAGTGGGTAAGACACCCACATAGCCAAGACTCCCCAGGATCAAGAGCAGAGGGCACGAGGCCCCCTCCAGAGCCATTGGGTAAGACACGCACATAGTCAAGACTCCCAGGATCAAGAGCACAGGGCATGAGGCCCCCTCCAGAACCAGTGGGGAAGACACCCACATAGCCAATTCTCCCTAGTATCAAGAGCACAGGGCACATGGCCCCCTCCAGAACCAGTGGGTAAGACACCCACATAGTCAAGACTCCCCAGGATCAATAGCACAGGGCACAAGGCCCCTCCAGCACCACTGGGGAAGACACCCACTCGAGAGACTGTTGCCTTGCACTCCCCAAGACCAAGCATAGGACATGTTGCCCCCTCCAGAGCAACTGCTCTCCATATATTCATCATCAGCCATACAATTATAACTAAATTCCCTCTCTACAGTCATTTCAAATGTTTCTAGATGTTCAGATTTCATACACATTACTCTTCTTTTGTTCAATTTTGAGTCAAGTATGTATCTTTGACTTTCTGAATCTCTCTTTAGCTACTTCTTGCAATTTAATCTCTTTCACTTCACACATATTTCTAATTGTTTTCACTCTTCTCTGTTAAATTTTCTAAAGGTTTTGGGCTACATCAGCCAACATGCACACACACTCCTTTCATTATTCATGTTTTAGAAGATAATGGGGGTCATTCTGACCCTGGCGGTCATGGACCGCCAGGGCCAACGACCGCGGGAGACCGCCAACAGGCTGGCGGTGCTCCCATGGGCATTCTGACCGCGGCGGTACAGCCGCGGTCAGAAACGGAAAACCGGCGGTGTCCCGCCAGTTTCCCGCTGATTTCCCGCTGCCCTGGGGAATCCTCCATGGCGGCGCATGGGGATTCCGACCCCCTTACCGCCAAGACCGCCAGAACCTGGCTGGCGGTAACGGGTGTCGCAGGGGCCCCCTAACAGGGCCCCACTAAGATTTTCAGTGTCTGCATAGCAGACATTGAAAATCGCGACGGGTGCAACTGCACCCGTCGCACCCTTCCCACTCCGCCTGCTCCATTCGGAGCCGGCTTCCTCGTGGGAAGGGGTTTCCCGCTGGGCGGGCGGGCGGCCTTCTGGCGGTCGCTCGCCCGCCCAGCGGGAAACTCAGAATAACCGCGGCGGTCTTTTGACCGCGCAGCGGTATTCTGGCGGTTCCCGTTTGGCTGCCGGCACCCGCCGCCAGCCAAACTCAGAATGACCCCCAATTTGTCTAATTGGTACAATACGCCTAGTAACAGAACTTAACAATCCAATTGTAAAGAGTCTCTAATAAAAGATCAATATGTACATCAATTCTAGGCCAAAATATCTTTATTCCGCTATAAATAGCCATAAAACAAGATAAAAACATTCAGAAAAAGTGCAGTAAATACAAATATGTTAAAAATACACCACTCAGTGATAATATCAAAATTACACTAAAAGTACATAATTGCAAATTCTAAAAAAGAAAGAAGAATAAAATTCATAACTCACATAATGGGAAAAATCATAACACATAGCTTAATCAGGGAGCATACAATACCATAATGATCATAGGCAGAGAGGAGGAAACAATCAGTGATGTAGAGGGGAAAATTACATGTCCTTTCAGCTAGTCCTGGTTTCAGCGCCATTTTGAATGTTCAGAATTTTAAACCCAGACGTATAATGGTAAATTCAAAACTCGAGTGCTAAAAAGCAAAGTCTGGTGCCTGCAAAGCCAAAACTGGATCCATGAGTCACATAGACTTGAGCAATTGATAGGTAAGTACCTAGGTAGGTGGATGGAGAAGAAAGAGGAAAAGAAATACCTTTATAAGGTAGACAAACTGGTGTATTTTTGATTTGCTCCTTTAAAGTATCTGACCTTTTCTTCTGTGTGCTTCATTGAGAACATAACTGTGTGCAAATTTGCATATTTTCCTTTACTGTGATTCTCTAACAGAAGTTCATTAGCAAATGTGATAAGCCAAAAGCTCAGTCATCTCATTCTAAGTAAATGTTGTCAACAAGACCCAGACAAAGTAATATAAATAGATGTGAAACAGAAATAATGACATTCACGTGACACTGTAAATGATGAAAATACTGCATAGCTGGCTTTGTTGATGTTTGCGATAACAATGTGCTTTTCCATACATTTACAGGGATTTGTTGTGAGGCAACCCAGCAAGTCATCTTCCTGTGCTGCCCTACGCCACATTGAAAGGACAGGAATGCAACCTATTTATGCAATACAGTGCATTTCTGTCCTTTCCCCCTGCGCTGGCACCGATCAGCAGCCTAGCGCCAATGCAGGTACCCTTGCACCACCGATCTGGATCCAAACAATCGAAGGAGTGCTGCTAATGAGCCCTGAAAAAGATCCTGCACTCTCATAAGCATCAACCCCAAGAACATCCAGATCACTCCGAGGCACCCACTGAGGAGGCTGAGAAGTACGGCTGGCCCACACTCAGACAAACAGGGGGAGTGAGTGAGGTAAAAATGCACAGGAGCTGGGAGGCTGCCTGAGAAGTACCAGCTTGTTCAAGAACACTAAGGCGGTCATTCTGACCACGGCGGGCAGCGGTCGCCGCCCGCCATGCGGTTACCGCCGAATGACCGCACCGCGGTCAAAAGACTGCGGCGGTCATTCCAACTCTCCCGCTGTGCTGGCGGGCGACCGCCAAAAGGCCGTTCGCCGGCCCAGCGGGAAAGCCCCTCCAACGAGGAAGCCGGCTCCGAATGGAGCCAGCGGAGTTGCAGGCGTGCGACGGGTGCAGTGGCACCTGTCGCGATTTTCACTGTCTGCAAAGCAGACAGTGAAAATCTTTGTGGGGCCCTGTGGCCAGTGGCATGGGCAGTGCAGGGGCCCCCAGGGGCCCCACGGTACCCGTTCCCGCCATCCTGGTTCTGGCGGTGGACACTGCCAGAAACAGGCTGGCGGGAAGGGGGTCGGAATCCCCATGGCAGTGGTGCAAGCAGCGCCGCCATGGCGGATTCCCTGGGCCAGGGGGAAACCGTCGGGAAACCGCCGGTTCCCCTTTTCTGACCGCGGCTTTACCGCCGCGGTCAGAATAGCCCAGGAAGCACCGCCAGCCTGTTGGCGGTGCTTCCGCCGCCCTCCGCCATGGCGGTCATGGACCGCCAGGGTCGGAATGACCCCCTAAGTGACTTACTGGGTGAGAACCAGTGTTTTCATTTTAAAAGAATGCAAGCTAACTCAAGAGTAAGGAGTTATCTATACCTGAGCCTAATCATGACCAGGGGAGGCAACCGCCTGGATCATAAGGAAGGGAATAGTGGTATGAGGCACCAACCTACCACCCTATCTCAACACCAGGGCACTAACCTGCAATGTGTATATTTTTCTATGTGTAACATTGCCTTAAATGTGCCTTAAAGCACATTCTTCTTGAAAGCAGTGAAACAGTGGGTTGAACAATTGTTTATTGTAATGATATGTGGTTGTTGGGTGTAGAGTTTTAACACCAGCACACAATCTTTGTAGAATGCCTGTAACTGCTCGCCATCACTACTACTGATATTCAAGTGATGAAGAGGTTGTTCTAGGCTCAGTTTGACGGGCCATAGTAAGATAGACATAGTAAGACATAACATGAGTTACATGTATTGAAAGTACTTATTTAGCATTGATTTCCCATGCCTGCCTGACAATGATTCCACTAGTAAATCAAATAATTTTGTCATTCATTAAACAATATACATTTGAAGATTTTGTATAGCATACATCATGAACAGAATTACAGGAAAGGGTTCTTCAATGTCCTTAAGGAATATTAAGAACAACTATGTAATATGATTTGCCTAGGATCATAACATTTGAGCATGTGAGCATGGCAGGATTTGAACCCAAATTTCCTGATCATCTCAATCACAGATGAATCATCTGTCTTGCACAGGAAGGCACAATGCTTAGGATTCAATTCCTTCAGGATTTATATTATTAAACTGTGTCTAACAAATCAATGAATCAAAAGCAAAACAGGTACACAGAGTGCCCAGAGGACTAATCTGCAATTAACCTGGTGTATTTTTGACAGCCAGCTTCCCAGCGATGAAGGAACATCTCCTGGAGTCTGTTCTGAAAGACAAGCTGTCACCTTGTCCTGGAAAGCCTAAAAGTGTCCTAACTGAGAGATGATAGAAGGAGTAAGCCATCGTTGCAGGTGGAGCTGACTGCCAGCATGAACAAGAGCAGCTGCCTCTTGAGCTGACTGTCTATTCATCAGAGACTTCCAAGAACATTACCGGTGTGCTCCTGGCTCATGGCCTGTCACCCTCACTGAAGTGGAGAATCTGTGGGCATACCAAAATATTACTGTGTGGATTGTCCTGAACAAACCTGCTTGCTGCTTTTCTCTGCACTTATGCAAAATGTGCACAAACAGATCCCAGACATCGCAGCCAGCAGTACAAGCCCAAATTTATTGAGTGGTCTGGCTTCTATAGAATTCACTATTGTCAGGCCTGTGGTACCTGTCAAAATGTGCCCAAAGTGAGTTAACTTGATGGACCCTGCACAGCAGACAACAAGCTTTGTGCTCTGTGATGGCTATTGTCGACTGTAAGAAATTGGGTTACAAGTTGTGCAGGATGTGGTGAGCCCTCTGCATGTAAAAGGTCTACAATTGACTCATTACTGTATACCAAGTACCCTATAATAGCAGTTGACTCTCTCAGGGTATTGAAGCAGAGCAATCCTATGCCTACTCAGAGGAGGTGGTTTGGACTCACCATTCACTGGCATGTAATAATATATGATTGTCAATTCAATATGATTTCTTTGAAAAAATAAAAATACATATATTTCAAACACTCTAGTAAATAGTACACATTGATTTACAAATATATACATCAGGTAGATGGAAATACTTTGGGTGATTATCTGAAATCATATTTGACTGCCAGTGGATCATGAGCACCAAAATAAAAAAAAATCTAGCTTACGAGTCAAGAATTTTCAATTCTATTAAGGACACGGAGGCGAGGATTATGCTATCCCTTTCTTTACTGACCCAAACAACAGCCAATCAAATAACATTAAACAAAAAACTACACATCCCATGATGCTCTTAACCCAGTATCACATGCTCCAATCACCAAGCATGACCCTAGTTCATAACAGTCATAACCTTCAACATCACATCCTCTTTCTTTGAAAGTTTGAAAGTTTATTTTTTTATTGACACAGTTAATTAAAACCATCGCAATTCCAAAATACATAATGACATAAAACTTTGCCTTCTCATTATGTTAATGGGGACCCGTAAAAACATAAAAGCTTAAAACTAAAACATGGCATGATAAAGAGTTGTGCATAACTAAAATGTTCTCCACTGATTTCAAAACCTGGTCTTAAACTTAACTTTAGGACTTTCTTTCTCCCTTGTGAACACTATAATAGTAGATGAGTGAAGCTGAGCGAGCATCTTAAATAGTGCCTAGGGCTGTTTCCTGGCTGGAGCAAAGCTTTCGGAGCTTTACTAATCATAAAATGATGGCCCTTGCACACTCGGCTTCAACTTTGATCACTAATTCTTTCTGGGCCTGTACCATGAATTTGGTCCCTAAACAAGAAAACGGGATTGAAAGTCCACTGAGCCAGCTAATAATGGGCGGTCTACATGAGCGTAAGTTCAGTGTCTTAAAAATGTTTTTCAGATAAAATGTCCTGTGGTTTTGCAAGGCCGGGCACACACAAAAAATTTGTTCTAATGACTCTTTACTGTACCCACACAGTCGACAGGAGTGTGTCAGGTCCTGCTGTTTCCATAAATAGGACCATATCCTCCGTTTCCATCAACCCAAAGCGGAAAAGTATGAACCGATGTTTCAGCGACTGGTGGAAGGTTGCTGCTAGATATTCCTATGCCCGTAAAGTTTTGTATTATGTTATTGTAGTCCAGGCGTGCTGTCTACTTGCCAGTTTTTGTTTGTCAGAATTTAAAGATTTCTTCTTAGTGACAGCGTTTGCTTTTCGAAAAAACTCCTTTTTGTCCGAGTTCAGGTCCCAGGCTTCTAGCAAACCTAGTGCTAAAATGCAGTTATTTAAGTGATGACCCCAGGTGCTTTTATCATTATGATGCTGTTGCTCCTCAATTTCCACCCAACATAGGTTGTTTAGAGTGCCAGTCACAGCTGCACGCATCCTCCAGCATAATTTAATGAAGGCACATCTACTCTGAAATTCATAGTTTTTCTGACCCAATTCTAAACGAACCTGAGCTGGAGATACTGGTCGTGGTATCCGAAAGACTGTTTTGTAAGCCTTCGTCTGGACTTGATTGATAAAAACTGCCTACTTCCCCAGCATGATTTCGGCGCCATAAGTGATGGTGGGCATTAGCCGCGCTGCCATGACAGAAAGCAGGTGAGTGTATGAAGGGCAGCTCAGTTTTTGTTTTAGAACTTTAAAGCCATAGGTCAATGAGAGAGCTTTTTCTTGAGCGACAGCAAGCTGCGGCTTAAAAGACAAGAGACGGTCCATAGGGAATCCCAAGTACTTATATGTGGGTGCAACCTCCACCTGGGATCCATTTATGAACCATGAAGCAGATTTAAACTTCCTGTCAACTAGGCGGACAACCTTAGTTTTACTCAACTTCAGTTCTAGGCCTTGTATTGTTATGTAAGTGTAAAATGCATCAATGCTATGCTGTAACCCAACAGGTGTTTGGCTGAGTAGAAATATGTCATCTGCGTACTGTAGCCATGCGATTCCTTTCTTAGCCAACACTGGCGGATGGCTATTTACGGGAGCTAGAGCCTCGGCTAGGTCTGAAAGATATAAATTGAACAGCGTGGGAGCCAATACACACCCCTGTTTAAGTCCTTTTGCTGTTAATGTTCTGTTGGTGAGATGGCTGCCCTCTCCGATTTTTACTTGCTCCCAAGTACCTGTGTGCAAGTCCATCATTGCGCCAAGAAGGCTGCATGGTAGGCCCCAACCTTTCAATTTCTCTCATAGGTGGATTCTTGGTACGCAATCAAAAGCTGCCTTTAGATCAATAAAACATGCAAGTAACCTTTTTTTCTTAAGCATTGCTTTGTTTCCCGGCAGAGCCAGGGTTGCAAGGTTGGTGGAAGCACCCATACCAGCTCTGAAACCTGTCTGACATTGTGGAATTAGTTGTCTGTCATGAATCCATTCTGCTAGTTGTTGCAGTAGACATCCTCTTTCTTTGTCCAAACAGATAACCTTTCATCTTCTTCTACGAATTTCTTCTGCAGATGCTGGTCCATAACTCTTTCAGTCCGAACCAGTCGTTCTAGATAACTCAACAGGAGCTGGAAATCGTAACAAACTTCCTACGATCTGAGGCAAAAGACTGGTTTCCACCAAGGCCACCGGGACATAAAATCAGGAATTCTTCTGATCGGAACCTAAAATAGACAACAATAAAAAGGTAATATCTCATACTGCTAGGATATCCAGCAAAATATTTTTTAAACACTCTCCAATAGATAACACAGGGAGGGCATACATTTACAAAATCCATAAACTTATATGTATTTGAGTACTACATCATTACACATTTAAGGGAGGGATAATCCTCACCTCCGTGTCCTTAATAGAATTGAAAATTCTTGACGCGTAAGCTAGAATTTTTTTAATTCTATGTCAGGACCGGAGGCTCTGATTATACTAGTTCAAAGCTGATCAATAACAACAGAGGCAACAACTACCACAGTTTTATAATAAAACTTATGAAAAGTACATTCAGAAGACCAATCCGCCGCCTTCATAATATCCTCTAATTTTGACCTTAATGCATAAGATTTAGAAGCCATAGCCCCTCTAACAGAATGGGCTCCAAATTGACTGGTATCTATACCTGCTTCATTCATTAACCATTTTATCCATCTCAAGAGCATGGCTGAGGAAACTGGTTTAAAAAGTTTCTGTAAAGAAATTAATAATTGTCCTTCCGTGACCTGTCTAAACTCCTCAGTAACCACCTCATAATCTTTCAAGCATTGCACAACACATACTTTTGAGTTATCCGGGTACATAGGATAAGTTACTTACCTGCAATCAGTTTTAGTTCTTCTGGAAATATTGAAAGTAACTCCATTTGGAGAGTAAACTCTACCAGACAGATCCAAAGCCTTGGCGTCTGAAACCCTCATACAAGAAATCAGGCATAACAACATAGTTAACTTCGCTGAAATCTGTTTGCGGGATAAATACTTGATACGAGGCCAAGAATCTAAAAATATTAAAATAATGTTCACGTCCCATAACACAAAATATTTGGCTTGAGGGGGATTAGAGAGCTGAATACCTTTAAATAACTTACAAACTAGGGGATGCTCACCCACTGGCTTACCATCAATAAGCTCATGACCTGCAGAAATGGCTGATCTAAAATTATTAATGGTTCTATAAACCAAACCTGAAGATGCTATTTCAGCCACAAAATTGAGAATTAGCTCAATACTTGACCCCAAGGGAATGCTACCCCTTCCATTGCACCAACTATCCCATCTGTGCCATGCAGATGCATATCTCTTGTGAGTGCCAGAGGCCCAAGCTTGTTGATAAAGTTCTCAGCTTGTCGCGAAAGGCCTGGGGTTTTCCATCTTGCCCTGAAACCATCCATGCCATCAACGTCAGATTCCCTGATTAAATCAGTAGATGTTGAAGGCCCTCCGGACTCAATAAAAGATTCTGATGAGGAGGAATGAGCAGAGGGAGAGCACAAGCTAATTGAAGTGCAATAGGGAACCAGGGTTGAGACCTCCACAATGGTGTCACCAAAACTAGATCTGTTTTCTGTCTCCGAACTTGAGACAGGACCCTGGGAATCAGCAGAAAGGGAGGGAAAGCATAACCCTGAAAGGGGAACCAATGCTGCAGAAAGGCATCCGTCACCAGAGGTAGAGGATCTGGGTGCCAACTGAAGAATTTCGGAATCTGAGCATTGAGGCGTGACGCAAAAAGATCCACCTCGCAAGGGCCTCATTCCTGGACTATTTGTTGGAAAATAATCGGATCCAGTCTCCAATCGCTGGGATTCGACAGATATCTGGAGTTCCCGTCCTCAATAGTACTACTCCCAGTAGGTATTCCGCTAGTACAACCAACCGGTTCTCAAACAATAGTGCCAAAACTCCTTGGCTATCTCCGCTAGAACCCTGGACTTCGTTCCCCCAAGATTGCTGACATAACGCACTGATGAGATGTTGTCCATTCTCAGAAGAATACAGCAGTGTGTCTTGAGGGGAGACAGGCTCTTTATAGCAAAAGACCCCGCCAGGAGCTCCAAGCAATTGATGTGGAGATTTTGCTCTGTCATTGACTAGCGACTCCCGGCCACTAAAGACCCGCAGCGGGCTCCCCATCCCCACTGACTGCCATCTGATTCTATCACCACTTCTGGGTGAGACCCGAATATGGCTCTGCCATTCCATGCCTCGATGTGGTGAAGCCACCACTGAATCTCTTCCTTGACCTCTATGGTTAAAGGAATCAATGCAGAGTAACTCAGACCCTGTCTTAAGTGTCTGATATTCAATCTCTGTCGAGCCCAATACTGAAGAGGGGCTGGGAAGATTGCCTGAATGGAAGAGGCCAATAGACCCACCATTCGGGCAATGTTCCTTAGAGAATTAGACGGGCTGGCTAAGGCTGATATTAATTCCCTCTTGATATTGCAAATCTTTAGCGAGGGAAGAATCAGCTGTGAGTGAATTGAGTCGATCTTGAAACCCAAAAACTCGATCACCTGAGTTGGATTCAACAATGACTTCTGCACATTGATAAGGAAACCCAAATCCTGTAATAGACTGATTGTCCAGTTCAAGTGCATCAGCAAAGACTGGGGATCCTGTGCCATCACTAAGATGTCGTCCAAATAAATGATTAGTCGTACCCCCTTGGTTCTCAACCATTCCAAAACTGGTCTCAACAGTTTCGTGAAGCACCAAGGGGCCGAGGACAGGCCGAACGGCAGGGATGTGAATTCCAAACAATGACCGTTCCAAAGAAATTGGAGAAACCTCCTGTGAGGGGGAAAGACCGGAATTGAGAGGTAAGCATCTTTTAGATCCAGACGGACCATCCAGTCCAGATGCCAGATTCCTTAGAAACGACAGCCAAGTCATTTTTGTTAACGGGCCTGACAGATCGAGAAGCTTGTCCTGACAAAGGCGCCATGATCTATCCAGACCTTTTTTAGGATCATTCGCAAACTTCTTCAGGAAGGTAACCATTGTAGGGTCAAGTTCCGGATGTCAGAAACTTTATTGTCCAAAACTGATTTAGGGCATTCCGCCCAGAGACGTGAGCGAACCTCTTTATCAAAACCTCTTCTTAGATTAGCATGGACATATTGAGCAACTTCTGAAGACGGAAGCCAATTTGAGGACCTAGGGTGCATGATCTTTGAAGGGTCGAAGTCTAACAACTGAAGGGGGGTGGATTGTTTTTTCGCTTTCTTGCTGGGACATGGCGTATCTAAATCGTCAGAATCTCAATCCGTAGAGTCCTTAACTGAAGAGGAGGAATTATCTATAGTACTATAGTTATGTTCAGATATTCGTTTCTTGCACAGTTTTTCAAACATGTCCGCATGCAACTCCCCAGAGGGGGCATCACTTTCTAGATTCTTTGTTTTAGACTTAGACTTAGAGGATACCTTAGGATTAGTCCCATCCGGGATAGATGATGTTTTATCAGACAACCAGCCTTGAGAGTGAGCGTATTCGAACAATTGCTCCGAAAAAGTTCCTAGTGCTCTCACCAAGGCATCATTTACCGACTGCTGAACTCTTGAGTCTAGCACTTCCACTAGGTTAACCTCTAACTGGTTATCTGCATCCCCAGGATAATATCCTGCATCTTGGTCACTCCATTGAGCCATAATATTCAATTATATATAGACTATGTAGTTTACCAGACCAACAAAGAGGGGGAGTGTAAGAACCCCTTACAGGCACAAAATAAAATAAAGAAGCCCAGTAACATGTGGAGGGAGCTGCCTGCTAGCCACTCTAGCCACTGCCTTATTAGATTTTACAACCCAGATATAGAATAATCTGGGCATCTGGGAGTCACTTTTAGGGCCTGCAACCCGGGCATTGAAGACAAAGAACTCGGGAAAGGAGATCTGCTTGTAAAATTGGGTGCGCTCGACTGAACGTGCTGAAAAGGAAAAACAGACTACGCGCGAGGTGCGTACAGTGCTCCCGCTCCACTGAGAAGAGGAACGAAGAGCACAAGAGGTCGGCAAGACGCCGATAACAGGGTATAATAAACAAGAGAAACGAGCGGAATCGCGTCGCTATTTTTTAAGCATTAAATCCATACAAATTACCAAACGTATAAGAGCAAATATGAAAAGGTACTTATCTGCTGCGAAGTAGCAAAGAAAGAGAATGTGACGTTGAAGGTTATGACTGTTATGGACTAGGGTCATGCTCAGTGATTGGAGCATGTGATACTGGGTTAAGAGCATCATGGGATGTGTAGTTTTTTGTTTAATGTTAATTGATTGGCTGTTGTTTGGGTCAGTAAAGAAAGAGATAGCATAATCAGAGCCTCCGGTCCTGACATAGAATTACAATACCTTCCAGCTCTACCAGATAAAACACACAAGGTCACTCAAGGGTGGCGCAAAACCTTGAGTGACAAGGTGGCATTGCGTGGCTTGGTAAAAAATATTTTCCAAGCCATGCAATGCCACCTTTTGTGGCACTCTATGGCTTAGTAAATCTGGAGGAACACAAGGTAGTTCAAGTTGCTGCCTTGCAGTACTCTGCCCCAGTAGAGGCATTCCATGGATCGTGCATAGGTTTTTTCATGGATTTTGGCGCATTACCAGATTTACCCAGACAGGTGAACTTAGATATGTGTCAAAATGCTACTCCTTCCCAGGGGAGGTGTAATGAAGAAACATATCATTATTTTTCCTTGTTTTTTTCCTCTTTCTATGTGTGTTGCAGAATTCATAAAGCATCAGAGGTGTATCTTCCAACACAAAAACAATCCTGTCTGCAATACAGGCGCCCCTGCACCATGGTGCAAATTTGAATTTTAAGACAGGGCTCTGTAGAGATGTCTGTCTATCAGTGGCTGGTGACAGTTTTATTGAAATTTGGGGGAACCTCTGTAACATAGGTAATGTGCAGTCTTTTTTTTTTTTTTCTTAAGGCACTGCTCGTCCAATATGAGATTGATTTTAATAAAATGTGCCAAGGTTTATGAAGATTAGGAGTTTTATATCAGAGGTCTGTGCAGCAGGATATGTTGTATATTAAGGTCACCTTTAAGAGTGACAACTTAATTCCAAGTTACAGGCCCCAACAGAATTATGAGATCCACGAAAACACTTTCAGTTTGTTTGCTGCCCGTCCGCTGCACAATTTTGCTCCTGAATGCAGTGGAAATCTCTGGGGGAAACTGCAGAAAAAATTGAGGACTAATTGTGGATTGGGCACTGAATATATAGACTCCCCACTAATTCTCAATTTCTCATGGGATTCTGAGGGTTCAATTCAGAATCCCCATCAAATCTGCACCCCAATCGTGTTGTTAACTTCAGGGCTGAAAAGTTAACTCTTATGCAGCTCGAGCACCGGTAATGAGGCACAGAAAGAACAATAAACTGACCTACTTCAACAATTGCCAGCGGCCCCTGATGAAGACGCTCGGATATGAAATGAGGTTTTGGCATACTTTTACAGTTGGCAAAGTGGAACAGTGTTGGTGAACTTGACAGACAATGTAATTGTGACTTGAGGACAACCTCATCCTTCTTTTGTTGACTTTCTCACGCTTTGACATGTCTAAGAAAATTGATATTAAGAAAGTGTTTAATGCTAGTTATGGGCAAACAACTGTTGTGGCTGGATGTCTTTTTGGCACTTCGCAGAGTTCTGTGTAGCAGAAATCTGCAAATTTCGTCCAGGTTTATACAAGATGCCACACCTCCAGGGCTATCCCGTTAGCTAAAATACTGACAGTACTTCTGCAAGTAGACACCATCCAGGGGTAATACATATGAAACTGACACTTTCTTACTATGAACGCTTTCTTGTTATTGTGACAAATATTTACATGGACTGTTTTGTTTAATGAATTGAATTCATAATAAGTTAAATTAATATTTTGAAAAAATGCAGTGCATGCAAAATTCTAATTTAACATATCATTAAAATCTATTAAAGTATTTTCAGGGCTTTAGGAACTAATGAAATGGGAAATATATGAGAAAGTGAATCTAAATACTAATGTCATAACAAAGGGCCATAAGGGTCATATTAAAAAAGGCAGTGCGGTTTCTATATGACAGTGGGTAAAGAAAACGTAGGGGTTCCCCCGCAAAGTAGAGAAGGTCACCCAAAAGCACTTCATTAACAACTTGTTTGCACATCTGCTGCCTCGGCAAATGCATCCCAGACAGGGTTGTAGCTTCGGGTGGGGGCGGAGGGTTGTGGGGGATGGTGCTGGGTGTTAAATCCCCCCTACTAAATATATTTTATGATAAACAGTTGGGTGCAGGTGCTTTCAGTCGGGAATGGTGGTGAGGTGTTTGTTGGATTTCACCAGGACTTTTTACACACACAGACTTAAAGACACACACACGATCTCCCTCTCTGTGTTTGGAAAGACTTAAAAAATAATGGTTATTTCACAAAATAATGTGCTTTCTCTCACTTAGTACACCTATCAATCTGCATTATTTTCCCTTTACACTGCCTCTTAAGCCCCTCTCGAGAACCTTGCTTGTCGTATAATGTATTTTAATATCACGTGCCAGCCTGATTTTCGGGAAATCTGAAGCTAACACCCCCAATCATACTGACCAAGTTACTCCCCTGATCCAAGCTATCCCAGAGATTATGCAACACACAGGTTTAAAAGGTATCCCTCAGGAGAAGCAGAGCTATCCCTCATGTAACACTCTTTGTATTGGTTCACTTATTTAACACCAGATGTGTTGATAAGGGAGTTGCCAACAACAGCTCCAAAAACCAGCAATCCACTGGCAACACCACATATGAAGCCCAGCTTCTATAGTACCTACCCCGCCATATTTACCAATCCCCATTCCTATTGTCGATGGGCACTAAAATCAGGGGTGTTTATTTTTCAGATTTCACGTAGTTCAAGTATGAAATTACAATGCATGCAAACACAATGCATTTCTTTTCCATCCTGTCTTTACCTCACAGATGCCTTTACCACACATATTAAATATATATATACAGTATATATATATATATATATATATATATATATATATATATATATATATATATTTATACCACTACCTTTCCCTAACCCTAGTATTACCCTATTACCCTTACCTCTCTTTTTACCGCTACCCACCCATAAACCCTAAAATTACCCTTACCCCCTTTACCATTGCCAACCCTTAACCCCTACAAATGCCCTTACTTCCCTTTACCAACCCCTATCTCCCTATTTGGCTAACAACCTAAATCCTAAAGTTACCCTTACCCCCCATTTATCACTACCCAACCCCGAAACACTAAAATGACCCTTACTTGCCTATATTTTTACCCACCACTAATTCTTAAAATTGCCCTTACCTCCCCTTTACCACTAACCACCCCATAACCCTAAAATTACCCTTACTCCCTTTACCAGTGTTCACCACTAAACACTAAATTTACCCTTACCTCTTTTACTACTACCCACACTTACATACCTATTTAAAATAGCATAATGCTTACGTTATTATATAAAAAAAGGCATACCTGTGTGGTAAAGAAATGTGGTAAAAATACAAAAATGTACCTCCTTGATACGTACCTGTATGTAAGGGATGCGTGGTAAAGGCATTGTATTGTAAAGACTATGGGGGTGATTCTAACCCTGACGGGCGGCGGAGGCCGCCCGCCAGAGTTCCCCCCTCCAGAACACCGCTCCGCGGTCCTAAGACCACTGCGGTGATTCTGGGTTTTCCACTGGGGTGGCGGGCGACCGCCAAAAGGCCGCCCGCCAGCCCAGTGGAAAACACCCTTCCCACGAGGACGCCGGCTCCTAATGGAGCCGGCGGAGTGGGAAGGTGCGACGGGTGCAGTTGCACCCGTCACGAATTTCAGTGTCTGCTGAGCAGACACTGAAATTCTTTGTGGGGCCCTCTTACGGTGGCCCCTGCAGTGCCCATGCCATTGGCATGGGCTCTGCAGGGGCCCCCAGGGGCCCCACAACACCCCATACCGCCATCCTGTTCCTGGCGTGAGAACCGCCAGGAACAGGATGGCGGTATGGGGTGTCAGAATCCCCATGGCGGCGCAGCGAGCTGCGCCGCCATGGAGGATTCATATGAGCAGCGGAAAACCGGCGGGAGACTGCCGGTTTTCCACTTCTGACCGCGGCAAAACCGCTGCGGTCAGAATGCCCTGCGGGGCACCGCCAGCCTGTTGGCAGTGCTCCCGCCAACCCTGGCCCCGGCGGTCCATGACCGCCGGGGTCAGAATGACCCCCTATGTTGTAAAAGCTGTATCTAGCCCATTTTAAAGACTTGCTTTAGCTTCAGATGTGCAACAAATCTGGTTTATGTGTAGTGCATTAACAATCTGCCTGCATGGGCAGTTTTGCTCAGTCACCCAATATTTCTTTTTTCCCTCATTTCTTTTGCCTTTTCTTATTTCTAGAACTGTGAACCACTTCCAGGCTTTGTGTGCCGTGCATGTCTCTGTCTTCCTGTGTAGCAGTTTAGCATGAATATCTTTTGTGTGCACTCACACCTGCTATCTAACAACACAGAGGGGCTCATTATGTCCGCCCACCAAAGACCCGCATCGGGATGACGGCCTATGCGGCCATCCCTCCGTGGGCCCTATTACTAGTTTCCCGCTGGGCAGTGTTTCCACCCACCGGCTCAGTGGGAAACTCACCACAACATTGTCATGGCTTGTTGAGTGCGACAGCAATAGTTGCGCTTTTCACTGCCCGTAATTCGGGCATTGAAAAGCATGATGGGGTTGTCTATGGGGGCCCCTGCACTGCCATCCCAAGTACATGGGCAGTGCAGGGGCCCCCATGGGGACCTCAACGCACCCTTTCTGCCAGCATTTGCATGATGGTCTGACCGCCATGCAAAGGCTGGCGGAAAGGGGACTCATAATCCGGATGGCAGTGCTGCTTCCAACTCTGCCCTGGAAGATTACGATTGCCAAGACCGCCAGGCTGACGACCGGCAGCAACCTGGCGGTGCCGGCGGTTGGGCCATGGCAGCTCCATCACAGTCATAATGTGGCGGTCGGACCGCCACTATGGCGGCAGTCCGGCCCGCTACCGCCAGTGTGGCTGTCTTAAAACCGTCACACTCATAATGAGGGCCCAAATCTCTTCTAGCTCATCTATCCAGCCCACTAACCACCTGCATGAGCTCAGATAGCCCCACTAATAGTCACACCTAACTCCTATTAACCCAATGTACCATACATTGAATGATTTCTTTGGGAGCACACAACTATTCCGGGTACTCAATAACCACTGGATTAGCCAATAATCTTGGGTTTTGGAGTAGTGTTCTACTTGCTACAAATTGCTTCAATGCCTCATCTAGGGTAGTAAGTGCTACATATATTCAATTACAATACAATACATCCACTAGTAAGGGATGTACATTACGCTCTCATTTAGGGAATGGCAGGTCAGTCAGAGTGATAAAACAAATTCATTAACTGCATTACCACAATCAGTAATTGTGACAATTGTGTTTTGATATAAATCGGAAAGAACAATCCAACAAAACTTTATTTTCCTATGTTTTGCACATTTAAAGGCACAGAATTAGAACCTGTTTTTCCAGAGCTTTTTCCTAGTGTTAAAAAGAATGGATTTTTCAGGCAGTGAAGTTGAATTACTGCATTTGTGAAGACACTTATACTGCTTTTGTCTGAACACAAAAACATATTTATGTGTGAAATCTATTTATTGAGCATAGAGCCTAATTCTTTCAAGTGCCAACAAACTCTTCATAAGTACATTAGGGCCAGATTTACTAAAGTGTCCCACAACTCAATGTAGCAAGAGAACTTGCTGCCCTGTGTTGCATTACAGGGAGATTGCAGATTTGCACCATATCTACTAAGATATGCACCATGGTGCAATGATACCTGCTTTACACCCAGGATAGTTTTTCCGCAGGAAAGGACACCTTCCTGCACAAAAAGCACTAGGAAAGAGTAAAAAAGGAGGAGAAATAAAGATATTTCTCATCACTGATCCTGAAAAGATGTAGTATTTTGATTAATTCCCAGGTTCACTAGTGTTAGTAAATCAGGAAATATGCCAAACCACAAGGGTGGATGTGTGGGAACACCCACTCCCCACCCATGTAACTCCTTCCCAGGTAAGAGTAAATCTGAGCCACATAACACCATCACCCATACACCATCCACACACCTCACAGCACACACCCCAACACATCACTCCACACACCCTCACACATACCACTCACACTACACCCATGGCACCACAAAGACACCCTAGGTTCTCTGAGGAGGAGCTAAGGGTCACGGTGGAGGAAATCATCCGGGTAGAGACACAGCTATTCGGATCACAGGTGTAGCTATGGCGGAGAGTCGTGTACAGGGTCAACGCCGTGGGACAGCACCCTAGAACAAGGGATGACGTCAGGAAGAGGTGGAACGACCTACGGGGGAAGGTGCATTCTGTGGTAGCAAGACACCAGGTAGCTGTACAGAGGACTGGTGGTGGACCCCCACAACTAACAACATGGGCGGAGCAAGTCTTGGCGATGATGCATCCTGAGGGCCTCGCAGGAGTAGCAGGAGGACCGGACTCTGGTAAGTCAAATCTTTACTACTATATCCCCCACCCTACCTGCATGCCATCATAAACTCCTACCCCTACCCTCACCCCATCGCTCCACCACCTCACATATGCCCCACCATCACAACCCATCCATCCCAATAGCAAGCCCTGCATGCTACACCAATGCATGGACCCCCATCACAGACCTGCATGTACACCCATCACCACAGCATGCAGACTAGTGACAATCACTTAGCCAAACCAAGCGCAACTCACACAAGCCAAAGCTGCCTTGCTAATAACAACCATAGAGAGAAACATGTCCATGCACAAGATGGCACACACAGATACAATCACACTGCATTTACATCCCCACAGGACCCCCACTCAACGTCACCGGAGAGGAGGTGCCAGCCACATCCAGTCCCCCCCGAAGAGGCCCACAGTGATGACAGCAGCTTTGCACGCCTGGATCACGATTACCAACCTGGCCCATCAGGGACCTCTGGACAGTCGGTGGCCCTGCCACAGTCCCAAACCACAACAGAGCCTCCCCCCTCAGGAAACACCAGCATAGTTCCCACCCAGCGGGCCCATCCATCTGTTCCCAGGACACGTCAATCAGCAGTGTGTCCACCACTACAGGGACCCCAGGCAACCCCACAAACACAGGACGATTAGGAACCTGGGGTCAGTGGCAGTGGGCACACGGTTCAGAGGACAGAGGCACAGGACAACATGGAAGCTGGGAGGACTGCTGTGAGACAGGGGGAGGACAGGCCCAGGAAACCCACTCTCCACGAGGCACCTGCAGGGATCCTGGGAGCATACCATCATTCCCAGAAGACCATGGGCCAGATACTGTACAAGTTGCAGGAGACCCAGTGGCTGCAGGAGGGACAGTACCTGGGGATCAAGGAGGACCTGAAAGACATCCACACCACCCTGGTCACCATTGCAGGGTTGCTGGCAGACATGGCCAACACCATGAGGGAGGCAGTGGCACACCAACGGGCCCCTGACACTAGCCACACAGAAGGACAGACCTCCACCCCCGCCGGCGCGGAGGCCTTGCCACAGGACCAACAGGCCACCAGCACCCCACCCCCTGCAGAAAGAGAACCACCCCGCAAACGGTCCCTGCGATCTAGGCAGAAGCCAGACAACATTGCCAAGACCCCGCCAGGAAATAAGACTCTCCTGATTGTCACCCTTCTGTCCCACTCTGTCACCCTATCCACCTTGATCTGCCATTGCTCCCCTTCCTATGCCCCCTTGGACAATGCACCTGTGATACAAATAGACTGGACTCTACCCTGGACTTTCCTCCATCAGCAACCCAGCCCATTGCAATACCCCCTCCACTTATTAGCACCTAAATAAACACCCTTTAAACAAATTCAAGTATGGAGTCTGTGGATTATATGACACATGTATTAGTTTCACAAACATTGCATTTACAATCTACTGTAACATCAACATAGGTTTAACCTGTAGTGGGCAGCAGTAAACACAAAATGAGCCAGAGTGGGTCACAGAGATCTGAAAATAGAGATGCCAAAGAGTACAGTAAGTGGCCATAGACATAGGGAAATCAGGCTGCCATGTTCAATGTCAAACACAAAAATGCAATGGAAGGTGAAGTTACAGTGTCTTACCTGTGTGTCACTGGAAGTACTGTTGAATGAGTGTACTTCTGTTGTCCACATCTTCTTCCTCTGCCTCCTCTTCGTCAGTGTCCACAGGCTCCACCGCTGCCACACAACCATATCCAGGCTCATCCTCCTGCAGAAAAGGTACCTGGCGTCTCAAGGCAAGGTTGTGCAACATGCAAAATGCAGCGATGATCTGGCACACCTTCTTGGGTGAGTAGTACAGGGATCCACCTGTCAGATGGAGGCACCGGAATCTGGCATCAGGAGGCCAAATATTCTCTCAATTATCCTCCTTGTTCACCTATGTGCCTCATTGTAATTTTCCTCTGCCCTAATGTTCCTCTGCCCTGGCATTCCTCACTGGGGTCAGTAGCCATGAGAGGTTGGGGTAACCAGAGTCACCTGTAAATATCGAGGGATACCTGTTAGCCACACACTCACCCTTAGGGCCAAACCCACACCCATATACCTACATCAACTGGGTTGGGACAGGGGATCACCTATTAGCCACACCCGGTGCCTCTGGAGTTGAGACATCACATATAGAAGGCTGCTATTCCTCAAGATAAAAGCATCATGCACAGAGCCAGGATACTTGGCATTCACATGGGAGATGTACTGGTCTTCCAAACACAACATCTGCACATTCAGAGAGTGAAAGATTTTACTATCCCTGAACACTTGTTCATTTCTCTGGGGGGGAACAAATGCAATATGTGTACCATAAATGGCACCAATGATGTTGGGTATATGTCCCAGGTCATAAAAGTCAGCCTTCACTGTGGCCAAATCTACCCCCTGGGGGAATACGATGTAGCTGCGCATGTGTTTCAGCAGGGCAGACAACACTCTGGTCAGCACGTTGGAGAACATTGGTTGAGACATCCCCGATGCCATGGCTGCTGTCACTTGGAAGGAACCACTTGCCAGGAAACGGAGCACTGACAGGACCTGCACTAGAGGGGGCATACCTGTAGGGTGGCAGATAGCAGAAATCAGGTCTGGCTCCAATTGGGCACACAGTTCTTGGATTGTGGTCCTATCAAGTCTGTAGGTCAGGATAATGTGCCTGTCCTCCATTGTCGCCAGGTCCATCAGGGGTCTGTACACGGGGATGTCTCCATCTCCTATTCATCCTCAGCTGTTGAGCTCTAGGGTGAAAAATGGTGAGCAGATGGTCATATTCACACATATGTAAAAATAAAAATGCATTTCTTCCTTTACAGAAACAGTATGCGAATTTGAGAGTCAGTTGGTGTGCCAATGTCTGCTGTTACGCAGTTAGGTGCCATGGCCTGTGCCCCTCTGAAATGGCGGCTGCCTGACCTGTGAGGAGAGACAAGTGGAAATGAGGTAATTCCGCTGGCATTGTGCGCCCTTGCGGTTGGTGGTCGACGAGCGCTGCACAACTTCGCATTGGTTATCATTGTGCCCTATCGGTTTCAGGAGCCAATGGCAATCTACGCGGACGTGACCACCATTTTCTATCTATTCACTCACTTGCTACCTGACCTTCAACAGGAGAGGACCTACACTGCAAATCCTGCTGTGACCTGTGTCTGGAAGCGACAATGGCTCAAGTGTCTGGGGAAAGGGCCCCCGCCTTCACTTCGGAGGAGTTGGAGAGACTGGTGATTGGGGTCCTACCCCAGTACACTTTAATCTACGGTCCTCCAGACAAACAGGTGAGTACACTGTGAGCATGATGCGTGGGCCATGAATGTATGGATTGCTGTGTGTGTAAGCCTTGTGTAGGGGGAGCTGAGAGGTCCTGGGCAGAGTGCTGCATGGCTGGTGGTCAATGTCTGTGCGTAAGGGGATGGGAGGGATATTGTGGGCCATGAGTGTAACAGTCTGGACGATATGACTAATCCCTTTTTCTATGCATATTTTTCCGCAGGTCAGTGCCCATTGTAAATAGGGTATTTGGGTATTTTGACCCTGGGGGTCTTTGACAGGCAGAGCACCCACTGCCGCAAACGGTGGGAGGACCTGCGCCGTTGGGCAAAGAAGATGGCGGAGGCCCAGCTGGGGCTGGCCTCCCAATGAGGAAGGGGTGCCCATCGTACCCTGACCCCCCTGATGTTCTGCATCCTGGGGGTGGCCTAGCTGGAGTTGGATGGGCGCTTGAAGCCATCACAGCAGCCACAAGGGTGAGTACAGATTCAGAATCATGACTTTGCACGTTTTAAGGTATTACCTGGTATTACCTGGGTGGGGGATGTGGGCTGTGGGTGCCCCTAGGCCAGAGCGAACATGGCAGGATAGGTCCCTTGTTGGGCAGGCTATGAAGCACTCCAACCCCAATAGTGTTAGTGGGCATCTACTACTGGGCAGGGTACTGTGGGTTTCAGGTGTGCAGGTAATGGCGTTAGGCAATGTACCCCATGGGCTACTGACCAGCTTTGGAACTGGTTGTGCATGGCCTAGTGCATAGGGCTGATCCCTGTGTGTTGTGTACGCCAACAGTAGTGTTGGTGCTGGCATTGACCAAGTGTATCCTCTGTCTCTCCCCCACTTCTTGTTTTGTCACCCTGTCCTTGTGTGCATTAGCATCATCTGGCAGAGGAGTAGAGACACCAGTGACGGAGGGAGCTGCATCCCACATGGGCCTGGAGGTTGAATCCACCGACGGTGAGGGCACCAGTGGGACGGAGGGCGAGGAGAGCACCACGACGGAGACAGGAGGGGACACTACCAACAGCAACTCCTCCTCCGATGAAAGCTCCCTGGTGTTGGCGGACACCTCTGTGCCCAGCCCAACAACAGGTACAGCCGCCACTCCCCGTACCAGCACCACCCTCCCAGTAGCCCCTCAGCGTGTTTCCTGTGCCCGGTCACCCAGGAAGGTGGGCATCTCCTTCGCCCCAGACACTTCAGGCCCTGCCCCAGTGAACCCTGCTGCCCTCAGTGAGGAGGCTATTGACCTCCTGAGATCCCTCACTGCAGGGCAGTCAACCATACTGAATGCCATCCAGGGTGTCCCAGGGCATTTGCAACAAACACATGCATACCTGGAGGGCATTCACTCTGGCGTGGCGTCCCAACAGAGAGCATTCCAGGCTCTGGCCTCCGCACTGTTGGCAGCCATTGTCCCCATCTCCAGCCTCCCCCCTCCAACTTCCTCTACCTAGTCCCAATCCTCTCAACCCCAGCCTATCCCAAGCACACCTTCAGACCAGCAATCACCCAAATCAACACACAGAAGTGGCTCAGGCAAACACAAGCACCACACTTCATCTCACAGGCACTCATACAAGCACCATCCCCATGCAGACACACCAATATCCACTGCCTCCACTGTGTCCCCCTCCTCCTCCTCGTCCACCCCCTCCCAGTAGCGTCTCCACTCACACCTGCATGCACTACATCATCATCCACTACCTCCATCACCAGCACGCCTATCACTACAAGCCCCTCACTGGCAGGCACCACCCCCACATCCATGCACATGTCCCCCTGTGTCCTCTCCCACTGTGTCTGTGACCCCTCCTCCCAAAGTACACAAACGCAAGCACTCAGACACACAACAGCCATCCACCTCACAACAGTATCCAGCTCATGCACCTGCACCCAAACACAGCAGACTGACACCTCCTACACCCACTCCCTCTTCCTCCTCTCCCAAACCTTCACCCTCTTCCCACCTGAGTGTCCCTAAGAAGCTTTTCCTCACCACCCCTGACCTCTTCGCTACCTTCCTCCCTCGTCCTTCACCTCGGGCCAGGGTGGCCAGAACCCAGCCCAGCACCTCAGCCACCCAGTCCACGGCCGCTGTGGTTTCTGCAGCTGTGAGAGGCTCCAAGGAGGCACTCGTCAGCCCAGACAGTGTGCCACCAACACCTGCCAAGGCCAAGAAGGGTCCAGCACGTGGCAAGGGCAACAAGGGGAAAGCATCCAGCAAGGGGAAGGAGGCACAACCAGCCAGCAAGCCCAAGTCAAAGACTCCAGCTGGCAGAAGCAAGGAGGCACCAGGTAAAGGCCAGGAGGCTATGACCACAACGGCCAGCACCGCAGTCTGCCCCACTGCAAGCAGCACCACTGCCAGCAGCAGCAGCCCCAGTGGGCAGACGTCTGAGGTTGCAGGTGAAGGCCTGGAGACTGCCACCACAACCGCCAGCACCGCCACCTGCACCGCGGCCAGCACCTCCACCTGCACCACAGCCAGCACCGCCACCTGCCCCGCGGCAAGCAGCACCACTGCCAGCAGCAGCAGCCCCAGTGGGCAGCCGTTCGAGGCTGCAGGTGAAGGCCTGGAGCCTACCACCACCACTGCCAGCACTGCCACCTGCAGCGCATCTGCGATTCACTGAGCAGCCGTCACCGCCAGAGAGCAGTGTGTGTATTGATGACTACATGGGCTGCAGTGCGTTCTGGCCCCTGCAAAAGCTGTTGTTGTGACACCCAGGTGAGAGACTGTGACCTTGCTCTCCAAAACATCTGCATCACAGGGCGCAATACCCCCTCCAGACCCAGTGGAAGAAGGCGTCCACACAGCCTCTCCTTGCCAGGATGAAGCACACTGGGCACAAGGCCCCCTCCAGAACCAGTGGAAGAATCCATCCACTCAGCCCCTCCTTGCCAGGATGAATCACACTGGGCACAAGGCTCCCTCCAGAACCAGTGGAAGAAGGCATCCACTCAGCCCTTCCTTGACAGGATGAAGCACACTGTGCACAAGGCCCCCTCCAGAACCAGTGGAAGAAGCCATCCACTTGAGAGACTGTGGCCTTGCACTCCTCAGGACCAAGCAGTGGTCAAACCACCCACTTGAAAGACTGTGGCCTTTCACTCCCCAGGACCAAGCAGTGGGCAAACCACCCACTTGAGAGGCTGTAGCCCTACACACCCCAGGACCAAGCATTGGGCATGGAGCCCTCTCCAGGAGCTGTGGCATTGTACCATCTTCCGGCTGAAGTGCCCCCCATTCCCCATCCCCCCTGAGGTGCCTGTGTGTTTTTGACCTGATGCCCCTGCAGTGTTCCCTCCGTATTGAGGCAGGAGTCAAGTGTGGCCTTACCCTATGTGTTTTGGCCCAGAGGCCACAGACAATTTTTGAGTGGGCATTGTCCCGCCTTTTGTATAAATTGTATATATTGTACATACTGTTTTTCTTTATGAATGTATTTCTAAGTATTACTAATAGTACACTCATTTGACTACATTCCTTTTGTCCTTGCGATATTCTTGAGGGATTCAGGGTATATATGTAATGTTGTTGCATGTGTTTGTGTGTATAGTGTTGTGAGTGAGGGTGGGGGTGGGGTTATTGCGTGTGTGTGTCACTTTCTTTCCCCCCCCCTCCCTTATGCGCTAGGTGCAGTACTCACCCTGGTCGTCGTTGCCAGCGTTCATGCTCCTGGTATATGAGAAAATACACCAGCATGGGGAACACCTTCTGCTCGGGCTCCATGGCGTTCTGGTTCTTCCTTGAGTATCGAGAGGTGAGTTGTTTCCCTTCAGAGTACTGTTTCCGCCGTGCTTTTGATGGCGTTGGTACCGCCCCGGAAAAGCTGGCGGATGGGCGGGTTGTAATGGAGTGGGCGGTACATTGTCTTCCTCCTGGCTGTTGGTGGTTACCGCTGTGGGGTTTGTTGCGGCCGCCTTGGCGGTCGGAGTGTTAAAGTGGCTGTATGTGTTGCCCATTTCCACCATGGTCATGATTCCATTTTTTTTACCGCCGTCCTGTTGGAAGTGTTACCGCCGCTATAACACTGACCGCCAGGGTTGTAATGAGGGCCAAAATGTTAAAATAGGGCTTAGAAGTCAAATGAGGTCATGAGGGACTGGTGCAAATGCAAAGTTCAGGCCGACTATAACGGAGGGTAAGCTGGCTACAGGACCTAGACAGGTCCCGCTAACAAAGTACCTTGAATGGAACTTTTGGCAAAGTCGATATTCCACTACATCACTGTCTAGGCATGCAAAGGGGGTCCTGCATCATCGTCGAGCTCAATTGAAATTAATGCAATGCATCCTCATTGAACCACGCCGGGCGTCATTGTAGAACCACGTAGACTGTGTATCTGCCTCTGTCGATGTCGAGTTGTGCTGTCTGTTGGCATCGAGCTGCACCAGGAGTCAAGGAGATGTCGTTGAGCAGCCACTATGTTGGAGTCAATTGGGGAATGTGTCAGCTCCAGTTGGCGCAAAGTCCTCAATGTGTCAACAGCAAGGTGGTAAAGACTGCAGAAATCCACTTATGAGACCAAGGACTGGAGGGTCAACTCAGACAAGGGTAGGATTCATAGATGGAAGAGTCCAGCAGCCCCCGAAGAGTTGTAGGCAGTCTTTGATGTCCGGGCAAAGTAGCAATCCTTACAGGATAGCAGTACTTACTTCAGCAGCGTTCTTCCCAAGTCCAATAATGATCTGATTTGCTAGGGTCAGAGCCCCAGTACTTATCCCGAAAGGTGCCTTTCAAGTAGGGGTGGCTTCAAAGCAGCTCCTTGAAGTGCACAGGTCCCCCTTTCATCCCAGCCCTAGCTCCAGACTATCAGTTGGGAGTAACCAACCCTTTGTGTGAGGGTCAGGCCACTATCCTCCCACCCTTCCTGCCAAGGGAGACCAATCATTATGCCAAGGAATGCAGATGTAGTTGACTTTCCTGTTTTGTGGCTGTCTGTAGGGAATGCACAAATGTAGTTGTCACCCAGCCCATTCCAGACATGTATTAAAGACAGGCAGTCAGGCACAAAGAGAGAGCAGTAAGAGCAGAGAAATGCCCACTTTCTAAAAGTGGCATTTCTAAAATAGTAATATTAAATCTGACTTCACCAGTAAAGAGGATTTATCATTAATATTCCAATGATGAGAGATATCAAGCAGCTATTCCTTTCTGATCAGGAATTACAACTTAAAAGTATATTAAGGAATTTCAAATGCCAGCCTAAAAGAGGAGTATGCCTCACAGAAGTGAAAAACGACTTTGGGAGTTTTTCACTAGCAAGACAACTAACACTTAAAAGTAGATGTCCTGCCTTTTACTTAAATGGCACCCTTCCCTATGGGTTACCTAAGGCCTGCTGTAAGGGTGACTTATATGTAATGAAAGGAAAGTTCAAAGGTTGGCAGGGTGTTTTAAATCCCAAGTTGAAGTGGCAGTGAAACTGCACACACAGGCCCTGCTTTGGTAGGTCTGAGACATGTTTTCACAGCAACTTCAGTGAGTGCCACAATTAGTGCTGCAGGCCCACTAGCTGCATTTAATTTACAGACCCTGTGTATATGGTATACCACTTTACAAGGCACTTAAAAGAAAATCAAATATGCCATTTGTGAATATACCAATGTTAACATGCTGTAGGGGGAGAAGCACATGCACTTAAGCACGGGTTAGCAGTAGTAAAGTGCTCAGAGTCCTAAGGCCAACAAATATATGCAGCGAAAATAGAAGGTGAAAGGCAACATTTCTGGGGTAAGATCACCCTAAGGATGCCAGGTCTAACATGTCCTCCCCAGCTGAAAGAAGGGAAAGCTACCCAACCTCTAGGGAGTTTTCATCGTTAAGGCTGAAGCACCTAGATATACCATCAGCATTGGAGTGGTGTACCCCAGGTCTGTGATCCACCCTGAAGTCCATACCCTGTAGGGAAATAGACCACCTCAACAGTAGATTTTCACCCCTTATTTGCATTAGCCACCTGAGGGGCCTGCAGTCAGTCTAAATCAAGAAGTGAGTGTCAAACAGTTATGACCTTACCTTCTTCAGGGCCCAAACCACAGCAAAATCTTCTCTCTCTATAGCACTCCACCTCTATTCCCGGGGAAGTAACCTCGTACAGATGAAGGCTACAGGTTGGTCTACACCTTATTCATCGAGCTGTGATAAGACTGCCCGTATGTCATGCTCTGAGGCATCTGTTTGAAAGTCAGGGGCCTTGAGCACAGGGGTTGTGCACATGGCTTGCTTCAGGGAGTCAAATGCTTTTTGGCGTGCCTCGGTCCAAAATACAAGTCTGGGTTGCTTCTTAGAAGTCAGCTCAGTCAAGGGGGCAATAATGGTGCCATATCCCTTTACAAACCTCCTACATTACCCAGTGATGCCCAAAAATGCTCTGACCTCAGTCTGGGTTTTGGGGGT
Organism: Pleurodeles waltl; assembly: GCF_031143425.1. Taxonomy (NCBI): domain Eukaryota; kingdom Metazoa; phylum Chordata; class Amphibia; order Caudata; family Salamandridae; genus Pleurodeles; species Pleurodeles waltl. Next base: position 72,127,641 of record NC_090446.1, read on the forward strand.
TTCCAGGCCATGATAGCCCCAAGTAATCCTCTGACCATGCCCTATCTGGCACTTACTGGTCTTGATAGTCAGGCCTGCCTGTTTCAGGGCCTGAGGCACTTCCCAGTGGTGAAAGAGGTGGTCCGCCCAGCTGCTACTGAAGACCGCTAAGTCATCCAGATAGGCAGCTGAGAAGACCTTCTACCCAGCAAGAACCTTGTTCACCAATCTCTGGAAGGTGGCAGGAGTGTTTTTTATTCCAAAAATCATCACTCTAATCTGGTAGTGGCTTTCTGGAGTGGAGAAGACTGACCTCTTCTTGTCTCCTTCAGTTAGGGTGATCTGCTATTACCCTGATGTAAGATCAAAGGTAGTGAAGAACTAGGCAGCCCCTAACCTGTCAATGGGCTCATCCGCCCAGAGAATGGGAAAAGCATCAGTCTTTGTTACAGAGTTTAGCCCTCTATAATCCACACAGAACCTCAGTTCAGGTGTGGTGCCCAGTGGGGCAGCTTTTGGTACCAGAACCACAGGACTGGACCTGGGGCTACTGGAGGGTTCTATAACCCCCAACTCCAGCATCTTAGAGCCTTCATTCTTGATGCCGACCCTTACCTTACCCGACAACCTGTAAGATTTATTCTTGATATGGAGATTATCCCCTGTGTCCACATCGTGGATACAGATGTTGTTAATCCCAGGAGTAAGGGAGAAAAGAGAAATATACTGTTCAAACATTTGACAACAATCCCTCTGCTGTTCCGGAGTCAGAGTGGGGGAAAGGATTACTCCTTTCACAGACCCATCCTTCTCCTTAGAGGAAAGGAGGTCAGGGAGAGGTTCACCCTACTCCTCCTCCACTATCTGTCACCAACAGCATGGAGAGCTTAGACCTCTCAAAGTATGACTTGAGGAGATTGATTTGAGGCACCCTGTAGGGCTGCTTTGAGGTCATAAGATCCACCATGTAGGTAGCCTTACCCTTCTTCTCAGTCACCTCATAGGGCCCAGTCCAACAGCCTTGAATGGTACTGGGCTCCACGGGTTCCATGGGACACAATTTCTGCCCTGGCAGTAACTCCGCAGTGGTAGAACTTTTGGTCATGCCACCCTTCATCACAGCCTGGCTGGCTTCCACAACTTAGCCATTTGGCTTCAGAAGGCCAGCATATAGCTTGCTACAATCTGGCAAACCTTCCAGGGAGCTTGCTCCCACCACTCCTTCACCAAACTGAGAGGTCCTTTGATATACTATCCATACAGAATCTCAAAGAGGCTGAAACCCACACCCTAATGTAGGACCTCCCTGTAGGAAAACAACAGGCAGGGAAAGAGGATATCCCACTTTTTTTCTCGGGCCATCAGGCAGACTTCTGATCCTGACTTTCAGCATTTTGTTGAATCTCTCAACAAGCCCATTGGTTTGGGGGTGGTAAGCAGTATTGGAACTTGTAAGTTACTCCCACTCTTTCCACATAGACTGCCTATATGAATACATAAAGTTTACACCCCTGTCAGACACTACATCATTGTGGAAACCCACTCGGGTAAAAATTCTCATCAGGGCCTTTGCCACTGTAGGTGCTGTGGTGGTCCTCAGAGGGATGGCCTCTGGGTACCGAATGGAATGATGCACCAGAACCAGGATAAACCTGTTGCCTGAAGCCACCTGGTGATCCATAGGCCCAACAATGTAGATGCCCATCCTCTCAAAGGGGGTGCTAATGACAGGTAAGGAAGTAAGGGGAGCTTTTAGCCTCTGCTCTGTCATCCCACTGGCCTGGCAGGTCATACAGGTCCTACAGAATGCATCTCATGAAGTCCTGAAAATAAAAAGTGGGGGACAAGACTTGCAAAGATCTTGTCTTGACCCAAGTGCCCTGCAAGGGGAATCTCATGTGCCAGCTCCAGTAGGAAGGCTTTGAAGCATTGGAGGACCACCCGAGCCCTTGTTGTCCCATGCACAAGGACCCTAGGCTCACTGTAAAGGAGGTTGTCCTCCTAGTAAATATGATAGCTCCCAGAGACATTACCTGTTGCTTGGGCCTTCAGCCTGTTTTCTTATGCCCCTAAGGGTTGGGCGCTCCCTCTGTGCCCTAGAGAACTCCTCCTTTGTGGACCCCTTTTTACATGCCAATCAGCAGGACAGAAAGAAGGACAGGAAGAAAAAAAATACAGACACACTGGGTTGCACCCTCATAAGCCTAGATTCAGAGTTCATGTAAACTGACGGTATGGGGAGAAAAAGGAAAAGCAGAGGTCACATAAACAAAGGCTAATTCAAAAGGAATTTACAACAACATTGGCTAGAGCCAGAACTGATAAAGCTGGAATCTGCTCTGTGATCTCATCTGGACGAAAGTGTCCTGCTATCACACCAGCCTCTACATACAAAGGTAACACACAGGTAATACTAAAGTAAAAACAAAATCACTTGCACTGAATGGAACTGCCTGGATGTGGTCCCTGTGAAAGGGATAAATGCAGTCACTAAAAGTGAAGTTACCCAGTGGCTGAAGTAGGCTGACGCATTGCCCCATGCTGTATGCTGTAGTGGACGGAACTAAAATGTGAATGACACGACACCAGGCCAATGGATGAAGAAAGGCGGTTGAAAGCCCCTTTATGTAAGTATAACATGCACATAATTTTAGTAAAATCAAAAGGCCTTGGCTAATGCCAGACCTAATAAAAACATATTGCCAGTGCTTTCTGATGTGTCCGATTACATACAGACTTCATCAGTGTTTGCATTCATTTTAGCTTGTTCGATGGGTCAAACTTCCATTACGTGCAGTGAAAGACACATAAATTATGATATATATACACATGCAAAGCCCTCAAATATTTTTGTTAAAGGCAATGCCATAAATCCTTTAAACTTCAAAAAGGCCCACCACAGACCTGCATATACCCGTGGGAACACAGGATTGAAAGATGCCTTACGAAGTGAGTCTCCTCTCTGGCACAGCGACACACTCCAAGGGTTGTGCAGGACGCAGAACATTGTAACTGAAAAAAGTATGTCATCAAATACAAAACTCATGATGACTAACTGTTCAGGCTCTAATGCCCAGCTTGGTGCAAGCAGCCTCTAATCCCACCCTTTCACAATTCCTCACAGGATGAAGTGGTATAGGTGAGGTTTCTGACCCCACCTCACACTGTAACAAGTTGTGAAAGGGTGGGGTGGCTTCAATGAAGTTTGGTGTGGCTTTTTTTTTAAATGACAAGGAAAGCAGTAGTGCTTTCTAGAACAGATTTATTCACAGTGAATATTGTATGAACAAAGATGATCCTATTACGTCTGAATCATGCAATTGGTGTTGTTCTTTACTGATTATTATAATGTATGCAGCAATACGATGTCAATTCCTCGAATGAGGTAAAATATACTGCCAATATGTTGGGATTCACACAGCAACCCCACAAGGCTCTTGTCTTGACGACAAGACAATGTGCCATCAACTAGGTAAAGGGGGGATAAGGAGGGGGTGGGGGATGGAGGGAGGGAACATTAGTATAGGTGAAGAGATGATGGCTATCTGGTTTCAAGGCTCTAAATGGGGAGGGTCTCTGGGGGTGCAGGGAGAATGGGGGGGGGTTGGATTTGGGTTGGGGCAGCACATGTGGTGTGGTAGATGGCAAAAATATGGGGAAAAATTCAGGTTTGGAAAAGAAGTAATTGTAACTAAGATAAGCTAGTTCAGCAAGAAGATGATAGCTGACAGGCTAATTAAGAGAATGCAATGTTAAAACTTAAGATTGTTTCCTACGATGCAAACGGTATGTCAAATCAGCGGAAATATGGGGCGATGTTAAAGTGGCTTATATCATTCAATCGTGAAGTTATTTTTTGTTTCAAGAAACTCATTCGAAAAGTAACAATCCCAAAGTATATATTCCAAGGCAGTATTCATCAGCCCTATTTGCGTCATCTGGGCTGGCAGTAAGAGGAATGGAAATGTATCTAAGTAGCAGAGTTTATTGGATCATAAAAGAGGTCATTAGAGATCCCAAAGGGAGATGGCTATGGTTAAAGGTGTTACTATCAAGAGCTCAAGGTAATCTGGACAATTATTATGGGCCGGTTACCAATGAGGTGGAGGCATTAATACAATTACACAATATAGCAATGAGTGCAGTGAGGCCCATCATTATTGGAATAGATTTTAACTATATTCAGGATATCACTATAGACCCCTCAAATCGGGGAAAGAGACAACTGAAACCTAAAACGATGAGAATCATCAGTATAATAAAGACGGACTTTCAGTTAGCAGATCCTTGGCAAGAGGACTATCCTTTAGTCACCTAATAAACTTGTTTCTTTCATCGCTATAAAACAGGTTCACAACTAGACTTTTTTCTGATGTCTCAAAAATTAAAGAATTCTGGGGCATAGTTATATTTTTTGTTGCTAAACTGCACTAACGCAGTTTTACATCAAAAAGTTTTGCATTGGCTTGCACCATTCTTGAGCACCAACCGGGCACCATATTTATGGAATTATGCAAGCCGGCTCAAAGGGTAAGCTAGTGTAAAAAACAAAATGACATTAGCAGGGTGGGTGTGGCAGAATGGGAGATGGGGATTTGCACCAAAAAATGACGTTAGACAGGTTAGAGTAAATAAAAATGACTCTAACCAGCCTGGCGTCATTTTCTCGCGCAAAACCATCCATACCACATGACTCCTGTCTTAGAAAAGACAGGGGTCATACCCACCAACCCAATGGCCAGCACAGGAGACCAGGCAGAAATGGCCAACAGTAATGTGCCCCCATGGGGAATGACCCTTGTCCAAGGGGCTTCCCCCCAAACAAAACACACACACACACAATCCCTGGTGCCTAAGTGGTGTCTGCCCCCCTTGGGGGATGATCGCCTAATAGAAATAGGCCAATCTGCCCCTGAGGGTGGTAGAAATGGCCTAAAATAAATTTGCCCCTAGGGGAGCGATTCTTGCCTAGGGGGTCACTTCCAATTAGTAAAAATAGTTTAAAAAAATAAAAAATCCCTGGTGCCTAGTGGTTCTTGCCCTCCCTTGGAGGCAGATCGGCCTAATTAAAATAATCTGATCTACCCCCAAAAGGGGCAGAAATGGCCTAAAATAAATTTCCCCCCAGAGGAGCAATCCTTGCCTAAGGGGTCGCTCCTCTTTAGTGAAATTGTTGTAAAAAAAAATCCCTGGTGTCTTGGTTTCTGTCCCCCTTGGGGGCAGATTGACCTCATGATAATAGGCCGATCTGCCTCCAATAGGGGTAGAAATGGCCTAATTACAATTTTCCCCCCAGGGGAGCGACCCTTGCCTAAGGGGTCACTCCCCACATGTGTAGAAGTAAAAAAATATATGTACCTAATGTCTAGTCGATTCTGCCCTCCTTGGGGGCAGATCGGTCTAACTAAAATAGGCCGATCTGCCATGGGGGGAGGAGGCAGAAAAGGCCAAATAGTAAATTGACCCCTGGGGAGTGGCCCTTGCCTAAGGCGCCACTCCCCTTATAAGTAAACAACAAAAAAAACATCCCTGGTGTCTAGTGGGCATTTCTGCAGCCTGATCGCTTCACTATCTGGCTGCAGAAATGCTCAGAGAGCCATCAAAGGGAAGGAAAGGCCTTTCCTTTCTTTTGATGCCTCTCCCACCCCCAGGATGCAATCAGAAGGGAAATGCAAAAGCATTTCTCTTCCGATCCACACTTCAAGCTGGGGCGGCATCTGATGAGACGTCATCAGACGTCACTGGGAGGGTTGTGGGGTGGGGGTGTAAGGGGAAGCGATTCCCCTTCCATCCCTGCCCATTGGAGGGAGGTGCGAGGCCATTGTGGAGAGCACAAGCTCTTTCCCCCCAAGAACCATACCAGGACGAGGTGGTTACGTCTGTGGCGCCAGAGCCAAGGACTCCAATTGGCTATAGATCAGGCCACAGAGGCCCTGTATGAAAGCAGGGGATCTGGATGTTGCAAAGTGAAATCACGATTGGACTAGATGTAATCTATGAGATTTTGTTTTATTTTAGAGGAAATGGCTTGTTCAAGGGCTTATCAGCAACAGATATATGAGGAAAGTAATCAAATAGCCTAATATCTGGCTTGGGCAACTCTTCTAAAGCAGGATAAACAGATAATTCATCAAATTCAGGATCCTGAGATTAATTCAGTTGTTTCACAGGAAGAGGCTGTCGCTCAGGTATTCATGCAGCACTGTAGCTGAATATGTGAGAATACCTATTCACTTTTACCCTTACAAATCAAGCAGTATTATAGTCAATTTAGTTACCCAGGATGTCATTAATTGATCAAAAAGCTATAGTGCAGAAAATGACATCCTCTGAAATAAAGGAAGCTCTCCCAAAAAAATGTCAAGTGCAAAAGCGTGTGGCAGTGATGGCTTTCCCACAGAATTATACAAAATTTTCTCTGAGGAACGAGTCCCTTTTTTAACTGTCCTATATAATACAATACTAGAGGGTGAAGAAATACCCTTGACATTGAAAGAATCAATAATAGTGAGCCTTTTTTAAAAAGGAGAAATGTGTGCTGAAGCTAAGAGCATTAAACCAGGGAGTCTAGGCCAGAATTATAATCAACTCTAAGATTAGAGGCTCAATTCCAATTGGGAGAGGCACCCGTCAGGGCTGTCCTCTCTCCCCCATATTATTTGCTTTTTTCATTAAGCCACTCTCCCGGAAACTTTGCAGTTTGAGGGAGATTATGTTGCCTATAGTAGGTATGCCTAAAATAAAACGTTTTGCTGGTGATATTATTCTGCATCTAAAACCAGAGTCTGATAATATACAAAGAGTATTGGATAGAATTACCAGGTTCACTCAAATAGGAGGGTATAAGATCAACAAAAGATCTCCTTTCAACAATGGAATAGAGAATCTCCCTCCTTGTATGCATCAGCAAGTGAATTCATCCCAGCTCATTAGATATTTGGGTATATATGTCACGAAGGGTTATGGTCAATTGTTTCACTTAAACTGTGTAAGGATGATTTTAAAAAGTACAAGCACTTTTGGACAGATGGATGGTTCTCCCCTTAATTAGGGAGAATCTCCCTAATTAAGTTGTCAATACTGCCACTTTTCCTTTCTTTATTTAATAATGTTCTGATAAGAATTGTATAGCTCCTATTTACACAAACTGGATCCCATGGTGCAAGGTTTTACATGGAGGAATAAAACCCCTAGGGTAAGGTACTCAATCTTACAGCTTAATAGAACGCAAGGGGGCTTGGCACTTCCAACTTTCAAATCTACTACCAGGCCGCATTGCAGGATATGTTGGCACACTATTTGGATGGCAAAGACAGCTTGGAAATATTTCTTTTAGATAGGGTGATTGCAGAATAAGAAATAAATCTCCCAGCATTTATTAAAACTACCAAATTGACAAAAAATACCTCACTGCATGTACATTCGTAAGGTCAATATAGAACTCTTTTGTAAAATATATCAAGAATCACCAGGCTATACCTTTCTTAAATTACAGGAGGGAAACTATTTTGGTCTCAACCTTTCAGGTTCTGTGATAGGGTTGTGGAATAGTAAAGGCTTTAGAGAACTGAGTGATTTCCTAGTCAGAGACAGATACATGACATGAGAAGAGGTCTCAATATGTTTGGAGGGTCTGTGACCACAACTTTTGTTGATTTTTTTTTTAGATCAACCATTTGTTCAGTACTAATATACAAATAACTAGAATACATGAACACTCAGCATGGAGGGTGCACATTAGGAGCAAATTGTTTGGTACTGGAAACTGGTATAGATTAACAGGACATCACTCAGCTTGTGAATTCATTACAGATTTTAGGGAAAAAAATTGCAAGAGAACACAATGTATGATCTCGTAAGAGCTTTGGAAGTTAAACCCTGAACTAGGATATAAATCTACAAGGGCAGCTAACTATAAAAGAATGTCATTCCTCTCCCGATGGATGGCATATTATACTCCTGAGGTTCTACATAAAATGTTCCCAACAGTCACGGATCAATGTTTTTCAGAAGGTGAAGGGGAATTGGCTTCATATTTTTTCAGATTGCCCCAAATTACCATTGCTCTGGTGGGAGATAAATAAGGCAATAAACCATAGCTTAAATACTCAGATTGAGGTTGAGACAAGTTTAGTCTTGTTTGGAGTGTCTAAAAAATCATGTGATCTAATTAAATCTGAGCAATATTTTATTGCTATGGCTTTCACAGTGGCTCGATCTTTAATATTGAAAAATTGGTGGACTCAAATGGTTCCAACGTTTCAAAATTGGTGGAATAAGATGTCAAGAACTAAGAAGTACAAGGAAGCATGCACAAAAAGAGTTGGGAGTGTACAAAGGTTTACAGTCATATGGCAGTATTTTGGAGTATGGTAAACATCACAAAGGTAGACAACTAAAGACTAGCTACAGTGCAAGCATTTAAAACTGTGGTCAAGACGTGTAATATACAATTGTATGACATAATATGATTAAGTAAATTTTGTAACTCTTCTTGACTAATTTAAGTGATGGGACCAAGCCATAAGGATATGATTAGCCAAAGTAAATGATGAATGATTTCGAATCATGTTGCAGTATTTAATACTATCTATTCATATCTCTTGATTGTAATGTCTAAACCTGAAATAAAAAAAAATTGTTGTGGCTTGGCTCCAGCTCCTGATGTACATCTAGCCACTGGGGCTACAGGGCTTCAGCCTGAATTGCCCTGGGGGCTAACTTTGTACTCAAGTTATTAGGGGGTAGAGCTAAGCTCAGGAGGCAATGGTTTTGCTGAGCTGATGACCACACAGGCCTCAGAGCTGTGAGCTTATCAGCCCAGCAAATGTTGAGCCATGGCAGCGCCCAGCAACTAGTAATTGATGGCAGTCTACTTTGTAGAATGCCGATCTGATAAAGTTGAGAACATGAGGAAAATGCAACTAAGGTGAGTGCTTCTAAAACACCACCCTCAGTTTATCTTTATTGTTATTTTTAATATTGTTAACAATACAGAGGATAATAAAAAGCAATTTTGACAATTTTGCTGTGACTACGATACAAGTGTTTGCAACTCTTCAGTTTCTATTCCTGTTAATTACTACCTCAGTTTGCCCCCTCCTTTTTATAAACTTGTCCTAAGATTCCAACCAAGCTCTCTGATTTTTTTTTAAAACTAAATCTCCACTCTCTACCCCCTCTATGTCCTCTGTCACTTTAAAGCCTCTCTTGCTAAAGAGCTCATCTGTATTATTGCGGCCCCACATCTTCCACAATTTGACTTCTACTTAAGTACTGTTCTATGGTTGTCCTACACTACACTCCTTCTCAATATTGGTCTCTTTTCACCTGGCTCTTTTTTCTCTGCCACTATTCCTGCTGATGTTTGCCTCTTGTCTGTAATGTCACTCTCCCTGCCTCTTGGTTGACTGGGACACATTGCCCTGCTTCGATCTCTTCATGTCTTCTTTCTGCTTCCTTTCTACTTTTTCATTATGTAACTTGGGTACCACCAATGCTTTCAGCCACCCTTCTCTGTGTCTACCTTTTCTTCCTGCTATCTGGCCATTGGACATCACTCTCTCACCCTTCCGAGGTATCACCTGCCAACTCCTTAATAACCTCACCCTTAAGTACCGCGTGTCACCTGTTTTAGACCGTTGGCTCCTGATCGCAGGTACATGACCTTTCTGTACAGATCAACCCACACTATGTTATGCTCACTCAAGCAACAGTACTGGCCTTCTCAAATTTTGATGTTTTCTCTGTTTTTCTTAAGGTGGGGGTGCCCTATTTATCTCCATCCTCCCTGCCATGTGTATAAAAGCTGCTCCTTACCACAGGGGTTGCTTCTAAGCATTTGAAGCCCAACTCCAGTCCATCTGTCCCTGGCAACAGGGTTTGCTTCCAAGCAGTAGGACACCAACTCCAGTCTATCTGTCCCTGGCTATTCATATTCTGAATTGAAATTTAAGTCACTTTCAACCTGAGGTGCCAGTCACATTCCCTTCTTGTCCATCAGGTTCACCTCACCAGCTCTGGGGTATCCCAGTCTTGCACTGTTCTGCCTTGGTGTAGCCAAAAATATCTCTACTTTTTCTGTTTGCTTGCTTCCCAAAACCTGTGTGTGGTTGGCTGCACCATCAGTCTGTCCAGCTCTACTGGTTATTACTAGATTTCTTGGTGGAGTCAGCTCCCTTGGCCTTCACCTCTTCTGGTTTGCTCTTGTTAAGCCCTTTTTAAGAGGCTTGTCTTCCCATGCTCTGAAGGCTTCAGCTTTCTAATGTCTACCATCAGTACATTGTGTGACCTTCCTGCAATTACCATTCTCCAGGTGTATTGTGTGCCACAACTGCTTGGTGAAGGGTTCTCTCTTTTTGATTCCAGGCCAGCAAACGCTCCTTCTCCTCTTGGTGAGAGACCTAGACACAAGCACAATTACCAGCGCATCTGTGAATGACACCTTCAGGGTCTACTTGACACTACTGGTGGAGTGAGGTCTCACCATCATCTTGCTGTATTGGACCTGTCCGCCAAATAACCCTTGTGACTACAATCATTAAGGCTATCCTGAGAGTCAAAAGCAGAAAGGGTTGTACTTGGCCCAATTCACAGTGCAATAGTAGTATGGATCACAGTGCCAAATTACCTCATCTTGTCACAATTCGCCTTTCCCTTACCACCTCTGTCGGATGTAGGTGGAGTACAGCTTCAGGTCTTGAACGTCCTGGTCTGGCCAAGATAAGGGCATCCCCTTCCAGTAGCCACGGTGCTGCTGGCAAGATGAAAGCCCAAGCATTCCGTGCCTCCCAGAAGGAGCTGCAGAGGAAAAACCACCAGGGAAAAAACCTACAGAAAGGAGCTCCAGAAAATCAGAAAAGGGACAGCAGAACTCAGGACTTTAAGAACTGGAACATCAGGAAGCTGCAAGGAAAACCGGGCCGCAAACAATCCAGAGCAGGAACAAACAGTGGCAAGGACCACCAAACCAGAATGTTGCACTGCAAAGAAGAAATAAACTCAAGCCCCTTATATACCAGTAAAACAGGAAGTGAACAAAAAGCAAAAGGAAAAAAGCCATATTAAGTTGGGAAATTACCATAGAAGAAAGTAGGAGAAACCCCTAGTAAAAGGAAAGAGGAGTGCATGCTGAGATAGACAAGCATTCTGGGGCCAGCAAAACATGGCCCCCATGACCAAAAGGGCAAACAGCCAAAAGCCAAGAAAACAGGTGTGTATTATATTTGTGTCGTGGGGGCCACCTGTGATGCAAAAGCAGAGCATGCTGAGACCTCGGCGAGATCCGTGGCCCAACCCCTTGCTGTCCGATCCAGCTTCCACGCAAGAGTTGGTCACCATGGTGTCCCACTCAGGCCCAATGCGCCGAAAAGCGGACTGTGGGCCTGTGGTGTAACAGTAGGTGTCCCCCCCCTTGAGCCCCAGGCTTTGCAGGAAAAAGCCCCAAAAAAATTTAAACAAGAAGGGGAGCATGAATAGAAGAAGCATCTTCCCAAGAACAGTCACTAAGAGGGTAACCCTTCCCATGTATCAGAAATTTAAGACGGTTCCGAAAAAAACGTGAATCACATATCTCTTGTACCTCCTAATCAGGCTCAATATCCACCAACAGTGAAGGAGGACAAGCATGTTGTCTACAAAAAGGTTCAGAAACATGTGGTTTCAGTTGTGAAATATGAAATACTAGGTGTATCTTTCATGTCCGAGGCAACTGCAGACAGAAGGACACTGGACTTACCATATGTACAAACTTAAAAGGACCATAATATTGAGGTTTAAATTTGTTTGTGGACGAAAGAAAAGGCAAAAATTTAGATGAAAGCCAGACCTTATCTTGAACCTGATACAAGGGAGAACGATGCTGTCTTACATCAATAGCTTTCTTCATGAGTTGCTTTGCAATCAGCAAATTAGAGCGTATCTTTTTTTGGACACTACAAAGACGACGGGGGAAAGACGTTACAGCCGGAACAGAGGAAGACTCGATATTACCTGTAGGAAAGGCCCTGGGATGATATCCATATGAACAAAAAAAGGGTGTTGCCTTTGATGCATTATGCACCGTATTGTTGTATGAAAACTCTGCCAAAGATAGATATTGGGAACAGTCACTTTCAGTTGCATTACAAAAACAACAGAGGTACTGCTCAAGTCCCTGATTTAAACGCTCTGTCTGTCCATTCATTTGAGGATGTAACCCAGAGGATAAGGCTACCTCAAAATGTAATAGTTTTCAAAATTGTTTTAAAAAACGTGAACCATACATAGGGCCTTGTCACAAATGATGACTTGAGGGATGACTGTGAAGATGAAAAATCTACCAGAAAAAGATGTGGCTCAACTCTTGAGCAGTGTGTAATTACCTTAAAGCTGTAAGATGAGCCATCTTTGAAGAAGAATCTACAGCAACCATGATCACGGTATTCCCTACAGAGGATGGTAGTGAACATAAGAAATAAGTAGATATTGTATGCCATGGGAATGGTGTAACAGGCAAAGGTTGTAATAACACTGAAGGTATGGTACGAGGAATCTTAGCTTGGCACACACTGGAAATGAAAAAACATAGGTCTTAAGCCCTTCAGTGCCTTGTCCAGTGGCAGAGTGCTCCTGTGCCGAGGACGTAACCATTACGTCCTGTCAATGGAGCATGGGGGGAGCGCTAGCGCTCCTCCTGTGGTCCTGGGAGTAGGGATGGAAGGGGACTCATATCCCCTTCCACCTCCCCCCCATGATGTCTGATGACATCAGCGCTCCATTGCGCGCTGACCTCATCAGAGGTCGCCCCATTGCGGAAAATACATCTTTTGCATTTCTCTTCCGATCAGGGGTTGGGGGCAGGCAGAGGACATGAAAAGAAAGCCCACTAGACACCAGGGAGTTTTTTTGTTTTGTTTACACAATGAAGGGGAGCGACCCTTGCCTAAGGGCCACTCCCCAGGGGGACATTTTTCAATTAAGTGGTCTATTTTAATTAGGTCGATCTGCCCACGGGGGCAGAACCCACTAGGCACAAAGGATCATTTAAGAAAACTTTTTTACTTGTGGGGAGTGACCCCTTCGGCAAGATTCGTTCCCCTGGGGGGGAGGGGGTAAATTCTTTTTAGGTCATTTTTGCCCCACTTGGGGGCAGATCGGCTTATTTTTATTAAGCCAATCTGCCCCCAACAGGGATTTTATTTTCGCGACAATTTCACTAAAGGGGAGCAAACCCTTAGAAAGGGTCGCTCTCCTGGGGGGCAAACTTCTTTTAGCCCATTTCTGCCTCCTTTCGGGGCAGATCAGCGTATTTTAATTAGGCCGATATACACCAAGGGCGGCAGAAACCTCTATGCACCAGGGATTTTAATTTTTCTTTACAGATGAGGAGCAAGGGTTGCTCCTCTGAGGGGAAAAATCATCTTAGTCCATTTCAGCCCCCCTTGGGGGCTTATCAGCCTATTTCTATTAGCCGATCTGCCCCCGGGGGGAGGAGACAGTACCCACTTAGGTACCAGGGATTGGAGTGTGTGTGTTTTGTTTGGGGGGCAGCCCCTTGGGCAAGGTTCGCTCCCCATAGGGCACATTACTGTTGGCCATTTCTGCCCCCCTTGTGGGCAGATCGGTCTATATTTGTAAGGCCCATCTGACCCCAAGGGGGGGCAGAAAGCCCACCAGAGACCAGGGAAGATTTTTTTCAAAAAAAGAGGGTGGGGGTATGGCCATACCCCCACCCCATCTAAATGGTGACAAAGTTGTTCTGCCTACCGGTGGGCAGAAGGGGCAATTAACCCCCCCCCCCCCCGAGCCACTCCCCGGGGGGGCAGAGGACCTACTAGATGCCAGGGAATTAAAAAAAAAATCCAAATCAAAATAGTGGGGTGGTGGCTACCAACCAGTATGGGCATGGTTATGCGCCCACCCCAACTGAAGGGGGTAACAGTCTTTCAGCTCTCCCCACTAAAAAATCTTATCCCACGGCTAGCAAGAGGAAATTTGATTATTTGGGGTTTTGGTTTTACGTTTGGGCCATGAGAGCGTGTCTAACTCTCAAAATTGTCCCACCTGGAATGGTGAGGGCTACACTTTTTGGACTTTGGGGCGCTGCCTATAGAAAAATCTATGAGACCTAGACACATCTGAAAATTAAACATCTGGGTGAGTTCAGGGTGTAGTGCTTCACATGCACCAGCACCATTTTCTTACCCACAATGCCCTGCAAACCTCCAACTTTGCTTGAAATCTCACATTTTCCCCGCATTTTTGTGATGGAACCTTCCTGAATCTGCAGGAATCCACTAAATTCCTACCACTCAGCATTGCCACATCTATATTGATAAAAATTCTGCCCCACTTGTCAGCCTAAAAACTTTTTTTTAGAAACTGCCCTTTTGGACCCGCTTTGGTTTCCCCTCAATTTCAACATGCTTTCGGCTCTCCCCTGTCACAGGCACTTGGCCCACCTACACAAGTGTGGTATCATTTTTATCAGGAGACTGAGGGGAATGTTGGGTGGTATGGTGATCCCACATGGAAATGTGCGAAAATGTGGGAAATGTGGGAGATGTGTCCACGTAGTGTTTTGGGGTATTTCCACATCGTGAGCACTAGGCCTACCCACACAAATGAGGTAGCATTTTTATAGGGAGACCTGGGGGGACGCTGGGTAGAAGTAAGTTGTTGGCTCCCCTCAGATTCCAGAACTTTGCAGCACTAAAATGTGAGGAAAAAGTGTATTTTTGCCAATTTCTGAGGTTTACTAAGGATTCTGGATAACAGAACCTGGTGTGAGCGCGACAAATTACCCCATCCTGGTTTTCCCTAGGTGTCTAGTTTTCAGAAATGTCCAGGTTTGCTAGGTTTTCTGAGGAGCCGGATGAGCTAGAAGCCAAAATCCACAGGTAGGCACTTTGCAAAAAACAGCTCAGTTTTCTTTGAGAAAATGTGATGTGTCTATATTACGTTTTGGGGCGTTTCCTGTCACGGGCACTAGGCCTACCCACACAAGTGAGGTACCATTTCTATCGGGACACTTGGGGGGGAATGCTTGGGGGAAGGTAATTTGAGGCTACTCCCAGATTCCAGAACCTTCTATCACCAAAATGTGAAGAAAAAGTGTTTTTTTGCCATATTTTCAGGTTTGCAAAGGATTCTGGGTAACAGAACCTGGCGAGAGCCACACAGGTCACCCCATCCTGGATTTCCGTAGGTGTCTAGTTTAGAAAAATTGACATGTTTGGTAGGTTTCCCTAGGTGTCAGCTGAGCTAATGGCAAAAATACACAGCTAGGCACTTTCCAAAAAACACATCAGATTTCAAGGTAAAAATGTGATGTGTTTATGTTGCGTTTCCTGTTGGGGGCATTAGGCCTACCCACATAAGTGAGGTACCATTTTTATCATAAGACTTGGGGGAACACAGAATAGCAGAACAAGTGTTATTTCCCTTTGTCTTTCTTTACATTTTTTAATTCCAAATATAAGACAGTGTGTAAAAAAGTTGTCTATTTGAGAAATGCCCTGTAATTCACAAGCTAGTATGGGGACCGCAGGATTCAGAGATGTGCAAATAACCACTGTTTCTCAACACCTTATCTTGTGCCTATTTTGGAAATACAAAGGTTTCCTTGATACCTATTTTTCACTTTTAAGATTTCACCACATGAATTGCTGTGTACCCGGTATACAATGAAAACCCATTACAAGGTGCAGCTACTTTATTGGCTCTGGGTACCCAGGGTTCTTGATGAACCTACAAGCCCTATATATCCCTACAACCAGAAAAGTCCAGCAGACATAACGGTATATTGATTTTAAAAATCTGCCATAGCTAAAAAAAGTTATAGAAGAAAACGTAGAGAGAAATGGCTTGGTTTTTCACCTCAATTTCAATTTTTGTTTTATTTTAGCTGTTACTTTCTGTAGGAAAACATAGAAGAATCTACACAAATGACCCCTTGCTGAATTCGGACAATTGTCTACTTTTCAGAAATTTTAAGCTGGCGGGGATCCAGCCAATCCAATCGGATTATACCAATCGGTCACTAATTGGAAGGAGGCTGAAAGCACAACATTTTTTTAAATGGGTTATGTCCCAGTACAATGCCAAAATTGGGTTGAAAAATTTGGTTTTCTGATTTAGGTCTGCCTATTCCTGAAAGCTGGGAAGATTTTAGCACCACAACCCCTTTGTTGATGCCATTTTAAGGAAAAAAAACACATGCTTTCTTCTGCAGCACTTTTTTCCTATTTAAAAAAAAATGAAATTGTGGCTGTATTTTGGCTAATATCTTGGTCTCTTCCTGGAAAACCCCAAAACTCTGGGAACCTATAGAATCCCTAGTATGTTAGAAATAAAGTACGCAAATTTAGCGAGGATAACTTATGTGGACAAAAAGGTATGAAGGCCTAAGCGCGAACTACACCATATAGCCAAAAAAGGGCTCAGCACTGGGGGGGGGGGGGGGGGGGGGGGGAGGGAGAAAGGCCCAGCAGCTAAGGGTTTAAACGTGCTTGACCGTTTTGACAACACTAGATTAGAAGAGTTTTCATTTGGGTGCATGGAAATGGAGCAGAGCAACCAGAATTTGAAAAACAAAATCCTGGAAATTCTATAAATGTAGAACCAGACCCCCAATCTTTAATGGTCTCAAAATGACCTAATTGACAGGGCTTAACAACTTAGTAAATACAGGAAATATGGCACCAAGAGCAATGAAATTCAACTTTTACACACATAAGTACATTTGTTAATTAAACCGCTTTCTCTGAGAGTCTTCTAACTAATTCTGAGATGGAGCACATACGAAAGTGCCTCCCTCCGTGTCCATGGTTTAACTCAGACATGTGGTAAATTTGTGATTTCTTTCTCACCCTTCTCTCCTACCTCAATGTTCCTTCTGCACATCCCCACTGCACGGCTAAATTATTGAGAATAGATCCATCATGAACCAGGACATTGCTCCAGTGTGGTGCTCAGGAGATACAACATATCATTAACTAGTTTATTGTGACCCTGAAGGTAGCTGATAATGATGGTAAAACTTGGTTTCCGACGGTCAGCCCAGTAGGAAAGTTGTAATAGGGCCAGTGGGGAGACCCCCTTTGTCCAGGTCTGGTGCAACCAGATTTCCCTGGTTGGTGCTTTTTGCTTCTAAGCACTATTTTACAGTTTATTCTTTGAAAACACATAACTCAGTTCTGTTTATTGGATTTTAGTCATTTTGGTATTGATTTATTTATTTAATTAGGTTATATTTTTCTAACCAGGTGTGGTATCTTTTTGTTTGGTGTTTTCACTGTTTTACTGAGTGAGAGGCTGTTGAGAGTCTCATGGGAGCATCATATTTAAAATACAGTGTTCTGATTGGCCCAGGGAGCTTTTTTTCCTGTGGGACCATCTTGTTCCCAAGTGCTTTGACTGGGTTGTCAACAACATGAACAAATAGTCGCTGGCAGCCATTACAGCACTCTGGAACGTAGTACTATGTCCTGAACGTGTACAAAAAAATAATTTAAGGGGGAATGGTAGTAATACCCTGCCTCCCTAGGCATCACGAAAGGGCACAAAGGGACTCTGCCTGGGCCAAAATTAAAAAGCAACTGGCCATTGCAACACACTCCTTACAGCTAACCCCACACCATGGATTACCAAAAGTTGGGTGGTGAGTGGAGGAAGCTGCCTCCGGCTGGCCGCCTGTGGGGAGTGGGATGCAGGGCCTAACTGCAAGCCAGGCCCACTGGCCAACCCAACACCATGCATGATGAAAGGGGATTGTGCAGTGTGGGTTGGCTGCCTGCCTGCAGCGGAGATGGCTCCCTCTGAGTGGGTACATACTGTGTAAGGGTACTGAGGGTTATGCACTGCAGAGCGATAAGCAGTAGTTTCTAAAGTTTTGGGGCCAGATTTAAAAATCCCCTAGTGCCACTTTGAGCCATAGGTGCATCATTTTTTTTTATGCAAATGTGGCCTTAAGGTGGCATTTCCCCCGCACCATATTTACTAAATGGTGCAATGCTTGCATTGCGCCACTTTGTAACCCATTGCACCACATCATGCATGTGCAGGCATAATGTATGCAAAGGGGCATTCAGACGCTAGGAGGCCTGAAAAAATGGTGCGATGAAATGAAACAGATTTCACGGAGTCATTTTTTGTGTAATTTTTAACGCCAGCCAGAGCAACCGATAAAATTACGCACCCATTTAAATCAATGTCTCTCCTTGCGCTTTGCTACACTTGTGTGAATCTTTTTTACGCTAGTGTAACAAAGCACCACAATAGCTTCAAAGATTTTGATCTATTGTTCTAACTCCTGCCATGGTGCACCACATTATAAATACAGCACAACCATGGTGTCGTTGGGTGCCGGGAGGGGGGTGCAGAAAAATTGGCACATCAGAGCTAATGAAGCACGTTTTCATTAATCTGGGCCTAGATATCTAAGGTTTAGCAACCACTTCATACCACTTTGTGGTACTGCCCTTCCATACTCTAAAGTGATTACAATTTGTAATCACTGAAGAGCATACAGGGTGCTGGGTGGCATTTGCCTTCACTATTTTCCTTACTGCAAAATTCACTCTCACATCCACTTTTGGATGTGAGGGTGCATTTTGCACTAAGAAAATAGCTCCAAATGCCCACTCCTCCTTGTCACCGAATCCTGTGAAATCTTGCTGAATTTTAATGTAATTCCACAGAATTCTACAGAATCAAAGTCTGCCAATTCCACCCACCCCCTACTCTGAATTGAATCATAAGTCTGTCAAAATTTTGAAGGAGGCCTACAGTTCTAAAATTATTAAGCTGTTGTTCTAAGGTTATGAAATCCTCCTTGAGAATTTTTCACAGTCAGATCATACAAGTGAATATATTTCGAAAAGATGGCTTGGCCTCTGAGAGGCTCAGTTAATAGTGTGCCTAAACTGGGGCTGGGACTGATGAACATCATAATACTCAAATTCTATTTACAGTCAAATAACCTAGCTCCTTTGACAGTGAATTACCAAAAAACATGAAAAGTCTGGTCAAACCACTAACATCTAATATAATTTCCCACAGGGTGCAAACATCTAGTTAAAGAATCAACTATAAAATTGACCTAGAAGTCTGCGGGAAATGAAATCAACTTCTACATTTCATGCTGACAGATTATCAAAGTGACCTAATACCTTATCTAAAAAATAGAAAAGCAAGCAATACTACAAGATGTATATCCCAGGTCAGACTCTGCCAAGTCACAGTTTTTATAAAATGGAGAAAAAATAACATTGATAAAGTAAAGGAAGGTACAGAGATGCCATTTGTCACATCTGCAAAACCTGCACATCCTCCCTTTTTAAAAAAATAATTTGAACAAGGGGAAAAGAGACTGTTAATGCCATCTTGAGAGAATTACAGATTGGTCGACATCTGTTATGACCTTTTTTTTTTTTTTTTTTTTTTTTTTTTTTAAGTTTCAAAGTTTTATTAAGAATATATAAGGCGGTACATACAGCATATAAACAAACTGTTTAGCTTTCAAAACATTGTTTTTGTTCGTTTACCACAATTATTTCCATTGTAAGCATATATACATGTACTGTCAGGTAAGTAAAAATTCCCAGTTGCATAGTTGAGTTGTGTACCCTTATTTTGAAGAAGAGTGGAAAACAGGTGGGGGGGGGGGTGGTAAGGGGAGGGGGAGCGAGGATAGGGTTGTGTAGCAGGGGTTGGTCTTGATATAGGGGAGAGACAAAATAGTCATATGAAATGGGGAGGGGGAGAGAAGGGAAAGAAAGAGGGAGAAAGAGGAAGGGTAATCGCGGGGGAATGTAGAATGAAGAGACTCGAGGTAGGCAGGGGGTCTTTGTATCCTGAGACTAGCTTGTTCAGGCCTAAGAGTAGATCGTTCTGTACTTCTCCGTCTGTAGCAAGTTATTATCTAGGGGTAGATAATATGTATGATAGATATGGTAAGGTTGGTTAGAGAGTGTCTACGTCTTATATGAGTTGATTTCTCAGTCCTTGTTTGTGTTAGGAAGCGACTTGTATTACTATGTTGGGTAGTTCAGGGTCTCGGGCATGTGACAAAATTAGAGGCCTGTGGATTGATAGAGAGAGAGAAAAAAGAGAGAGAGAAGAGAGGATAGCGTAGCTAGGGAGAGAGAGAGGGGGCAGTAGGAGATTAAGGGCCTGATTCTAACTTTGGAGGACGGTGTTAAACCGTCCCAAAAGTGGAGGATATACCACCTACCGTATTTTGAGTCCATTATATCCTATGGAACTCGTAATACGGTAGGTGGTATATCCGCCACTTTTGGGACGGTTTAACACCGTCCTCCAAAGTTAGAATCAGGCCCTAAATGTGTTTCCGGAGTCTAGGATTCTCAGAGGGTGATTGGTAATTAATATTCCCTAATCATTGATCATTGAACATTGATCATCCGTTGGTCATCCACCAGCCGCTTCATGGTCTCTTCAAGAATGGGCGCCAGACCTCCTCAAATTGTTCTGCTTGGTCCTGTAGGTTATAAATAACTCGTTCATGGGTAGCCGTTTGATACATGGCCGTCATCCATTCCATGGGTGTGGGGGCAATGCTAGATCTCCACTGCCGGAGTATGCATATTTTGGCCGTGGCTAGCGCCGTGTGGATTAATCGTTTATGTGCCCGCGATAGGGAGGGATACGGGCGAATGTCATGTAGAATGATAAATGCTGGTGGGGTCGGTTTTGGTATCTGTATGAAGTCCAATAAGGCGAGGCGTACTGCGTCCCATAGTGACTGTACCGTGGGGCAGTGGCATAAAATATGAAGTTGGTCGCAATATGGCTCTGTGCATCTCCAACAGTTCGCGTGAGGTATCAACCCAGCCCTGAAGAGTTTAACGGGGGTCCAGTACCATCCCTGAAGTATTTTAAATAGGCAAAATTTCAGGCGTGCTTCACGTACGCCCCTGTCGAGGGCTTCTAGTATGTCTGGCCATTCTTCGTCCGTGTAGGTTATCTCTAGTATGTCCTGCCACTTTAAGCGTAGTCGTTCAAGTAAAGGCTGAGAGTAAAGGTGGTTAGTTAATTCGGCATAGAGGCCAGCCAAGACGCCTTTTTGTCGGCCCCATTTCTGAAGATAGGTGATGATGGGTGAGGTTTTGAGCAGCCACGGGGGGGTTCCTAATGTTCTCCGCATACAGTGTTTGAGCTGTAGATATCGCCACTCCTGGTTACTTTGGATACCGAATTCTTCCTGGAGGGAGGCGAATGTGCGTAAGCTATCTCCATCTATTATGTGAGATATGTTGTGGATACCTGCCTCGGACCATTGGGGCCATCTGAGAATAGTCCCTCCTATTTTAATGCTTTTATTCCCTGCTATGGGAGCCTGAGTATGCAGGGAGGGGTGTACTCCTAGTAGTCGATGGGCCCTGCACCACGCTGTGTTTGTAGCCTTGAGGATGGGGTTAGTTAAGGGAACGTGGTCGGCGTATGTTCCTCCCATCTCCATATACTGTCCATATAGGAGTTTCTCTGTGATCACCCATTGCGGTGGATCGGCTATATCCGGAAGCGTATATATTAGCTGTGAGAGTTGTAGGGCCAGAGAGTATTGTTCTACCGAGGGTAGTCCTAATCCTCCGTAGAGCCGTCGTGCCAGTATTATTGCAGGTTTCAGTCTTGGGCGTGAGGAGCCCCAGACGAAGGCCCTTATGGATGCGTCTATTAATCGGAGTGAGGAAAGAGGTATCTGTAGGGGAAGCATGCCTAACACGTATGTGAAGCGTGGTAAGGTGACCATTCTGACCGCCTGTGTCCTGCCCCACATGGACAGGCCTAGTAGGGACCATTTGGCAAAGTCTTGTTTCATTTTAGATATAAGGGGGTCTATGTTGTCCCTGACCATATGTTCTAGACCTCTGTTAATAAACGTTCCTAAATATTTAAGGCGGGTCGGGTCCATTTGAATTGAAGGCCATGTATCGCTGCCCTCGTCGTTATGCAGGATAATGGTAGTGCCTCACTTTTATCCCAGTTTACCCGATATCCGGATAGGGATGCAAAGTCTTCTATAGTGGAAAGTAGTGCTGGGAGCGAGGTTTCTAGATCGGACATTGTTAACAGAATGTCGTCTGCGTAGAGATATATTTTGGATATGCCCCCGGTGATATGGATCCCTTTTATTTGGTGAGAATTTCGTATGGTGGCAGCTAGGGGTTCCATGGCCAATAAAAATAGGAGTGGCGACAAGGGGCATCCCTGGCGTGTGCCCCTTCCGATAGGGAATGGGTCTGACATGATGCCCCCACAGTTAACCTGTGCTGTGGGGTGGTCATATAATAAACGTACTTTAGAGATAAATTGTTCCCCCAGGCCAAAATGCTTCATGGTTGTGAATAGGTAGGGCCACTCAATGCGGTCGAATGCTTTCTCCGCGTCTAGGGACAGGGCTAGGGCTTCGTCAGGTAATTGTATGGATTCTAACAGTGTATGGCAAAGAGTTCGCATATGATTTCTGGAGGTACGGCCTGGTACAAATCCTACTTGGGTATTGTGAATCAATGATGGTATCACCTTGCGGAGCCGCGCTGCTAGAACACTGGCTAGGAGTTTGACATCCCCATTCAAAAGGGAGATAGGACGGTAACTGCCGCAAAGAAGGGGGTCTCTCCCTGGCTTAGGCAAGATGACAATCGTGGCTTTATTGGATAGAGCGCCCAGGGAGCCTTCTTGACATGCTTCCGTCAGTGCTTCATGTACTGCGGTTATTGCCTCCTCCCCAGCCCATTTATAGAATTCCGCAGGGAATCCGTCCTCTCCTGGTGATTTATGGTAGGGGAGGCTTGTTATAACTTGGGTTATCTCTTCTTTGCTTATGTTACCGTCCAAGAGGGCCCTGCCTGCCTCAGACAGACGGGGTAGATTGGCCGCGGCAAGGAATGTCTCCATTTGTGTTTGATCTGTCGTTGTTTCAGGAGTGTACAAATGTCGGTAGTACTTGGCGAACTCGTTTACAATGTCTTGTGGGCGAGTTAGCACTGCTCCTGAAGAAGATGTTATGGCCGCAATGGCAGAGGCTGCCTCTCTTTGTCGGAGTTGCGCCGCTAGGAGGCGACCTGCTTTTTCCCCTTGTTCGTAATGGCGGCCTCGCAATTTTTGCAGTGCGTATTCCGCCTGAGATGTATAGAGTTCATTGTGTGCCATGCGGGCCTGTTCTAAGGCGTGTCGCAGCCAAGGGGATGGTTGGGCGGTATATTGTTTAGTGAGGTCCTGTATCGTGGTCTCTAAGGTGGTTTGGCGGGCTATTCTGTCTTTGTTGGCCAGTGCTGCATCTCGCATCATATTCCCTCTTAGGGTTGCTTTTGCTGCCGCCCATAGGATCCTTTTTGAGGATACAGTGCCTGAATTCTCGGCCATGTATGTGGTTACATGAGCTTTTAATTGTTCCTTCCCTTGTGGAGAGCGATATCTGTGTACAGCCAATCGCCATGGTTTACGACCAGAGAAGGAGAGTCCCACCTGGATCCGGATTAGTATTGGGGAGTGATCTGAGAGCCCGCTGTCTAGGATACAGGTATCTTGTATATGAGGGATTACAGTGTGTGATACTAAGAAATAATCCAGACGCGATTGGGTGCCATGGACGGTGGATAAGAAAGTATATTCCTTATCTTTCGGGTGTTGTATTCTCCAGCAGTCCACCAGACCGACGTCAGTGGTCAGGTCTGTCAGAAGCGCTCTGTCGTGATTGTTACATACATCGACAGGGCCTGTCCTATCCATTATGGCGTCTTGGACGAGATTCCAGTCTCCCCCGATTATGTATCGAGTAGTTCCGATTTCTGTCAGGAGGCGATTTAGCTGTAGAAGGAATGGGCGTTTTGGGCCGGTTGGTGCGTAAACGGATCCCACGCATAAAACAGTGTCCCCTAGTTTTAATTTAGCAAATATATACCTTCCTTCCGTATCATTCCAGGTTTTAATGATAGTGACCGGGAGGCATTTACGCACTAGCATCGCCACTCCACATTTGCGGGGTCCGTTACTTCCAGATTCCTGACTCGTTGGACGGCAGCTGAAGGCAACCCTCCCTACCCAATCCCGTTTAAGTTTACTGGATTCCAGAGTGTCAAGGTGAGTCTCTTGAATCAGAGCTATATCTGTTTTTTTGGATTGAAGATAGGACAGTATCTTTTTCCGCTTAACATAGCTCGTCATGCCGTGTACATTCCAAGAGAGTATGCGTAATGGTCGCGTCGCTTGAGGGTGGGGCTTCGACATATTGGATAATTGTGAGTAAGTAAGCACCCTCGATCCGGGGTTGGTGTTGGTGGGGGGGGGGAGGGAGGGTGGGAGATATTGACTTAGTAGTTAGAGTGGGAGTTGTGTTTCGATATGGTACGGTGTTTTATTTTATTTTATTTTATACGGGGGTTAGTAGCTGGTGGAGGCCAAGGGAATCCTCTGGAGAAGAAAGAGAAGAGAGAGGAGAGGGTGAAGGAAGAGAGGTAATATAAGTAGGACGAGAGCCAGATGGAGGGGAAATATGAGGGAAAAAGAAGGCAAGGAGAAATGAGAGGGAGAAGAAAAGAGGGAGAAGGGGGGGGAAGGGATGGATGCGTGTGCTGAAGTTGAGATTGAGAGTATAGCAAGAGAGCGTGCAATTTGGGGGAAGAAGTGGAGAAGGGTAGGGATGAGGGAGGTTAGGAGTCCAACCTCCTTCGTTCGTTAGGTCTGTAAATGGCGGGACCGATTTCTCTCGGAGCTCTTGTGCCGTCGGGCGGTCTCGATCGGGGGGGGCGAAGGGGGGAAACAGCAGACAGCCAGTTATCGATATGTCGGTGATAAGGAGGGGTGGGGGGGGCACACAGCAGTGCTTATGTTTATGTATCGGGAAGTGGGTCTGTTCATCGGTGGTTAGTGGCTAGTGTATTAGTTATATAACTAAAGTGTATATTGGCAGAAGTAATGATTGGTTAATAACTATAGTACCTGAGCGGCGCTGGAGAGGAGGGGGAGGGTGTCGGGTGTTGATGGGGTATGGTGTTTAGGATGTTGTGCCTAGTACTTGATGTTGTATGGTATCGTAGGGTGTTTAGGAGTTCATAAGATAGGGTCGTAAATTAAAGTAGGGACTGGGCAGACAGAAAGACCGAGACCGGCTGGCGAGGGGAGGGGGGGGGCAGGGCAGAGGAGGGGGGGAGAGAGCTCAAACAGAGTATTATAGTTCTCGCGTATGCATGGGTACATAAAGATACCAATATACAGTATAATATAATACTTCCTGAGCATTTCTTTTCAACTATAACACTGCCTCGTCTCGTCTCGCCTTACAACTGTTCAATGACATATTAGGTTGATCTACATAACATATCCTGGCATCTTATCACAAAATATCATGTTAGGAGTCATTATGCCAAACGTCTCTCTATTAATCGTAGGATAGGTAATGAGTGTAGCTGAGCCCCGGGTTACGCGAGGATAGTGCGTATCTCATCCTATTACTAACTCCTTGCTGTGTATTATTACATCATAATACTGACCTACTAAGGTCTTACTTGGTATGTGCCACCATCATAGTCGTTCTGTTGTTGATGATAGTTTAAGATAGTAATAATGATTAGGATGGGGGTAGGTACGAACATCTGGGGAAAAGAATAGCTAATAGTTTATAATTTACATTGTGATGTTATAATGTGGTGTGGAGTGGCAGTGTAGAATGTCATAATATTTCGCTTTGTTATGCGGTATTATGTTGTATTATGTCCTCGTGTTCTATTTTTTATTTTTTTCCCCCATTTTCTTATTGTAGAATAAGGTAAAGTCAAGTAGCGGGAGCTTTGATATGTTTCAGGTTATATCGTATTGTGTGTCCCTGTATTGGAATTAATTTATCTTTACGTGGTCTAGTCCCATCCCTTGGGGTGATAATGGGGGCTAAACGGTTCTAATGTCGGCGCTGGTCGAGTGTGGTGTGTATTAGGAAAGTTTCACATACTTTGTTGTTTACTACCATGAGATACTTTGTAGTGTGTGGAATATAAGGTAAGTTCCATGATAGTTAATTAGTGTTTATTTTTTGTTATCTGTTTAATGCCCCTGTTACCTTGTTACCTTGTTATAGGGTTATAGGGTCGGGACCGGGCCCTTATTCAACATACAGTGAGTTGGTGGGGTCTGATCCCTGTTCTAGTAATCATCATCTGTTGTGTACTGAGGGCAAATAACGATTTACTGGTAGTTTCCATTATAGGGCCTCGGCTCTAGTCATAAAGAGCACAGATTTTTCATGTATCTGGTTTTAACATTGATACTAGCAGTCTTAGACAATTACAATAGTAATACACATATGATCTGGAAAGGTACTCATCCTTCCGCTGAGTCTATAGTTGTTATTTTCGACTCTCTGGCGATAGTCCCATAAGTCGTCTTGTCACGTTACCTTCTCAAGAAGACCCAGTTGTAGGCTTTAAAGGGGAGCGGGATTTGTCTCTTTCCGATAATTGGGTGTGGGTTACTACTGCGTGTAAAATCTGACCCCTGTCATCATATGATCTAGTTAGTCTCTCCATGTCTCTACCTCTATGACTGGCTCCGGTGTCGTGTAGAGCCGTCTTCACCTTTTCTATTCCCGAGTGGGGGGTTTCGGCCCTATCACTGCCTCCTACAATGTCATGCTCACTGTCTGTGTTGTAAGAGTCCATAGGCTGGGATTGGAAAGAGTCAAGGAAGAGTCTCAATTCGTCAGGGCTATAAAAGTCCTTGGATACTCCATTTTTTGTAACCCACATTCTTGCAGGGTCAAAGAGACCGTATTTCATCTCTAGTTTGCGAAGCCGGGGTCGTAGGGCTAGGAAAGCCTTTCTACGTTCGTTGGTTTCCTTGGAGTAATCGGCGGTTATTCGGATCTCGTGCTGGTCTATTCGGAAAGGGCCATGGTTGCGTGCTACTTGGAGTATTTGTCGGGTTTGATTATGCCGCAGCAAGCATGCGATGATTGGGCGGGGCCTTGAGGAGTTGTCAGAGCGTTTTGGGCCTATCCTGTGTGCCCGTTGGAATTCTAGCGGCGGGTCAAAATCCAATGAAATCATTTTTGGAAGAGTGGAGGTCAGAAAAGTCTGCATATCCGATAAGGATATAGATGTTCGGTGGCTTACACTGGTGTCAGTCCACTCCCTTCTCCTGTATCTCTGTTCTCTTGGCTCCCTCTGGCTCTCCTCATCTCCGGTGCCCCTCCAGTCGCTCACCCCTCTCGTCCCCTCGACTCCACGTGCCTCCCGTCGTGCCCCTCTGCCCTCCTCAGTATTAGTTGTCTGGAGGGGGGGGGAGAAAGTTTATTATCTCAGCGGGAGGGTTTTTGTTGTCCCTCAGTGATGGAAAAGAGGGGAGAAGTCGTGCCTCTGCCTCCGGCGATGCCGTTCTTATTTTGAAGAGATTAGATCCTACCTCTCTTTGGGTTTCTCTCCCGGCTGTCGAAGGGGCCGCACCCCTTTGCTGCGTCTTCCCGTCTCCCTGTGGGGGGGGGAAGGTCCACGGGTGTTTGTTGGCGTTGTAGGGAGATGGATGCGGGTCGTCACGGCTCCCGCAGTCCCTGCGGCCTGTTCAGCTTGCTCCTTGCCGCTACGGGCACGCCGTCCCCGGTCTTCCGAAGACGCGACTCCGCCCCTTTTTCCAGGCCTTATCGGCCTGGGGCGAGTCGCGAGTTTCCTGCCTTGCGTCCCGCTCCTACGGGGTCCCCGGACATGGTTCCGTGTCGCCGCTGTTGTAGGGGTGGAGGGGCACCGAACCCGGTGTGTTGTCCGGCTGTCTTCTCGCCCCCGTCGCCCCTCCGGGACCGCCTCGGCGCGGAGCTCTCGCTCTAAGCGGCCATCTTGTTTCGTGGCCCGGCCACGCCCCTGTTATGACGTTTTAATATTAGACTGTGTCATGGTGTGGTTAAAGGTCTAGACATAGCACTAAATTGTTTGGTTTAGCTGGCAGAGCTTTTATGGAAATAATAATTGATGCATATCTTGTTGTTAATCGATCATATTGTACTTTAACATTCTATATACTCCTTCTTTTCCAAGCCTTTCTTCCATCAACTTTGTTCACTAGCTCTTGTTGTTACCTTTAACACCTTAGCTGCTGGCCCGTTCCCCCCCCAGTGCTGAGCCCTTTTTTGGCTATTTGGGGTAGTTCGCTCTTAGGCCTTCATAACATTTTGTCCACATAAGCTATCCACGCCAAATTTGCGTCCTTATTTTCCAACATCCTAGGGATTCTAATGGTACCCAGAGTTTGTGGTTTCCCCTGGAGGAGACCAAGAAATTAGCCAACATACAGTGAAAATTTCATTTTTTCCAAAACAATGGGAAAAAAGAGCTGCCGAAGAAGGCTTTTGGTTGTTTTCCCTGAAAATGGCATCAACAAAGGGGTTCTGGTGCTAAAATCACCATCTTCCCACCTTTTAGGAACGGGCAGACTTGAATCAGAAAACCACATTTTTCAACACAAATTTGGCATTTTACTGGGACATACCCCATTTTTACTATTTTTGGTGCTTTCAGCCTCCTTCCAGTTAGTGACAGGAATGGGTGTGAAACCAATGCTGGATCCCGGAAAGCTAAACATTTCTGAAAACTAGACAAAATTCTGAATTCAGCAAGGGGCCATTTGTGTAGATCCTACAAGGTTTTCCTACAGAAAATAACAGCTGAAATAAAAAAATATTGAACTTGAGCTGAAAATAACAGCCATTTTTCTTTATGTTTTACTCTGTAACTTTTTCCTGCGATGTCCGATTTTTGAAAGCAATATACCGTTATGTCTGCTGGACTCTTCTGGTTTACGGGGATATAAAGGGCTTGTAGGTTCATCAAGAACCCTAGGCACCCAGAGCCAATAAATGAGCTGCACCCTGCAGTTGGTTTTCATTCTATACTGGGTATTCAGCAATTCATTTGCTGAAATATGAAGAGTGAAAAATAGGTATCAAGAAAACATTTGCATTTCCAAAATGGGCTCAAGATAAGGTTTTGAGGAGCAGTGGTTATTTGCACATCTCTGAATTCCGGGGTGCCCATACTAGCATGTGAATTGCAGGGCATTTCTCAAATAGATGTCTTTTTTACACACTGTCTTATATTTGGAAGGAAAAAATTTAGAGAAAGACAAGGGGCAATAACACTTGTTTTGCTATTCTATGTTCCCCCAAGTCTCCCGATAAAAATGATACCTCACTTGTGTGGGTAGGCCTAGCGCCCGCGACAGGAAATGCCCCAAAACACAACGTGGACACATCCCATTTTTTGACATAAAACAGAGCTGTTTTTTGCAAAGTGCCTACCTGTAGATTTTGGCCTCTAGCTCAGCCGGCACCTATGGAAACCTACCAAGCCTGTGCATTTTTTAAAACTAGAGACCTAGGGGAATCCAAGATGGGATGACTTGTGGGGCTCTGACCAGGTTCTGTTACCCAGAATCCTTTGCAAACCTCAAAATGTGGCTAAAAAAACACGTTTTCCTCACATTTCGGTGACAGAAAGTTCTGGAATCTGAGAGGAGCCACAAATTTCCTTTCACCCAGCGTTCCCCCAAGTCTCCCGATAAAAATGATACCTCACTTGTGTGGGTAGGCCTAGCGCCCGCGACAGGAAATGCCCCAAAACACAACGTGGACACATCCCATTTTTTGACAGAAAACAGCTGTTTTTTGCAAAGTGCCTACCTGTAGATTTTGGCCTCTAGCTCAGCCGGCACCTAGGGAAACCTACCAAACCTGTGCATTTTTTAAAACTAGAGACCTAGGGGAATCCAAGATGGGGTGACTTGTGGGGTTCTGACCAGGTTCTGTTACCCAGAATCCTTTGCAAACCTCAAAATGTGGCTAAAATAACACGTTTTCCTCACTTTTCGGTGACAGAAAGTTCTGGAATCTGAGAGGAGCCACAAATTTCCTTCCACCCAGCGTTCCCCCAAGTCTCCCGATAGAAATTATACCTCACTTGTGTGGGTAGGCCTAGCGCCCGCGACAGGAAATGCCCCAAAACACAACGTGGACACATCACATTTTTTCATAGAAAACAGAGCCTACCTGTGGATTTTGGCCTCTAGCTCAGCCGGCACATGGGGAAACCTAGCAAACCAGCACATTTTTGAAAACTAGAAACCCAGGGGAATCCAAGATGGGGTGACTTGTGGGGCTCTGACCAGGTTCTGTTACCCAGAATCCTTTGCAAACATCAAAATTTGGCCAAAAAAACACTTTTTCCTCTCATTTCGGTGACAGAAAGTTCTGGAATCTGAGAGGAGCCACGAATTTCCTTCCACCCAGCATTCCCCCAAGTCTCCCGATAAAAATGGTACCTCACTTGTGTGGGTAGGCCTGGTGCCCGCGACAGGAATAGATCACACAACGGTCAATGCTGGTCCTTACATGAGGCAACTGTTGACCCTGGGGTGATCCATTCCTGATGCATGCACTAGGTGTAGGCACTCAAGTGGGTAGTGTTTTTAACAGGACAGGTGAGTAATCACTGGGTGGTAGGAATTTTGTGGATCCCAGCATATTTCTGTAGTTTGTATGACAAAAATGCGAGAAAAATAGAGATTTTATTCAACATTTTAACTTTGCAGTGTATTCTGGGTAAGAAACCTTTGGGGAATCCACACAAGTCACACCTCTGTGGACTCCCCCGAATGTATAGTTTCCAGAAATGTTTGGGATTAGTGTGTTTCTCTATATGGCCGCCGAACCCAGGACCAAAAACACAGGTGCCTGCCTTACAAAACCAGTTTGTTTTGCGATAGATAATTTTGATGTCTCCACAATACGATTTGGGCAGTGGAATTTGGGGCTGAACTAAATTGGGGAGCTCCCAAGAGAGCACTCTCTCTCCCTCTCTGCTTGTCGCCGCATTCACCTGCTCTCTGGGTTGGGCTAACTCACTATTACCCAGTTGCACAGACTGCTTGCGAAGGAACAGCAGGACTGTCCTCATCACCTCCCTCATAATGTACTGGAAGAGGAGTTATCGAATGGGACTCCTCTGACTGAAAAATCACTCCCAGAGTCTGCGCCATTGTCCTATCCCTCAGATGCTGTCTCAGTATCTGATGTCTCAGTCTCTGATCCTACGTCAGAGCTGTCCTCTATAACCCGAGTTACGGCAGCAGTCATCCATCAAGATGCCATCTCTGCTATTGGCTAAACTGTTGTTCTAAAACACTAGCCTACGTCGACAGTCACAAAATTGATGGTGTGTGTAAGATACGTGCAACAGTAGAGGCCACCTTACCTGCGCTTCTTCCCTCAATCAGCACGTTCTTTCAAGACACTCAAAAAACACCTTGTCACACACCATTCGTCACAGTCTTTTAGCACCTCCTGCGCCCAGTCCAACAATCATTATTGGTGCTCCCACTCCCTCCTCCTCGGTTTCCCTCATTACCACCCAGCAAAAGTGCCCTTCATCTCTCCATAGCCGCCCTCCACCCCGCACATACATTTCATTTGTATTATAGCGCAGGTAATGGCTGACTTTACTAATGTACTCAGCTATTTACATAAAATAGAGATTTGCTCTTTGCAGTAGGCATATAAACCTTCTGCGCTTCTTTATGGCACTAAAACTGCCACTAGACAAGTCTGACCCTTTTGTAGCAGAAACATAATCACAATACTTACTTGACTTTTTTATTGCTGCCTAAAAGCTGCAGTTGAAAAGCGTCAGTTGAAGTATGTGCATTGCTTTGAAGACGCAAGCTGCAACTGCAAGACAACTGTTGGCAAATCTATATATAGATATATATATATATATCACTTTTATATGTGGGTCTGGTTTTCCTGGGGGCCGATCGCAGCCCCCAGGGAAACCACACACGTATTGACAAAAGTGATATATATATATATATATATATATATATATATATATATATATATATATAAAAATATGTATAGATCCATCTCTATATATATATCTATCTACATACATATATCTATAGATCTATCTATAGATATATCCATGTAGATAGATATATCTACATAGATATATCTATATAGATCTATATATATATATATATATATATATATATATATATATATATATATTTTTTTTTAGTTTTGTATGGTTTCCTCGGGGGCCAAAATGCCCCCCATGGAAACCCTACATCAACTAAAAAAATATATTGCCCCCACAGGGGGTCGCCCTGTCCACGGGCTACCCCCTGTCCATTTATTTTCTTTTTGTTTAAAAAAAAAAAAGCACAGCTGCGATCGGGGGCCAGGAAACACTTTCAGGAAGGCCTTGTAAGAAAGGGGAGACTCTCCCCTTTCTTACGAGGCCTTCCCGAACGTGGGGAAGGCAGTTTTCCCCATTGGAGCAGGAAGCGGCCGCAAGGCTGCTTCCTGCTCCGATGGGGAAATCAACATTGTAACGTCAGCGCGCCTCGCGGCTCGCTGACTTCACAAAGGGGGGGGTGGGGGTGGGGGGAGACACGGAAGAGCTTCCGTGTCTCCCAGGGACAAAAAACATAATAATAAATCCTCGGGTGCGACGCACCCGAGGATTTATTAACCCCCTCCCTGGTGTCGGCCACTGGTCGTGACCTGCACCAGGGAGGTAGTGTGGGCGGTAGGAGGGAGTGTGGGAGGTAGTGTGGGCGTCGGCCAGTGGCCGACGCCCGCACTAAAGCGGTAGAAAAAATGGTAAACCAGTTGGTTTGCTTGCCCCTTGCATAGGCTTGGTAACCCTGAAGAAGAGAGTATTTTCACTGGTTTATTGAGAATTTTTATCTGTAATTTATATGAATTAGTTCTCTTAGGAAATACATTTTTTAGCAATATTGTTTTCTTCCTAGTTTCTCACTATTTATATCAACGGATTTGCACATTTATACAATTCTAGCTCCTTTTGTAAACCCAGGATGAGGCTACCTATCCATCTGTTCTTACTTCAAAGGGAAGAGGTTGTTACTCCTTGCTTGAAGAGGTCTAGGGTTGTTTATATGACCAATGATTTCAGGAACCTAAACGTGTTCAGCAATTTGCTTTTAAACAAATGATTTGAGGACATGAAATTTTAGCATAATGTTCTTGTGACTGTTGATTATTTTACATGATGTTTGACGTGCTGTGTCAACAAAATATCAAACAATAAATGGTAACGTAAATACAAATGCAAATTTAGCATAATACTCTATGAGGCCAAAAACCGACCTCAGTTGATCCGAGGTTTACGTGATTTTTCTATTGCTTCTAAGATTATAACTTAAGGCTATGGTGAGGGGGAGTTGTGGAGGGCTACCGGGGAGATTGGAGGTAGGAGGGATGGGAGGGTCGATTTTCTTGGTAGGGGGCAGGGTCTAGGGGCATTAATGTTGTGGCAGGGGGGCTGGCGTGTCACATACTGGTGACAGGAATGAGAATTCCTGTCACCTGAATGCTTTCTGCCAGGTATTACCTGGCGGGGTATCCCGCAAGGAAATCCCTGGTGGAAACGGGGATCATTATCCCACTGGTGGTCTAGCCTCCACCGCCAGGTCAAAAGTGTCTACCGTCGGCCCGGCAGTCAATTCTGGCTTGGTGGTGGGTAGTAGTGAACGGGCTGCTTTGCAGCCCATTCACTACTGTTATATTTATATGGTGGTCTGAACCGTCATGCCATCAGCGGTAATTACCGCCACCTCTGGCGGTGCGGTCAAGTGAACGGGCTGCTTTGCAGCCCGTTCACTACTGTTATATTTATATGGCAGTCTGAACCGCCATGCCATCAGCGGTAATTACCGCCGGCGGTGCGGTCATTGCCACCAACATCATAATGGCCACCTATGTTCCCTCGTTTGACACATGATGGCCTAGAACATCTAGGCCGTGCTGGAGAAACTTGCATTTTTCTTTCCCCAGAGTAAAGACCACTCACCTTACTTTCCTATCATGCTCACATTCTTCCTTTTCAGAACTTAAAATATCATCCTCGAAGTAGGTGACTACTGCCATATTTTTTAACAAATTGTTCATCAACCTCTAGAAATTAGAATAAAGAGACTAAACTGAAAAGCATACAGACATATTCATAAACTCCTTCTTGTATGGCAAATGATGTGAGGTGCTTGGAGTCCTCACACTGTTCTCCCTGGTGGTAGGCAACAGATACATCTAAGGATGTGAATAGCACTGTTCCTTTTAATGTGAAAACCATTTCATTGATGTAGAGTAATGGTTGGCAGTAGATGTTTTAGAGTTGTGTGCTAGTACTACTGGATTGAGCCAATTTCAACGTTCAATTGGTTTGATTATCTCCAAACTGCACACACTTTTAAGTTCAGATTTCAGTTATTTTCTGAAACTCCTGGGAACTTTGCACACCTTGTATGCCACTGGTTGAGCCTTTTCTTCCAATGTGATGGAGTGTTAGAAACCCCTTAATTTGCCTTCTCCATCAACGAACACGTGCGTAAACTCATCAACCCATTTGCAATGCTTTGCATTACAAATATCCCCATTTATGGCATTTAGGGCCAGATGTAGTAAGCTGTTTGCATGGTGCAAACTGCGAAAATCTCAGTTTGCGCCATGCAAAAAGCCTTCTGCGATGCACATTCACAATTTGCGAGTCGGTACCGACTCGCAAATTGTGAATGCGACTCGCAAATAGGAAGGGGTGTTCCCTTTCTATTTGCGAGTCGCATCGCAATGCAGAATTGCTTTGTGACCGTAAATGCGGTCACAAAGCCATTCGCAGTTACCACCAGTGTCACACTGGTGGTAACTCATTCGCAAAAGGGAAGGGGTCCCCATGGGACCCCTTCCCCTTTGTGAATGTTGCCCAAAAGGTTTTTTCAGAGCGGGCAGTGTTCCAATGGACCACTGCCTACTCTGAAAAAACGCAATCAAATGGTTTCGTTATTTTTTTTATTTTGCATCTCGTTTTCCTTTGCAAAATAAATAATAAAACAGCTTTATTTAAAAAGCAGTCACAGACATGGAGGTCTGCTGACTTCAGCAGGCCACCATCCCTGTGAGTGCAGGGACTCACTATGGGGTCGCAAAATTCGACCCACCTCATTAATATTTATGAGGTGGGTCTTTGCGACCCCAGAGCGAGTCGCAGACGGTGTCTGAGACACCGTTCTGCATCCGCATTTGCGATTCGGAAATTGCGAGTAGCACAGACTCGCAATTTCCGAATCGCAAATGTGGAAGTTGCTACATCTGGCCCTTAGTTTGAGTTTAGAGGGGACCATGTTCAGATGATTGGGATGTAACACCATATTGAGAACAGCCTGATCATTTCAACCTGAAAAGCTTATCCCATCTCCCACTACATAAACTTGTGCAGCACTACTGTCATATTCTAGATCTGCTTCAATTTACTAAACCACCTCCAGTCTTTTTTCCACCACATGCAAAATTGGATACTTCCCGTTCATTGATCAAAGTGAATGGAAATCCACAATCTGCCATGATCTTGACCTTCTTCTTGTTAATGGAAAGGATGCAAAAAGGAGGATTTCTTTACAGGAAGTTTGTTATTAACGTTATTTCAGACACTTCATCCACCTCGTATTCAGAGGAGGACAACATTAGCATGATTTTTTCATCATCATCTGAGGTAATGTTCTCAAGTGTTTTTTACCATTTTACGAACATGTGGTTTCTGTCCCATTCAAGGTTTCCACACAAATGCAAAATGCCCATTTTAAGCACATTTAAAGCAGCATTGATTAAAGGCTGCACGGAGCTGAGCTTGGCATTGCATAAATGAGACTTGCTATCACAATGAAAGCATGCCAATTGACTTTTCTCAGGAATACCCTCGATATTAGAACTTTTGATTTTTTTATGTGATTTTAAGTTTGAGGTTTACAGCAAGTTTTTCAAAATGATTGGAAATTAGCTTTTTCTCACTTCATCAAGCATTTACTTTGATTTTTTTTTATGCATAGCTCAGAGTGCTTGTTGCTCCTTGCCATCGTCAGTGGTGTCTCTAAATCTGGATCCTCAGCTGTAATCACTCCAGGATTTTCTTATTGTTTGTTTACTCAATTAGTTGGTCTCAAATAATGTCATCCTTAAATGTGCAGAAACTGTACATGGAGGCAAGAGTTCCAAACACAACTACAAAGTTCACTGGGTAATTGTGACCTCTGAAGAAACCTGTGACGTTCTTCTTTGGATTTAATATATTGTCTAGCGTCCTTACACTAGAAGCATATTCACTGAGAACTTCAGCGATTTAGCAGTCTTTTCCAGCACCAATGCAGACATTAACAACATCTAAAGGAAGGGTTTTAATAAACTTCTCCATGTCCCAGATTAAGACTAATAGCAATTTTGTTCTTGCCTGAGCTGAACGAGTCGCTATTATTGGCTACAAGGTATGATTTGAAGGCTTCACACCATTGTTCCCAATTAGGTGGAGGAGTTCCAGGGACTTGTAAAAACAGGATGGCACTGCAATTTTATCCATACTTTAACAAATATAAAGTGAACTGTAGTTGCATGGGTGGTTGCTGACAAATTAGTTTTATTAAATGTACCAATAAGTTTGGATACCTATAGCTGTTAGTGCAGGCCATTTGCAAAGTAATGTTGAAAACAATGTAGCAAATTACATGAATCCTCTAGTTATCGATAGCCTGTAACTGATTGTGCACACAAATAGCAGTGATGATATTGAGTACAACGCATGAAAGATTAAGACAAATGCAATTTCTCCCAGGGTCACAAAATGGCCACTGAGAGTGGCACGTGGTGACTTAAAACAGGATCTTTACAGAAACTATAGCTTGCTAATGTTTTTTTTTTAAAGCTGTTAAGACTCATAGTGCAACAGGGGCCAAGGACTCAGCAAAATGTGAAAACCTCAGTCACTGTGGTCCTAAGAAGTTGGAGATCAACAGAACCAGTAGCATCACCACAAGACATGATCATCTACTTGGGTAGGAGAGCAAGGCACAGACCAGCAGCAACACTTCACCCACCTACAGGTATAGAAGCCAACTAGAGAAAGTAGTGCCTTAAAAGTGCAGGCTTTCTAGAAGCCTGTGGCATCTCAAAACGGAAAAAAATCAGCACATTAAAATTTTTACTTGCTTTATGCGGTGCAACCAATGACACCAGAGTTCAGGAGGCAAAAGCTGCTGCGAGAACACAGTCTCTGCAATCCCTCTCAATTTCTATTTCAATGTTCCAAGTGTACATAACAGATCCAAACAATGAGGGAATAAGGGCCACATGTAGCAAGGTCCGAATTTCCGAATCGCAAATCCGGATGCAGAACGGTGTCTCAGACACCGTCTGCAACTTGCTATGGCGTCGCAAAACCCACCTCATAAATATTAAAGAGGTGGGTCGCATTTTGCGACCACATAGAGAGTCCCTGCACTCACAGGGATGGTGGCCTGCTAAAGTCAGCAGACCTCCATGTCTGTGACTGCTTTTTCAATAAATCTTTTTTTTATTTATTTTGCAGCCCGTTTTCCTTAAAGGAAAACGAGTTGCAAAATAAAAAAAATAACGAAACCATTTGGTTTCGTTTTTTCAGTGTAGGCAGTGGTCCATTGGACCACTGCCTGCTCTGAAAAAACATTTTTGCCCGCATTCACAAAGGGGAAGGGGTCCCATGGGGACCCATTCCCTTTTGCGAATGAGTTACCACCAGTGCGACACTGGTGGTAACTGCGAATTCGGTACCGACTCGCAAATTGTGAATGTGCATCGCAGAAGGCTGTTTGCATGGCGCAAACTGCGATTTTCGCAGTTTGCACCATGCAAACGGCTTCCTACATCTGGCCCTAAATGCTTTGGATGAACCTTACCAGAACAGTATGGATCATGATACCAATAAAATATTATCACCACACCCACAGAGCTACACTCTATTAAAGGCAAATGTAAAGAAAATGTTAACAAGAAAGTAGCATTATGCACAAAATAATGAAACATGATGAACTGTCGCTAAACATCAAACCAAAGATAGCTTTGAAGGTAAATGTTCCCACATTCAAATCTCTTTTTTTCTAACACTATATTATTTTTCTAAACCTTTGCAAACCGGCCATTCACAGAGGGTGTTGGCCATCTTTGACAAGACTGGGAGAAGGGCCTGGCTGTAGAGGGATTGAACACCTGTGGGTGTTTGACCAAAGGTAGTGCACAGCAGTGGAGTGAGCTGAATATGATAAAAAACTGAAATTCACTAAAAGAAAAAAAAGTTAAAGATAGGCATGGTAATAAGTTCTTACCTTTGTTACCTTACATTACAAATACCTCACAAATTCTCTAAAAAAAAACAAAGCTGTCTTAGTTAAGTAAGGTATTAAGGCCCATATTTATACTTTTTTTAGCGCCGCATTTGCGCCGCTTTTAGACGCAAAAGTGGCGCAAACTTACAAAACACAATTGTATTTTGTAAGTTTGCGCCGCTTTTGCGTCAAAAAGTGACGCAAATGCGGTGCTAAAAAAGTATAAATTTGGGCGTAAGATTTTTGCTTAAATAAAAACTAGAAATTCACTGAAAAAACATCTGAAATTCACGAGTTATATTTTACTGAGCTAACTATCACTTGCGCCCTCACCATCCACTCTTTATGAACTCACATATTGCATCACCTGTGACATGTTAAATGACATTAGTGATGACATCACTGATGACATATAAAATTGCATCATTGATGACATCACTGACGCCATCACACAATCATTGTGACACCTCCTACAGGGGTTGTGATCTTAAAATAATACAAATTTCTATTCACCTCAAAGTGATTACTTACTTCAATACTTCACATTACCAACAAGTTTGTGTCAAGAGGTTGACAAGTATACATTTGCCATTGTAAAGACACATTTGTCCAGGCCTGATGGACCACACTCTACTTAAGTAAGATGTACTACAAATGTTCCTGAGTTGTGCACAGCTGCATACAACCTCAGAGCAATTCTTATAACACCATTGATATCATAAACCATCTTTAAGTGTAACATCTCTGCATTTTGCACTTTTCAAATGTCTTCAGCAAAGATGTTGTATTAGAGATCCACACTTAATAAACATCCCCAACACATCGAATGTGTCCATAGCAGTGTATTACAACTATTCGGGCACATGCCGAAATATCCTCTGGTGGATAATCTATTATGAACAAAAGGTTTGCTCTTACTCACAGGTTTTTGGAGCACGCTTTGATTTTAAGCCTCAACCTACTTTCAGACATCTCTTTGAAACCCCATTAGGTGTACTCAGCCATTATCTAGTTTAACATGGAGAAATATTTGTACTCTAAACTTTTGTGATTTATAAACCGTGCACCACAAAACTATGAACAAGCATAACCATGATTGCTTCAAGGGAATTCGCCACTTTCATTTTTATAAACCCTTGTGTATATCCAGTACCTCTATGGTAATTAAATATTACTTTTAAAAAAACATAGAAATTCATTGAAAAAAACAAAAATTACACTGTACTAAAGGGCACGAGGTCTAGTTTCTTGAGATAAATATTACTGAATCTGCTGAATTTCTATTTTGTGTGTGTCAAATCTGAACCTAACTATAACATCTCTGTAACATTTTTTTAGTGAATTTCTAAGTTTTTTTAAATTCTATTTCCTAACTAAAAAGTCCCTGTAACCTTTGTTTTTGTCAGTAAATGTATATGTTTGTGTGTGTATAAACATACACACACATATATATGTATGTGTTGTTATATTAGTATATATTTATATATAGTATGAGATATTAGTGAGATTTATTTAGTTAACAGTACATTAATGGTTTGTAATAAAATATTTGAGAATTACTATTTTAAAAACGTTAAACTATATATATTCAGAAACAATATTTCTGTATGTTTTTAATGACGGCGTGTAACAATATTTTTGTACTTACCTATACAAGGATAGCGAAATTATATTTTTGTAAGTGATATTTTTGACATGATATTTTTTTACATGATATTGTTGGTTTCAATATTATGTCAGTGATCCCCACCTTGACTTAAGTGGAATTAAAATTCCTTCCCTGTCATCCGCTGAAAGCATAAATCAGAGTTTGGACGAAAATCTGTAAAAATAGAGCAGAGTAAAATACTTCTAACATACATTTTCTTCAACTTCCACATTAGGAAACTGCATTATCTGGGCTAATTTTACCACCCATTC
The DNA here is from genome assembly GCF_031143425.1 of Pleurodeles waltl. Lineage (NCBI taxonomy): Eukaryota > Metazoa > Chordata > Amphibia > Caudata > Salamandridae > Pleurodeles > Pleurodeles waltl. Next base: position 72,167,721 of record NC_090446.1, read on the forward strand.
TCCTGTGGTGTAGAGAAGGGTAAAATATGAAGAAAAAGCGTGAAGCCCTAAGAAACTTATATGTTTTCCGTCTTTAAACCTATAGTATAAATGCGTCTCTCTCTGTTGTAATCTACAGAAGAGAGATACATTTCTCAGTTGTCTTCTCTTCTGTAGAGAAGAAATGTACTTTGGTTGTAGGCAAATCTCTAGGAGATTCAGTTACATTTGGTGGCACGGATTGGACGTGATGTTTGCAGTACACAAAGCTACTGCTCAGCCTCATTTGCAGAATATGTAACTCACCTAATTTCTTTAACAAATACAAATAGAAACATGTGGACAATCTAAAGCAGTGACCTATATTTATTTAAAAAGCTCTACCCTCCAAAAAATGTTTCTTAAATAAGTGTGACTACCTCATTGATCTAAGCCATGATTTTTCCTGCTTTGTGCCCCCCATTGGTTTTCTTATAAGCATGCATTCGAGTGACCATTTCCCATTTATAAAATATGTGTTGGATTTAATATTGATTGAATTTGTGTAACATGTAACATTTGCTCTATACCAGTTTGAATAGTTTGATAGCAAATCAATTGTTCTTATAGAAGTATTTGATAGGCTTGGGCATCATTTAGTTGTGTTTAAATGAGATGTCCATTTGTAGAAAAAAGCTATTGCAGGTGCACCGGAACAATACGATAGACGAGCAGCAGCAACGCAATAGACTTGAACATGGGTTGCATTACCTTAACCCGGGCACTGAAAAGTAATTTTGCTTTACCTTTTTTTTACACAAGAAGACAGCATAGGTAAGTTTTGAGTGCAAAATGCTTTTTTTTCTTTTGTTTTGATAGGATCAGTCTTCCTCTCCTGAAGCTTTCTCTATGTGCTTTGTCCAGCACTTGGTCATTCTGGATTTCGGATTTGGAAAGGAATCATCATTCTCTGCTTCATCATTCACACTTTCAATCTTTATTTTTTTGGGAAAGTAAGTTGAGGGAAGTTCTTTTGTGTCGGCAAGTACCACAATTATATTTCCTTTTTGTGTTTTTTTGTTTGTTTGCAACAGATGGCCTGGAGGTTAGGTTAAGGAGGATGCAAGCAGGCACATGTAAGACTGATGGATTATGGTCACTTTTAGATGGTAAAAGCCCGGGCTTGATAGCATTTTCTCATTTACATTGTGTTTTTGTGAATTCTGGCCAGATTTGTCTTCATACTATGGTGTGTTTCCTTTTTGGAGACTAGTCTGCTCTAGGCCTTGGAAATATTTGTTTGTGTATTTTTTATTTTCTCACTTCTTGTCTGCTAGTGATATTTGTATTACTTTAAGGGCTTGTGAATAGCCTTTAACTAATGCCAAAATTTGGTTGTTTACATGCCTGCAAGGGCTTGTTGTTGGCTAAAGACGGGGTGGCTCCAGGAGTCCATGCCGAGGTAGCCAGACACGTTCCTTCATTCATTCCCCGGTACTTGTTTACTGTTCTTGTTTATTAGTATTTTTTTAGATGGTTGATACATAGCTTGTCTTCAACTTTTACAAATATTTTAAAAGTTGATATTTTTAAAGTTTATCTTGATGTGCTGTTGCATGTTTAGTGTCTGCTTTACTGATAGTGTACTAAAGCCAACAGATAGACCCAGTCACATTTTGAAAGTATATTTGTGCACTCCTTTCCCTGCAATCCTGCAAGCTTGTTTTGGTGAGGGAAGACATAATCTCTTTGCTCTATAGCACCTCCTTGGTAGCTTGGCACGAGCAGTCAGGCTTATCTCAGAAGCAATGTGTAAAGCAATTGCACATAGCACAATGTAACACAGTGAAAATGCTACAAAAGGACACCACACCAGTTTTAGTAAAATTGCCAATATTTGTGCAAAACAAGACCAAAACGATAAAAATCTAACATACAGTAATAAAGATATGAATTTTGAAAGAATTACTCAAGAATACAGTTCCTTGAAGTTGATAGCTCCACCTGGGGCTATCACGGCGTTGTGATCAACAAAACCAACAGATCAGGCCTGCCACGGCGTCACAGGCCAGCTACGGTGCTGGGAAGACCCGCAAACAGTACCTTGGAATTGCAGGGCATCGTGATCCTTGAGGTGAGATCCAGAGAACGGCATCGCTGATGTCACGGTGTCGGTTCCAGAGTCAGTGCGGGAGTCGATGGGCCCTTGATGTCACGCACGTTGTGGATCGAACTCCAGGGGATGAAATCAGGAGCGTTTGCGTGAATGGCTTCGGGGCTGCACTGTGAACTGGGACGATGCGACGTACGGTGCCCACAGGTCATGGTGCAGGCAGCGACTTGGTGACAGTGTCCAGCGGCGTCAGTGAGATGAGGGCTGCAGTGTGAAGTTAGGCGGTGGGACGTGCGGTGTCACCAGGTCACAATGCAGGCACCGGTGTTGTCGTTGCTGAAGTGCTGTCGTCAGTAGGCCCAAGCCGGCAGTGAGGGATGGGACGGTACTTTGTGACCCTCAGGAGAGGTGTCCACAGGCCACGGTGCAGACAGGGATGCCTGGTGATGACACTGGAGTTGATGGTGCTGGCGTCGGTGGACCGGGGCTGTGGTGAGGGACAGGACGGTGCTTCGTGCTCCTCACAAGCGGTGTCCACAGGCCACGGTGCAGGCAGCGGCGTCAATGTCAGCAGGAGCAGTGGCGTAGGATGCCCAGGCTGCAGTGTGAGCAAGGCGATGCCAGAGTGTGGGACCCACAAGTCGCGTGTGAGCAGCGGCTCGGTGAAGCCGTTCAATGACTACGTTGGTAAGACCAGGGTCACAGTGCGAAGTGGGGCAATGAGACTCTATGCGGCATTGGCAGGTCACGGTGTAGGCCAGCAGCATCATTGGCGGTGTTGAAGGGTTTTTTTCTCTTGTACAGCACAAAACACGCAGTTCCCAGTGCTGCAGGTCGAGGAAACTGAAGTTTTTGGTGTCCCTGAGACTTCCAACAGGAGGCAAGCTCTACTCCAAGCCCTTGGAGAACTTTCTCAAGCAGGATACACAGCAAAGTTCACCCTTTGCACTCTTTTCAGGCAGAAGCAGAAACTGCAGGCTAGTCCAGCAAAGCAATACAACAAAGGGACAGTACTCCTCCTCAGCTCTTCAGCTCTTCTCCTTGGCAGAGGTTCCTCTTGATACCAGAAAGATACTAAAAGTCTAGGGTTTTGGGTCCCCTTCTTAAACCCCTTTCTGCCTTTGAAGTTGGCAAACTTCAAAGCAAAGTCTCAAGTGTTTGCAAGATCCTTCCTTATCCAGGCCAGGCCCCAGACACACACACCAGGGGGTTGGAGACTGCATTGTGAGAGAGAAGGCACAGTCCTTTCAGGTGTAAGTGACCACTCCTCATCCTCTAGCTCAAATGGCTCATCAGGATATGCAGACTACACCTCAGCTACCTGTGTGTCACTGTCACAAAGGAGAGATGTGAACAGCCCAATTGTCAAACTAACACAGACGGGGAATCCACAAACAGGCAGAATTTCAGAATGGTTTAAGCAAGAAAATGCCTATTCTCTAAAAGTGCCATTTACACACTACCAATCTGGAAATCAACTTCACTAAAAGATGTCTTTTTAAATTGTGAGTTTAGAGACCCTAAACTCAATTTTTCTATCTCCTCCCAAGGGGATTCTACTTTAATAATATTTAAAGGCAGCCCCCCATGTTAACCTATGAGAGAGATGGGCCTTGCACAGTGAACACGGAATTTGGCAGTATTACACTGTTAGGACATATAAAACACATTAGTATATGTCCTACCTTAAACATACACTGCACCGTGCCCACTGGGCTACCTAGGGCCTACCTTAGGGGTGCTTTACATGTAGTAAAAGGGAAGGTTTAGGCTTTGCAAGTGGGTACACTTGCCAAATCAAATTGGAAGTTGAAAACTCCACACATAGACTCTGCAGTGGCAGGTCTGAGCCATGGTTACAGGTCTACTAATGTGGGTGGCACAACTAGCAGCATTTGATTTACAGGCCCTGGGCACCTCTAGTGCACTTTACTAAGGACTCACAAGTAAATCAAATAGGTCAGTCATGGAATAACAACACAATTTACACAGAGAGCACTTTAGCACTGGGTAGCAGTGGTAAAGTGCCCAGATTTAAAAAAAACTAACAAAAACAGGTTAGAAAACACAGGAGGAAGAAGGCAAAAAGATTGGGGATGCCAAGCAAAAAGGGCCAGGTGCAACAATACCTCTTATGTATTTTTGACATTCAATGTTTACTTTTGGCCTGTTAGCTTGAAAAAGTTGTTCTTTTCAAATGCAGCTGATGTTTGGCACAGATTGGAATTAACATGTTGACATTTTTATCTGTTGTAAAACAAAGGGCAATGCTGGGGCTAAGTAGATTTAGTCAGTTCTGTGTCTGAAACATTTACAGCATAGTTATGGATTGATTGAATTTGCCATATAATTGTAACTGTACAAATTTGCATTTATTCCAATTGCATCTATCTGAAATGGCTAAAAATAATATTAGCAACAAATGTGTGCTGCTAAATTTAAATTCTTTGACACATAATTTAGATAGCCTTATATATTTTGGTCCTCCATGTCACATATTCATAGTAGCCTTGACAATGGTAAAGCTCTGAACAGTGATTTGAGTGATGTCAATATGAAGCTGAAATCTGTATTTCACAGAAACTGTTAATTATTTTTCATATTTCATGTTTCCCAGTGAAATGTGGGTTTTTAGAGGCAGATGATAGCCAATACTCAATGCTCTTAATACTTGTTCCTTGGCATGGCTGCAATTTAGGAGCAGGGACTCACAGCCTGGTCCCTGGCTGTTGCGGCACATGTCAAAATACTGGCTTTCCAGCCACTGGACATTTCCAGAGGACCAGTGGATACAGGAGTCATCTCACTGGCAAGCCTGTTATGGTGACAGGTACACAGTTTATTGACATGCCATAGTGACTTTAAGAAAGGTAACAGGTATCAAAGGAATACTAATGCATTACTCGTGTCCCTCAAGTATTAGTGGCCGGTGATTGCACCCACTTGGCACTACAGACATCCCACCACAGGGAATTCACATGTTCCACCACAGACAACATTGGACATCAAATTGCCAATTGTCTGTGATACCGGCGGCTGCATCACTGATGTGTTTGCTGCCTTTACTGATATACACACTACAACGATATCTTCCAGTGGTTTGCAGCCAAGAACATTTAACTAACTCACCTTGGGCTGCATGTATTTCTAGACAACAACATCATAACCATGGCCACTCATGACTTCACCACATTACAACAGGCACATATAACACTAACTTTAGATGCATGCATGTATAGAATATCTGCTATATTCTTAAAGTAACCACTGGTTGACAAATCAAACTTCGATGTTACAGGTGATGCCAGGAATGCCCTCTTTCCCCATCTGCTCATACCTTTTGGGTGTCCAACCACTCAGTTTCAACAGAAATATTACACATGAATGTGAGTCATCATTGAGTGCACTTTAGCATCCTCAAACCATGCTTCAGGTGTCTTGACGTGGGTGCTCTAGTACAGCCCACTTTCCCAGAATGGTATACAGACCTGAGGTCAGGGTTTGCACTTGGTGAGTGACCAGTGCTCTCACATTTCCTGCCAGATATTTGTTTAGCTGCTGCATCATTCAGTTACTTAACCAAAATATTCCATTTTACTAGGGAGACATTTCGAACTCAAGGCATGTTTCCCTTTCTGTGTCTACATACAACGATGTGTTCTGCCTACATTTCAAAATGAACCCCGCAGACCTCTACATCATCCATGATAAACGTGAATATGGCATACAAGAAATGGAAGTAGACCATTCTTGAGACAATCTGGGATAACCAAGAAGAGTTTCTCAGTGCTGGTGCCCTTTTTGATCTACAAATACTCCAAAAGGCTGAGGATTGAGAAGAGAGGGCTTCTCCTCAGTCCTTTTTTTGTTCAGTAGAAATTATATATCATCTGGAAAAGAGTTCTTCAGACGTATCTTCTGCTTTACCATCGACCTGAAACCAGAAGAGCAATACATCCCAGAATGAGACCTGGCAGGACTTCAGCATGTACTTCAGTGGGTGTTAACACCCAAGAATCCAGGGAGTACAGGAGACTTTGGGAGAACCTTTAGTGATCGTCATGATTGAAGAAAGAGGGCAAACTGCAGGCCCTGTAAGCAGTTTAGATGCTGCATCGCAGAGGCTGGAAAGTGTTTAGACAATAATGATTGTCCATTTATACTATTCTGATACACCACTGTTGCACTGCTATGTCACATCCCAACGTGCAAGATTCAATGTAGTATACATTCTCAAACACATTCTTAAATACATCTTTCACCTTCTCAATCAAATATTCAATTTTACAACTATTTTAGTCGTTCACCCAATCTTGCAATTTCCACTCATATCATTAGGCAAAGCATGTAGTGGGTGGACAATAACACTTAACTAACATAGTAGTGCATCTACACATCTTCATATTGACTTGCATTAACTTCTGTATCTTGAAAAATCATAACCTACTCATTTCTTTCAGTTACCACTAGGGAAACATTTACAACCCAAGGCATGTTTCCATTATTGTTTCTGCATACAACTATGTATTCTGCCTACATTCCATAATGTACCTGGAAGAGCTCTACGCTAACCATGATGAACATGATATAGCATACATGAAACAGAAGCAGAACATTCTTCAGACAACCATGGATTACCATAGATACTTTGTCAGTGTTGGTGCTCTTTTTGGTCTACAAATACTTCAAAAAGCTGAGGATTGCGAAGAGAGGGTTCCTCCTCAGTCCTTGCTTTGTCCAGTAGATATTGAATATCACCTGGCAGAGAGTTCTCCAGACATATCTTCTGCCTCACTAGTGACCTGAAACTAGCTGAGCAGTACATCCCAGAAAGAAACCTGGCAGGACATCACCATGCACTGCAGTGGGTGTTGACACCAAAAAGAGCCAGGGAGTGCAGCAAACTCTGGAAGGACCTTCAGCGCTGGGCAATGTTAAAGCGAGAGGGTATCCACCAGGCCCTATAAGCAGTAACCCAGTTCTGACCAATATGTTAATGCCCATTAGTGTTAGAATACAATGGGCATATTTAAGAGCCCCTAGAGCCACTGGAACATCACTTTACGTGATGCTCAAGTGGCACTAACCTCTGCTTCATATTTACACGGAAGTGCAACACAACTTTTTGTGGTTTTATTCCTCCTTGTAAATATGGGCCCCTCCTACGCAGGTTTCTGCATCAGAGGGGCGTGGAATGGGTGTTGCTGTGGGTGCGCCACAGCAACACCCATTGCATTTTGATGCTGCCTCAGATTTACGAGATTTCGTAACCCTGAGGCAGCATCAAAATCTAATACCACTCATCAATGTTACTAGCCACATATGCCTTGAAATACACAATTATACACCAATTCTATCCAAATCAGTGAAAGGGAGTTTCTAATCCCTCTGCGAAGTAATATTTAATTTGTATCTGTTTTACACACTCATTTTACTTTAAAATTCTCACCTGTACATAAAATATCTAACTATGTCTTTCAAGGATTGACAGAGAATTGTGGTCACCTTTTTAATGTCACCTTTGAGAGATAAACATTCTGACCCATAACACTAGATTGTTGTGCTTTAGACTGCAACATTCTCCTTGATATACAGAAATGTTCTCTTGGAAGATCCTCCTCATAACTACTTTGACAATATAAAATTTAATAATATAAAGTTGAGCCCAAAATAAATGTATTCATGTTCCATACTTTGCATCATCTGAACAATGACCAGTATCTTGGCAATATACTAACCATCTGTTGTGCTGTACTTCAGACCTAGGGGGAACGAAGTGGAAGGAATGCAAAGAATGCAGCAGTCTTACTCTGAGTAGTCAGTTTATTAAGGCACTTCCCAAGTTACACGAAGGTAATAACGTGCACAACACACGTGCAACACTTAAAATTATCACAGCAGTGGAATAATAATAAAGAAAATGCAATACATCAACAATGAATATATAATAGATATATATATTGTGACTATGTATTCATCCATCCACACTACAGGCTACATATAAGAATTAAAAATGCACCACTACGGAGCCTGAATCTAACTTCATCTTTTGTCTGCCAACTTCATGTTGTGGAACCCGTGACAATTGAGACAAAAGAGAACAGCCCAATAGGAGTACTCTCTGGGCAATGCGCCCATCCCCAGGGATGAGTTCCTTCTCTCTCAGCTGTCAACCTTCCCCACCGCATATATTTTGAACAAACTTAAGAGGACGGTTCTAGAAACCTCCCTGCCTTTGAGTAAGTTGTGAAATTCAACTGCTGGCCATGCCAGGTCCGTGTTGAAAAAACACAATAGAGATTGGCCAGATCTCACTGTGTATTTCAAAGACAAAGCTGAACCCTGCTATACCGTAAACATTCTCAGCGGCAGACCTGGGCAAGGCAGGATCCTGTAAACAACAGTCTTTCCTTTGAAGTTTGCCAACTTCAAAGGCAGAAGCAGGTATAAGTAGTGGACCCAAAACCCCTGAAAATCAGATTTCCTCAAGGATTTAAGAGGAACCTCTGCCAAGGAGAAGAGCTGAAGAGCTGAGGAGAAGTGCTGCCCTTGTCTGTGACTGTACTTTGTTTGGTTCTCCTGCAGTTGCTGCTTCTGCCTGTGAATGGGGACAAAGACTTGACTTTGTTGTGCATTCTTGGTTAAGGAGGATCTCCAAGGGCTTGAACTGAGCTTGCCACCTGTTCTGAACTCTCAGACCCATCAAGGACTTCCTCTGCCACCTGGACTTTCTGGTGAGACTCCTGCCCTGCCAGGTGGTGCCCTATCCAGTCCCTGGGCCTTTGAACGGTGAAGCAGGTGGAAAAGGACAAAAATCCATACACAGACCGCCATGCAGCGAACTTTTCGACACACCACCCAAAATGCAGCTGATAAATCACGTGCCGCCGGCCTCATGGCTGAAATCGATGCTCCGCCTGCATCGCGGCTAGAAGATCAACACATTGTGGCTGGAGAAACGACATGCAGCACCTGCTTGCAGCTGCTGAAAATGACGCAAACCCTGTGCAGTACGGATTCCTGACACCATGCGACTGGATTTTGAATTAAACATTGCTGGGCATGAAAAATCGGCGTACAGACTTCCTGGACCTGAGGTGCTTGTCTGGAAATCGACGCATCACTTTTTTGCGAGGGAGAAAAACAACACACTGACTACCCCAGCAGAGAAGAAAAAAAGCATGACCTCACTTGCGAGTAAGGAATCAACGCATCACAGACTTTTCTGACTCACGCTCGCCCGTGTGCCTTTATTTTTTACGCAAACCAGGTACTTTCGTGTAACAACAGCATTCTCACTGTTTTCTATGGATTAAGATTTTTATTCTTTTAAAAATGTATTTCTTGACTGGAGTAGGTTGGATTATTTTCAATTTGATCTTGTTTGAGTTAGATAAATATTACCTATTTTTCTAAATTGGTGTGGTGTCCATTTTGTAGTGTTTTCACTTTATTACTGTGTGAGTTAGTACGAATACTTTACACATTAATTCTGGAGTTAAGCCTTTCTGCTCGGGCAAGCTACCAAGGGGGTGAGCGGGGGTTAACCAAGTGTGTTTCTCCTTAACCCTCACTAGAGTGAGGGTCCCTGCTCGGACAGAGCGCAAACTGACTGTGAACAAGAGACCCCACTTCTAACATATAGTTGCAATAATTCAGTTAAAGCATACCAAGTATGGTTGACGTTCTTAACCTTTAAACATTCAAACTTTTTAATAACTCGAGTATTATCATAAACTAATCCTGGAACTCCTAAAATAGAAAGACTTAAGCTCAAATATTCTGATTTAGATAATAAATGAATTTCAGAATCACAATCCTCGCTTAATTGAACTCTTTCCCTTGGATAGCGAGTATGTACAGAATGAAATGGAAACATCATGAGTCCTAATCATGTAAAGGTACACGGTCCACCAGTTATATTAGCAGGATTGTGTGTGAAAGTGGTATTTCCACAAGAGAACAACAATCATCCCATTAGTAGTTTGCCATGCTTGATGTGACTAGTAGCAGTCACACTAAGAAAAACAAGACATGTCATTGTTCATACGTTTGCAGTGTTTATCGGTTTGATAGTGACATAGAGTTTGTTGTTCCCACAGGATCTCTTGAGGAGACCTCGTGTGGCCTCTAGGCGAAGTTGAGCAGATTTTCTGATTTTGTGAGGATCACAGGTAATTTCATAAAATACATCGCCCGTGGTAATATTGTAAGTAATCACTTGGGTCAAATTATCCCACTTTTTATCCGTTACTTCTTGGCAAAATCTATACTACTCCTAGGGACTAAAATGGGATAACACATCATTTTCTTGAACGTCATCATCTTTATTAATGGCATTAAAAATTTGAAGTAAAACTTTTGCAGGAGTAAAGATGGACACCAGACAGGTGGATATGACATTGACCATACTTTGCTTGGGGGACATACAGAAATCTGACCTGTTGAGTACCACGCGTGCCAGATGAGTCCAAACATTTTTGGTCAAATGCAGTAAAAGTGTTGATTGGCATGGTCGGTCAATCATTTCAGAGCTGGGTGCTTTTGGTCCCTCCTGACCCCACACAAGCACACCTGAAGGGATACCACGTAGCAAAGCTAGCACACAGACACCTCATAGTATGATCTGTAAAGGAGACAAGTATGATCATTCTTGCAAATAACATTTGTCAGCTGGTATATGCTCCCACCTCTCATTCTCGGGTTTCATGACCAACAAAACGTTATCCTTGTACTTAGCTATGATTTCTGCCGGTTCTGGAGGATGATTTGGGAATTCTGCCCACAACATAGCACCAGGATTTTTGTCAGTCGAGCCAAAACCTCCCTCCCCACACACTATAATAAGGGCTGGGGAAGTCCCCTTTTTCACTATTCCTCCATACACTGAAATGATTACAATGTGAACAATTCTATCTCCAGATTGTATTATCAAGTCAGTGTCTCCACTATTCAGAAGAATCGTTTTGATTTCTCCTTGGTAGTCTGCATCAATCACTCCCCCCAAGACCTGATTACCTTTGAGTGCCAACCCAGATCTGGGAGCAATCAATCCAAAATGCTACTGGGGTATCTATATTCCAAAACCTATTTCACCGAGTGCCATGTCTCTTGGTTGCAATGTGTAAGCCTTTAAGGCATGTAGATCAAGACCTGCAGATTCTGGGGTAGCTTGGTAAGGAGCTAAGGCTCCTGGTTTTATCTCCCATTACATGATGGTGTTAGTCGCTACATGGAGCTGTATCTGTAATGCTGGGGTTAACATCTGCATTCACGGAGTTTTGGGATTTATCAGTGGTCTGTTATTTAAAATTTGGAGGACTTCATTTAAATGCTGTCTCCAGTTTTTCAAAATCCATCTTGTAGTTTTCTAAATTGGGCTTTCAGAAAGCAGTTCATTCTCTCAATCAGTCCTGCAGCTTGTGGATAATATGGAATGTGATAAATCCTATCAATATTGTGTTTAAAAAATAATCTTGTAACAATTTTCCTTTGAAATGTGACCCTTTGTCACTCTGGACATTGAAAAGTCAAGAGTCCTGATGGTGTTGTACTGGGTGGCACGTTTACAAAGGATGGCAATCAGGTAACCAGAATATGTGCCCACTACTGTGCAAGTATATTGGCACCCGCAACTAGTCGATAGTAGCAAAATGTATTAAATTTGCCATATCTACCCCGGCAACTTCCCTCTCCCCAACTGACATTTGACTGATGGCAGGACAGATCTCTGTTGTGTGTGTTGATGAATAGGACAATGCATGATCACGGTTTTTATCAAGTCTAGAGGAATGTGCATCCCTCTAATCTTGGCCCACTTGTAAGTGGCTTTCTCTCCCAGATGTCCACATTTTTGGTGCACTCACTTAGCCATACCCATCAAGTCAGAATCTGGTGTTGCCACTTCTGACTCTGAGATTTTGGCTTTACTGTCTGCGAGGAAATTGAACCAGCATTCTAGTGGGTCGTGGGACAGTGGGTATCTACATGATACACAGTAACAGTACTTTGCTCTAGCATTTCCCAAATTGCTTGCCACTACTCTCTGCCCCACACCTCCTTCAAATGTAATTGCCAGTTATGTGCATGCCATGTGGGAATCCAGGTGGCAACTCATTGGCAGTGGACCAAGAATCAGCATAAATAAGACAAGTCTGAGGTAATTCTTGTTTCGGTGCCTCATACACAGCGAACAATTCTGCATATTGACTACTCTTCCCTTCTCATGTATTAGATAACAACTCCATGGTGACTGGGTTATATTACACTGCTTTTCAATGTCTTTTAGACCCCACATTCTTGGCTCAACCATCAGTAAACCATACATGCTTCCCATCCTCAGGGGACAAGGATTCAAATGGTTCACCTCATCTCACGGGTGACTCTTTTATCTGTGGCACAGCCTGCACCCTCTCATCATCCTGCTCAGGGGCTTGTGACATCTGTTCATGTAAAGCTGCTGTACCTGCTGGTCCCACTTGGGCCCTATCCAGTATGTACTATTTCCAATGTCTGATACTAGCTTCTTGTGTATGTCCTATGCATTGGGCTTTAGGTGAACTCATCACACACTGCATTATTCGAATCTCAGGTCTCAGAATCACATTATGACCTAGGGTCATTTGCTCAGTATCCACTAGAGCCCAGTGACAAGCAAGTAACTGTTTCTCAAAGGGATTATATCACTCTCAAGCATCAGGGAGCTTTTTAGTCCAAATACCCAGAGGCGCCCTTGTTCCTCCCTGCTTTTGCCACATGCTCCAATTTGCATATTGCACCTGAAAGGTTCCATGCAATTCAATGTCTCCTTTCTGTACTGGCTGTAAGTCTAAAGCCTGTGGAATTGCCTCCTTAGGTAAGTCAAACGCAAACTGCTGCTGTTCACCCCATTCCAACTCATGTTTGTTTCTTATCGCTTTGTTCAAAGGGGCCAAAATCTGACTCAAGTAAGGATTATGCTGTCTCCAAAAACCAAACAATTCAATGAATCACTGAGTCTCCTGCTTAGTGTGGAGAGTGGCAATTCTAAGATCTTTTGTTTTGCCTGCGGCAACACCTCTCAGTGTCCCTGATGCCATTGAATTCCTAGAAACTTCACATTTTTAGGGGGGTCCCTGTGTCTTATGTGGATTAATCATCCACACTTTACTCTGCAAGAGTTCCACAACCTGATCCAACCGAGTCTGCACCTGTTCTTGTGTCTCCCCAAAATCAGCACATCATCAATGTAATGGTCAATTGCACCCCTTGAATGACAAATACTTCATCCAGGTGTTCTGCCACCAGCCAGTGACATATGATGGGGCTATGTGCATAGCCTTGAGGAATTCGTAGAATCCCAAATTGTCTGCTACCATGTGAAAAACTGAATTGCTCTTGACACACAGGGGCCAATGGTAGAGAAAAACATTAGCAACATCAATGGTTGCATACCAGCTCCATTTATGTTTCAGTACTCTTTCAATCAAAGTAATGGTGTAGTGGACCGTAGCAGACAAAGGGGGTGTTTATTTAATTAACTTGCGGTAATCAAAGGTCATTCCATAGTGCGCATCAAGTTGGTGTATGGGACACAGAGGATTATTCCATTCAGTAGGGACTGGAGCTATCACACCAGCCTCAATCAACTCCTGTATAGTCCTATTTTATTTTCTCATGCCCTCATGGAATACTGCATTGTTTTAAACAAATTACTTTGGTTGCTGGGGTCATCCTTCACTGGGGGTATCTCCAGGTGACCCACCTTCATTTCTGCCACTGAAACGTATCTCTTTGATCAAAATTGATAACAACCATCATCTAAGTATAAAGTCATTCCCTTTAGAATGTCAATTCCCAGTATATAGTCTAGGAGGGGCACAATCAAAACAGTACATTCTCTTTTTGGTGTTTTTCCTATTTTAATTTGAACAGTAGTTTGCATGTCAGGGCTTTGTTTTCCACCTAGCCCTGTGATGGTGTAGTGCTGACCGGTAACCTATTTTTGATTTCCATAATATTAAAGAGGCCTCCGCTTCGGTATCGACTAATGCACAGACCCTTTGAAAAAATGTGTGCTTCCAGTGAATTTCGAAATCAACATGGGGTCTGTTATCTTTACGAGTCCATCCCTGTACCAGAGCTTGGCCTGTTTCCTAATCTGATTTAAAAGTGTCATGAGTTCCTTCTCTCTCAGCTGTCAAGCTTCCCCACCTTATATACTTTAAACAAGCTTAAGAGGAAGATTCTAGACCCTCCTCTCCCTTTGAGTTAGTTGTGAAATTCAAGTGCTGGCCATACCAGGTCAGTGTTGAAAAAACACGATAGAGACTGGCCAGATCTCACAGTGTATTTCGAAGCCCGAGCTGTACCCTGCTCTACCACAAACATTCTCAGCATGGTACATCCTTATCTGCATTCCTCCCACATTTAATGTTCCCTTTCCTAGTGAGGAAAAGCAAAAACACGTGAACAAGGTGTGCACAGAAAAAATACCTGCGTCACCAATGTGTCAGCATTTGAAGCTAAGCTAAGCACAAAATGGAGTCAGTGATCAAGATGGAGCAGGTGGTTAAATACAAATAGCGTTACAGTTTCTCATACTGTTCATGGGCTGTCAATGCTCCTCCTCCACCTCTCTGCCATTTTTCTCTCTCAGTCCCTTTCACTTGTCTCTTCCATCCAGCCTTTCCTGACCTGTGCTTTTCTGTTTGAGGCTGATGTAAGTTTGTCTTAACTCCTCATTCCAACCTCACTCTTTTCTGTCATCCCATCTTCATCCTTCCCCATCCACTCTCCATTTCTCTGCCCTCCTTTTGTCTCACTTTCTTCCTGTCACTTGAAGTTTCCACCACTACAACTGCCACTGTGGACCTTATTTACCTGTGATCTCCTTTGTCTCTCTTGCAATCACTTTAACGTTGACACAGGACCCCCATCTAGGCATATCTGTCCACTTAGTGTGGCATACTAAGTATACAAAAAGTTATAGATGGAATTCTTTAATTAATCTCAGCCACAGGCAATTACTCTGTGACATATTTTAAGCCATCATTATTTTGCACACCATTCCTCCTCAGTTTGGAACCAGCAATATTCAATTGAGTCCTGGCCCTGCTCCAGAGGGAACAGTCCACCCCATACTGCCATGCCTTGTTCTCACTGAACAGGGACAAAAGCAACCCAGGACCAGTTTCGCCCTCCTTAGGACACATCAGTCAGCTGTAGCTTGGTTCCAGTAAGACATTGTACACGGGACCCATGTCTGCGCATACCCGCCCACCTTAGGGCAAAGTACTAAAATATACAAAAATCTGATTAATGGACTGCTTGAATTAATCTCAGCCGCCAGTAATTACTCAGGCTACACCCCAGCCCATCTTTATTTTGCATACAATGCGACCTCAGTTTGGACCCAGTCATATAGAAATCAGTCACGGCCCTGCTCTAGTAGTCACTGTCCAGCCCAAAATGCCGGGCCAGGACCTCCCTCAATCAGAACACAAGCAGCTCAGGACAGGTTTTACTCAAGTTAGGGCCCATCAGCCAGCCAGGTATAGCTTGATTCCTGTGATACAGTTTACATGGGACCCCACCTAGGAATTACTGTTAGTGAGAAATGGGGTTTTTGGTTGACTGGGGTGTGAGACCTGGTCGAGCAACAGTCACAATCCATTACAGGGTGAACTACAAAATGTCAGTAAATTAACCTGTGCTTAACCGCTTAACCCTTGGTAGGGTGGCACAAAAAGCAGTCATTCTTAACTTAGAGACAATGTGTAAAGTATTTATCCAGCACACAAACAGTGATAAAGTTAAAAAACAACACAATAAAAATCCCAAGAAAAAATGTAGGAAAATATAACTAATGTTAATAAATTATTTGACAAAACAATAAAAATCCAGTTAATAGAACTAGATTTATTTTTAAAGTTTAAGGTTCAAACTAGCGCCTAAAAGATACAAGCACCAACCACAGATATCTGGTCACCTTTAGCACAACAACCAGGGGTCCAGGAGTGTATGGCAAACTCTTGGGGGTCCATGGCTCATTCAGGCTGGGTCCAAGATGGTGGGAGCCTGTTATGTCTCTGTAAGAAAGTGCCCTTGCTGGCATGGTTACTCCCCTCTACTTTTTGCCTTATATTGATGCCAATCTTGACTGTGCGTGTGCTGGGATCCTGCTAACCAGGCACTAGCACCAGTGTTCTTTCCCAAAATCTGCACCTTTGTTTATACAATTGGCACATCCCAGCACACAGTTAAGTCCCTTGTAAAAGGTACACATTGTACAAAGGGCTCTGTGGCAGAAAGGTCCCCAAGGGATGCAGCATGTATTATGACACCCTGGGGGACCTCTGAGCCAGCACATGCACACTGCCTTTGCAGCTTGAGTGTGCTCGTGGTGCCATGCCCACAAACCAATGCCTGTGGCATAGGTAAGTCACCCCTCTAGCAGGTCTTACAGCCCTAAGGCAGGTTACACTATACCACAGGTGAGGGCATCGCTGGATAAGCAATATGCCCCAATTGTGTCTAAGTCCATTCTTAGACATTGTAAGTGCAGTGTAGCCATATTGAGTCTCTGCTCTGGGAGTTTGCCATTACGAAGTCCACAGCTCCTTAATGGTTTTACTGAATACTGGGAAGTTTGGTATCAAGCTTCTCAGCACAATAAGCTCACACTGATTTCAGTGTGGGATTTATTGAAAAATGCACCAAGAGGACAACTTAGAGATACCCCCTGTATGTCAGCCAAACTGCTAGTGCAAAACTGATCAGTCTGTGCCAGCCTGCCATTTTCAAACAGGTTTCTGAGCATATGGGGTGAGAACCTTTGTGCTCTCTGTGGCCAGCAACAAAGCCTGTGCTGGGTGGAGGTGCTTCACACTTCCCCCTGCAGGAACTGTAACGCCTGGTGGTGAGCCTCAAAGTCTCAGGCCTCTTGTTACAGTGCCCCAGTGCACTCCAGCTAGTGGAGATTCCAGCACCCCGGACAAAGCTCCAATTTTTGGTGGCAAGTTCTGCAGAAAAGTTAGGGAAAACAAGGAGGAGTGACCACTGCAGCTAGGAACACCCCTAAGGTGTCCAGAGCTGAGGTGACCCCCTCCTTGGAAAATCCTCCATCTTGGTTTGGAGGATAAGGACCAATAGGGTTAGCGAAAACAAGCAAGAGAGGGCTAATATATCGGGAGTGTTTTGAGAATAATTGGTCCTGTGTACGGTACTCCCATCAAACTTAAAAAAAAGCCAAAGGTACACAGTTCCAAACAATGAGTTCTGTACAGGTTCAAAAAGTAACCAATGGATCCTAAGAATCGATTTGATTTAGAACAAGTGCCCTCACTCACCAAATGGTGACATGCTTCATCATCGGGCTTTTGCTCCTCGTCAGGCCGGCACTGCAATGCTTGACGAGCCCCTCGAGGGGGCTCTTTGCCGGAGATCTTTTGGATATAGAAATGCTGGTTGGTGAGTGTTGGAATGTGGGATTGGTATATAAATGTGTGCCGATAAAAATGGCTAGAGGTCTAGAAAAATTGTTTTTTTATTAAACATAGATCCCTGTCATGATTAAAATCAAGTGGTGGGTAATGATTAGCAATAATGTATAATCCACCCTCAAAAAACTAAAATTAAGGTAAAGTCAGCAGTCCCTAGATTCAGGGAAAGCGAAGAGTAAGTACAGAAATTACTATATTACTCCTACAATGGTCAACATGTTTCTCGCAAATAATGTCAATTTAGATCGGTGCGATTCGTCAGGACCAAAACGTACCTAATCCGCATGTTATAACCCAATTAGGAATCTACTCATGTCACAGGAACCCTCCTTATATTAAAGGATGGGCCCCATCGGGATAACAGCGGGCATCAGTAGTCCAAGCTGGTATAATGAACCCGTGCTCTTTGACCACCAGGTGGTTCAACACCTACCCCCTGCTCCGCGTTCTAGACCTCTAGCCATTTTTATCTGCACACATTTAATTTACAGGTCCTGATTATATGGTATACTACTCTACAAGGGATTTCCAAGTAAATTCAATATGCCAATTGGGCATAAACTAATCAAACCATGTTTTAGGGAGAGAGCACAAGCACTGTAGCATGCATTAGCGTCCACAGAGTCTCAAGGCCAACAAAAGCAAAAATCCAGTGTAAGTAAGAGATGAAAGGCAAAAAGTTTGGGATTGATTCTGTAGAAAGGGCCATTCCCAACATACCCCCTTCCAGCTTAAATCCAGGGGAGATTAATCAATACCTTGATGGTGTTTCCTGCTTAGGCGCAAGAACGGTCCTGCAGGTCATGAAATGCTTGACCCATCCCAGACACTAGCAACTGGACCCTCAACCTTGGTGCTGGTTTTGCAAGGCAACATGTATTATTACCTGCAAGATATCCACACTGAAATCAGCTCACTTAAATCACACT
Source organism: Pleurodeles waltl (assembly GCF_031143425.1). Taxonomy (NCBI): domain Eukaryota; kingdom Metazoa; phylum Chordata; class Amphibia; order Caudata; family Salamandridae; genus Pleurodeles; species Pleurodeles waltl. Next base: position 72,186,203 of record NC_090446.1, read on the forward strand.
TTAAAGCTTGCATTTGTGATCTCAACAAAGACGTCTCAGTGATCCGCCGGGCATGTGGATGCCCAGTTTGAAGTTCAGAAGGGTTTGAAGCAACATTTAGCAATGCTCGAAGACCAAACACTTGAACTACAAACCATTGAAGAGGATTTGGAAGATCAAAACCGTCAAAACAATATGCACATCAAGAGGATGGCCAAGGGGGCAGAGGGCACTGATATTATGGCATTTACTACTGAGCTTCTACAAATGACTAGATGAGATAGAGATGCCCCCCACCGGTCCTGGACAGGGCCCATCAAGTGTCCTCCGCCCCGGGATGCTCAGATGCAGTACCAGACATTTTGACAGGGGTCCACTTCTTTAGAGAAAGAAGCCATCCTATGGGCCTTCAGGGGCACAACTGATCTAGTGTTCAGAGGTCACACAATGTAACTCTATCAAGACCTCTCTTGGGATACTCTGCCCTGAAGAGTGAGACTTTAAGCCAGTCACTGACAAGCTAAAGGACCTGGAGATCAGATAACAATGGGGCCATCCCTTCGCCCTCTTGTTCACCTTGGAAGGCAAGCAACACTCCCTAAGATCTTTGACTGAAACAAAACAACTGTAGGCCTCACTGTTGGCTCTCGGGACAGAGATGCCTTCCCCTTCCCAAAGACGATCTGCAACCTGTCTGGACCACGGTGAAGGCCCATTGCCAAAACAAGCACCAGGCTAAGAAATCAGCACAACAGACTAAGGGCCTGATTCTAACTTTGGAGGACGGTGTTAAACCGTCCCAAAAGTGGCAGATATACCACCTACCGTATTACGAGTCCATTATATCCTATGGAACTCGTAATACGGTAGGTGGTATATCCGCCACTTTTGGGACGGTTTAACACCGTCCTCCAAAGTTAGAATAAGGCCCTAAATGTGATACTATCCAACACCTCAATAATCTAAGAAAAACACCTACTCCTTCTACGCAGGCTCTCTGGGATTAAGCCAGTGCTGCCCTGATTATGTGCATGTATTCACGCATAATGGCATCAACAAGCCCTCCACTCTTTAAGCTGAGGGAGGAGCTGGGCCACAGGAACCAGGTTGCTACCCTGCCTAACCTTCTGCATTTGACTCGGAACTACAGTTGATGGCCAGCCCCCACGATTCGCACCCCATGAGCGTGACTCCTCCGGCGGGACTTGGGCATGTTTTTGCCAGTTGCTGTGGGACGTGGATACAACCATTAGTCCATTTTTTATTATTAGTTTCACTTGCTTTCTCTTCACAGGTCACCTCATGTCAGTAGCTACAGCAGTCAACCTATACAGGGTTCATTAGGCATTCCTTTTGAGCGGGGTAGGGGCCATCCATCATGCCCGCCTTTCCTATTAGCCCCTGAGGACTCCCAATTGCAGGGAAATGCCCTGAAGTGCTCCTTCTCTCCTCATTGTGGGGGTCACTGAATGATATAGGATTCCCTTTTCCTTCCTAGGATGCCTCCCCTAACAAACTTATCACTATCATGCCGCATTGCTGCCATGACATTGGTGGGGGGCACTACACTATTATCCCTCAATGTACGGGGTCTTAACTCTTCATACAAACTCATATAAATGTATGGTGGTACATATTACAACACTACCCAGATGTTTTTCTCCTTCAAGAGACTCACATTCTGGGGTGGACAAGCATTGTATGGTCCATCCGAAATACCCAATATGTTACTGGGCATACACTGATACTTAGGCACTAGGTGTGAATATTCTTTGTAAGGCAAGTTTCAGCTCTCTTGTCACAAAGGTGGTGAGAGACAGGGAGGCTCGATTTGTGACATTATGCATACACCAGGGTGGGAAGAAACACACTCCTTAGCATCTATGCCCCAAGCATTGTAACAAGACCCCTACCTCTGACGCATCTTGCAAGAGCAATTGACTAGGGTCGAGGGCGTCATTAATGTATGCGATGACTTCAGCTTGGTGTGGAACCCGACTCTGGACAAGAAGCGTGGTTACTTTCCAAGGAACTGGGCCATTTCACCCTAACTTAAGAGGGTTATTGAGGACCTGGGGCTTACTGATGCAATACACAACAAACACCCTGACGTACATGACTATTCATTTTATTCGCACCTACATGCATCATACTCCTGCATTCACAACCTTGACTCAGTAGAGATCTCTGACATTTCCATCTCTGATCATGTTCAAGTAGAACTTTCCTGATCCGGCTCTACGTCCCCTAGTTCATCGTGCTCCTGCTTGCCACCACGGGTTCCTTGTGACTCCGTGGACATTGGCAAGATCTGTAAAGGGATCACAGAGTATTTCAGACAATGCCCTCCTGGATACTCCACTCAACACACTTTGTGATGAGTTTATAGTTGCTATCAGGGGAGTGATTACATTTATCACCATAGCATGGGGGAGGGAGAGACGTTTGGTGCAAACTAATTTAACAGCGAGAGATCAAGACTAGGGATCAGCAGGATAAAATAACTCCTTCCAGATTCAATAAAAAGCAACTGGCTCTTCTACCCAGCTAGCTACGGGTGCATCAAACCAATAAAGCTGAGTGTGTGCTTTCAGCATTGCAGCAGCAGTACTATGAGGGAGGTAACAAAGTGGGCACCGTCCTAGCCTGCAGTCTTGGTCAGACACAGGCTAAAGCCCATATTGCAAAACTATGACTCAGGGACACGGGATGGGCAACCGCTGAACAGGACAAACTAAAGGTGTTTCATGACTATTACCAAGCCTTACACACTCAGCAAGAGGTCCCTCCAACCTTGCTCAAGACATACATTGATGTCTGTGAGTGGGACTCTCTCCACTCCAGCATGTGGAGCATCTGGATGTGCTGATCAATCTTGAGGAGCTTGGTACTGCCAGGCCCTGTGTTGGCCATTTCCTTTGGGGGCAGGGTTCACAAAACCAGAATGTTTGCTGATGACCCCATGCTTAAATTTGCGCAGCCTGAGATCTCCCTCCCATCCATAGTCACATTTCTGAACACTTTTGAGGTAGTTTCAAGCTTTAAGATCAATGGGGGTCATTCTGACCCCGGCGGGTGGCGGGAGCCGCCCGCCTGGAGGGAACCGCCAGAAGACCGTACCGCGGTCAAAAGACTGCGGCGGTCATTCTGGGTTTCCCACTGGGCTGGCGGGCGACCGCCAAAAGGCCGCCCGCCAGCCCAGTGGGAAACAGCCCTCCATGAGGATGCCGGCTCCGAATGGAGCCGGCGGAGTGGAGGAAGTGCGACGGGTGCAGTGGCACCCGTCGCGTATTTCAGTGTCTGCAATGCAGACACTGAAATACGAGGTGGGGCCCTCTTATGGTGGGGCCCCTGCAGGGCCCATGCCCACGCGGCACCCCATACCGCCATCCTGTTCCTGGCGGGAGACCCGCCAGGAACAGGATGGCGGTATGGGGTGTCAGAATCCCCATGGCGGCGGAGCGCGCTCCGCCGCCATGGTGGATTCACATGGGCAGCGGGAGACCGCCGGTTTTCCGCATCTGACCGCGGCTGAACCGCCGCGGTCAGAATGCCCTGTGGGGCACCGCCGGCCTGTCGGCGGTGCTCCCGCCGACCCGGGGTCAGAATGACCCCCAATGTGTCTAAGCCAAGTGTGCTCAACCTGACTATACCCAACCAAGACCTGACTGCTCTGCAATGTCTGGCATCACTCCAATGGTTACTTGATACAATTAGATACCTAGAACTTAACCTTACCCCCACGCTTTTGTCCTGGACCCTTCCTAACTGCCTTCATCTCTACTGATCTATGCTGGCGGATCTGTGGCAGTGGAAACCTCTGCAAATCTCCTGGCTGGGCCACGCGAATGTCATCAAAATGATCATACTCCTGCGGGCCATGTACCGCTTCCAAACCTTACCCACCCAGATTTCGCCAGAAGACATACTGAGCTTGCAGCGTGTTATTTGTTCCCTCATCTGGAATGGGAAACGACCTAAGATTTCCAATGCCCCAATGATGCAACCCTGAGACTGGGGCGGTCTGGCATGCCCCAACCTCCTCGAATACTACTGGGCTGCTCATTGACGCTACATCTCTGAGTTGGTGGTATGCGAACACTAGAAGAACTCATTCCATATGGAGATGGTGGTGGCCTACTGGCCCCTCTGGGATATTGCCTGGTTCCCCAAGGATGTCTGACCATGCAGCGGCATACCTTGCTACTCACATCCAAACAGACCTCGGCATATGGGATAGATTGGCACATAAAAGGTGACTTACTACCTTTCTGTCTCCAAACACGCCAATTGCCTGTAACCCTGACTTTCTCCCTACACTGTCGCCCCCTTCCTTCCACAGCAGGTGTGACAGAGACTGTAGAATACTCAGAGACCTCTTTGATGGGGTCTTCATGAAATCCTTTGATCAATGCAAGGCTGAATATCATCTCCCGGAGACGGCGAGGCTCCAATACCATCAATTGCTGTATTGGGTGCTACACCTCTCTGTCTACCCTGGGACCATATGGCGCTATACCCCCTTTGAGCAGCTGCTACAAGCATATAAAGGCTCATGAGGACTCATCTCCAGCACATACCACATGCTCCAGCACTCCACGTCCCCTCACTCCCACGCCTACTAGTCTACATGACACATGACCACTCGAGGACATTTTGGCCAAACACTCTCAGACCCTGTGGAGGAACATACACAGAACATACTGTAGCATCTCCCTTAGGGAAATTGAATCCACTCTTACATTTCAGTGGTATCACACACCAGTCCATCTTTCGGCCATTTATCCCAAAACATTCCCCCTGTGCTGGAGATGCTGGCTAGCAGCTATTGTGGTCCTGCAGCCTTATCACTCACTACATATTAAAGCCACTGTAGGCTGTAGGGTATCCACTTCCTACCTCCTACCTCACAGTTACCCTCTGTGTTTGACCCTGGGACTTAGAGGCGATGACCCATGCTGAATGAATGCTTATTAGCTACATGCTTCTGGTGGCATGACAAATTGTCACACTGGCATGGAAAAGATACCCCTTACAGTGGCACAATAGTTCTGTCAACTATGGCACGTGATGACAATGAAGCAGCTCTCCCATAGCTAAACTAAAACAGGCTACAGGTTCCAAACTATTTGGTGCCCACTGATCGAATATCTTACTCATACAGGCCCATATGTATACTTTTTAGCACCGCATTTGCGCCGCTTTTGCATCAAAAAATTACTCAAATGAGTAGGGTGACCACCCATCCGTAAATTTCACGGACTGCCCGTAATTTTGCCCTGTCGTCCGTTGTCCGTGATGAAACCCTTAACGGACGGCATTTATCCGTTATTTTAGCCTTTCACCAAAAGGACACCGAAGGCAGGGCGAAATTACGGGTAGGTTAGTTTCCCCAGCTGGATTGACAGGCAGGGAGTCTCCTGTGCTCGGAGGGAGGGGCAGACAGATAAGAAAAGGCCTTCTTGCCAGGGTGTCTCCCCTAAAGAAATGGAAATGTGCAAACTGGTAAATCTGCAAATGTAAAGGGGGTTGAAAACCTGCACTGACTTTAAACAAAGGAGTCACTTAAAGCTTTCTGATGGCAAAGATTTTTTCTTTTAGAGAGGTAGCTTAAGGGTGTTCCAAGGTGAGCTGTGGAGTGTGTGGTTTTAATGGGGTGTTATAAAAAAAGTTAGTACTAGGTATAAACTGTATATTATTCAAATTTGTATTTGAGAAGCACTTTTTAATATTTAACCAAAATATATTTGTGCATTTTGTAGCAGCCTATATTATGATGTAATTGTATTTATATAGCGCTTACTATCCCTGACGAAGGGTCGAATGCATGTTTAAAATAAGGACTTACACATTCACAGTTCTTCCAGGGGCCTTGGTACCTCATAGTACTAACAAACACTGGCAAAGCCAATAGGTCTTGTCTGTGCACGAGTTATTGGCTTTGCCAATGTGTTTTAGCCATATTATACATCAGAGTGGCTGCTGTTCATGGCTAAAAGTTAATGGCATAGTGGTATGGAGTGGAGTAGAGCGGCATAGGAGCAGTGGCATAGAGCCCAGTGTTGCAGGGTACAGTGCAGTTTTTCAGAGTGCATTGGCGTAGAGTGCAGTGACATAGAGTGGCGTGGGACAGAGTAGAGTGGCATAGAGTTCAGTGGAGTAGAGTGGCATACAATAGAGTGGCAGAGAGTGCAGTAGTGTAGAGTGTTGCAGTGGCATAGAGTGCAAAGTAGATTCATGTGGCAGAGAGTGCAGTGGCATAGTGTAGAGTGGTGCAGTGGAGAGTAGAGTATAGTGCTGTAGAGTGCAGTCACGTATAGTGGAGTGAAGCAGAGAAGAGTAGCATAGAGGTCAGTGGCATTGAGTGCAGTAGTACAGAGTAGATTGCTGTACAGTACAGTGGTGGAGAGTGTAGTGATGTGGAGTAGAGTGGCACAGAAAGCAATGGCATAGAGTACAGTGGTGCAGAGTAGAGGGCAGTGGCGTACAGTGCAGTTGTTTAGAGTGTATTGGCACAGAGTGCAGTGGCATAGAGTGGCATGGGGTAGTGTAGCATTGAGTGCAGTGGAGTGGAGTGGTATACAATAGAGTGGCAGAGAGTGCAGTAATGCAGAGTGGTGCAGTGTCAGAGTGCAGAGTAGACTTGTGAGATAAATGTAGAGTCCCAGGCATACACTCTAGTGCTGTGATACTACAGACAAGTTGTGGCTTCCTCACATCCTGACATTAGGTGTGAGACTGTCGGCCACACCATCTGTCCTGCCTCTTTATATTTTTTTAGATTGAAAGTCCATGGGTGGTTGGGGTAGGCCAGATGATTTTGTTCAATGTGTTTAAACTTTAATTACCTTAATGTTTCCCAAACTGTTTGCCAGGGGTTTTAAAATGTTCATAAATTTGCTGTTACTTTCTCCGCAAGAAAGATTGGGTAGATTTGAGTAGGGGTGATGGCCATGCCGCAGTACTGAAGGGCATTAATTTACTACTGAACAAGGATGTAATGTGACACCTGAATGTAGCATACCAGGAGGCAATCACAAAAAGACCACAGTGAATAAACAGTGCTATGTTAAAAAGTAAATAAATTCACTGACAACATAGTGAGGTGTGGCCTCTCTTGCATGTGTCTGTAAAACTGACATTTGTTCTTGAATTTGTGTCCTGAATTTTGACCCTTTGTCCTGAATTTTTGTCCTGAATTTTAACCCTTTGGCCTGAATTTTTTACAGTCCTGTCCAGAATTTGTATCAATTCCAGGTGGTCACCCTACAAATGAGCCGCTAAAAAAGTATAAATATGGGCCATAGTATATAATCCACAGAAGCTGAGAGCACTCGAGCTCTTTGACTAATCCTCACATTGGAGATCTATCTCACTGCCTGGCCCACTGCTGCCTAATGGCGTGGAGCATGCCCTCTGCATTACATCGTAACCCTGAACCTATCTCCAACACTGATGAATCTGACTTGCAGTTAATGTTTTTTTTTTATCTTACATATTTTATGTTTTTTTCCGTATGTACTGAGAAACGTTGCATTCTGGAAGATCTGATCTTGTGATACTTAGCTAATGTTTCTGTATCATCAGGACTGGATGTACTCTAGGCGCTTTGACCCTGCTCCATGTGCTGCATCAGCTCCTGTTGCTTTTGGTTGCACTTGGCTATGTCGGGTTGTTTCCCTGTCTTGAAAATTTAAGTAAAGAGATTTTGAGAAAAAACATGTTAACAGGCCCCATCACATTTATAGCAAAGCGGCATACAACTGCAGCACTTTCAAGTTTCCCTGGGCCATGCCTGGTTTGCTGCTCAAGCCTAGCTTTTTTTTTTTACTTTTGGCACCTGCAGATGTGTTTATTCCACTTCAAACGAGGACTAGAAATCCAAGAATTCGGAAAGAAACCGGGCCTAGCACAGCACGTCATTCATGGACCTGGGAAACATGTCAATTATGCAATTGAACCATAGCGAGCTGTGTTTTGAAAAGTGCTTAATTTGTGAATGAAAACGCACTGGTGCCCAAAGCCCTCCTCTTAAATACGCGGCTGCTACAATTAAATGTGCGAGCACGGAATAGTAAGGCAGAGTAATCCTGAAGCCATCTCGGGCTTCATTCGTTCATTCTCTCTTTAATTAATTTACAGCCGCTCCCTGCCCTTTCCGCTCACTCCTGCAATTTTCTGTTTTCTCCCTTTGTGACGATTTTGTTTTTCTCTTACTCCGGCTTTCCCATATGTATCTTTCGCTCGCAGGAAATGTCTGAGGCAGAAGAAATACTGGCCATCAAAAATAAGTGCTGGTGTCCCGCACCGGAAAGCACCGGCTCAAAGTAAGCACTGGTTCTGAAACTGAGCAATTTGCTACCCAAGAAAGCCTTTGCATGCAGGGCCCATGATGTTTATCCTTAGGCAAATCTTTATGAAGTATATGGTTACACGTAGCACCACGGTTTGCATGCTATCTGGTGTTCTAGCTCCGAGATATTGTGAAGTTTTTACTCGGTGCTAGGCATGGACGGCTGCCCAGGGCCCAGCGCTCTGCCCATTAACATCGGGCGTCACCCAATTCCTGCGCTTAGTTGTACAGAAGCACTGCGGGTACCGATTAACTCACATTTCCAATCCCCCATCTGTTTTCGCTCTTTCATAGGACCTTTATCAGCTGCAAACAAGGTGCTTGTCATGGCTGGAAGGGAGGGCAGCAGCACAGGAGGAGCTCTACACAAACCACCAGCAGGGGCACCTCCAGCTTATGAAATACGAACAGCAATGCTGGGGACCTGCCCTAGGAGCTAGTCTTTGGTGTTAAATTCTTACCTTACACTTCTTTCAGAGAGCTGACTATCAGATTAGTGGGGAAATCCACAGGGCCAATGTTATTTTCCCAAGATCAAACAGTTTGTTAAATTACTGGACTAAGACTGCAGCACACAGTACCTTTGCTATACTTTGACCAGAATATAGCATTTAGCTGAACTGAGCACTTCTCCCTTGCCCCAGGTACCATCCAGCTCATTTTTTCACCAGCAACTTTTACACTGAATTGAAATGCTCCCAATCTTGGAAAGGAAGGAAGCTGAAGAATACATTCGGAAAAGTGATTGCCCAAATAGGAGGTTCTGATTAAAAACCATGTTCAACTAGCCCGCTATAGCATAACTGGGATGGCAGTTACTCTGATGGTGAGTCCAGTGCTTAATCTGAGACGATGGTTGCGGATGGAGCCCGCCGCCACCCATTTTTGGGGACCAGCACTTGGTTTTTCTCCTCAGACTTTGAATCAGAGAAAAAGAGAGAAAATCACAAAAGAGGGAATGCATGAGGAAGACAGAGATGGAAAAACAATGACAAAAAAGCAAGCAGTGATAAAAAAGAATATGAACAAGTGAAATAAAGAGATGGTGCCTCAATTCAGTGAGGCCCAGGGACGAACACACCCTCCAATAGGCTTTGCAGCGCTGTAAGGGCAGGTATGTGTGTCTTTATCTCATGTGCCTTGCATCACTAGACCTTTGCTCTGAGGCCCCGAACAAGGACTCACCCTCTTCTGGGCCTTGTGGCACTAGAAAATGACTGGAGACACAGGGGTGGGCCCATAGCACTAGATCTTAGATGTGAGGCTCAGGGGAAAGCCACTCCCCTTTACTGGGCCTCGCTGTTGATCCTGATAGCGAAGCCCAGGGAAGTCACCCCCTTTCTCCTCACTTGCAGTCCTAGACCATTGCTGTGTAGACCAGGGAAGAGGGCTCATCTAACGTGGGCTCCCCTTTGTTCCACCTTGTAGCACTAGACAGGTGGTTGCAAAGCCTAGGGAGTGAGGGCCCCTATCATAGTCCTCGTAGCGATGGTGTAGCATTGCGAGTCCTATAGGAGGGGGGCCCCTCCACTGGGCCTCTCAGTCATTGTCCAGCACTGTGAAGCCCAGTAGAGTGGGCCCTTCTGCTGAGTCATAACTGTCCACATAGGTGCATATCAGGTGTATATCCTTCATTAGTGAAGAAGGTGCAGTGGCACTGAGACTCTGGAGTATTAGGTGCCAAATGTTCCCAAATAATAACCTTATTTTACTGTGCATTCAATGGACGAGGGTGAGGAGATGCTTTTTTTTTGCTCAGTGTCCCTTAGTACCATTCCTGTTCTTCTTTCCTCTTTTCCATGGGCCATGTTGCAGTGCTTCAATGACCAGAAATGGTCCTCCTCCCCTGGGCTCAATAGCCAAGATTGGGTGCTCAGGGTAGGGGGTGCCTGCCAACGGGATTTGCAGCACTAACCATGCTTGTGAGGCAGTGGTATGTGGTGTCTCTCAGGAGTGTAGGTATTAGTAGTGCAGCAGGCATAGTGCCATCAGGACTCATGGTTTTTAATAACCCAATCCACCTAAATTATAGCCATGCTTTACTGTCCAACATCATTTGTTTGCATTAGAGCCTGTGGTACCATTACTATGCCACTTCTCAAATGCACCTCACCGCCATAACCCAGAGCTGTGAGGCCCAAGGAAGGCCAATCCTCCCCTGAACTTTACAGCTATGGGCCAGTGCAGAGAAGCGCAAGGAAAAAAGCCTTCTCCCGTGGGACTCGCAGAACTAGACCATGACTCTGAGGCACTTGGGAGAGGGCCCCTCTAAAACAGTAGCAATCTGTGGCATCATGGTCCTGGGTTATGGGCCCAATGTACCCAAGTTATGGCTGCATTTTACTGTGTATCAGTGGCTAGGGGCCATTTAAATTGCTTCCGTGCACCAGTGCCTTGTGCACTCTTGATAGATGACTGGCTTTCCTCACCTGGGCTTCTTTACCATGGACTCTGCTGAGAGGCCTAAAGGAGATGGCCCTTTCTTTGGGCCTCATGCATAGGATCATGGCTGTGAGGCCTAGGGGATGAGAAACGTTTCTGGGTGTATAGCTGTAAATGTGGCAGCAGTGGCACCAGAGCCCAAGGGTGATAGTTGTCCAATGTACAGAAAGTATGGCTGCATTTTATAGAACTATTGCAACAAGCCCAGGGAATGAGTGTCATCTCAGGGGCACAACTACTTATAGTGTGGTGAGTGCAGTGACACCAGAGTATAAGGGTGTTAAGTGTCCAGTTGACCCTAATTATGTCTGTATTTTTCATTCAGCCAGTGGGCGGGGCAGAGACAGTGACCCATTTACTTAGCCTGCACCAACACCTATGGCATCATTGCTGTGCAACTGGCCCAACTCTGCTGGAATCTGCAGCCATGGTCGAATGCTGTGAGGCCCCTAGGATCGACACCTTTATTCCCTCATTCCCTAGACCTCACAGACCTGGAGCAGTGCTGAGATGCACAGCAAAGTACGGCGGCAGCATGGTCCTTCATCTGAGCTGTTTGCCCTGCATTCTACAGTGAATTCCTACAGTATGCCAAATATCAGATTTTTTTTTCTCATCAAAATTTGCATGCTTGCCTCATGCTTGCAAGTGGGCTAATCAATAGGTGATGTAAATCAAACAGGTCATCTGGTTGGTAGTCAGTTTGCAATCTGTCCAAGCAGGGACCCTCGCTCTAGTCAGGGTAATGGAGATACACACTTAGATAACCCCTGCTCAGCCCCCTGGTAGCTTGGCACAAGCAGTCAGGCTTATCTGAAAGGCAATGTGTAAAGTATTTGTACCAACACACGCAGTAATACAGTGAAAACACTACAAAATGAACACCACACCAGTTTAGAAAAATAGGTAATATCTAAATCAAACAAGACCAGAACATAAACAAGTTAAGACATGATTTTTCAATTAAAAAGAGTCTTATGCCATAGAAAACAATGAAAATGTTGATTTTACACAAAGTACCTGGTTTGCATCAAAAATAAATCTTCACAGGCAAGCGTGCATCAGAAAAATCAGCGATGCGTTGTTTCCTTACTCTCAAGTGAGGCTGTGTGTCATTTCTTCTCCTGTTGGGTCAGCGATGCATCGTTTTCATTCTCCCACGAAAGAGCAATGCATCTATTTCTGGACAGGGCACCTTGGATCCGCCCAAGTTCACATTGACTTTGACGCCCAGTGACGATGCATAAGAAATCTGGTCGCGCGGTGTTGGAAAACCACGCTGCATAGGGTTTGCGTCATTATCAGCCGCTGCAAGAAGGTGTTGCATCCTTTCTCCAACCATGATGCGTCAATCTCCCAACCACAATGCAGGTGGAGTGTTGAATTTAGCCACAAAGTGGGTGGAGCTTAGCTTTTCAGCCATGTTGCAGGCAGTGCGTTGAAATTTTCCCCACACAGTGTTCTGTGCGTGGATTTCAGTCCTTGTTCTGCTAACTTCACCTCTCAAGGGCCCAGGGAAAGGACAGGGCACCAGTTGGCAGGGCATGTGTCTCAGCCAGAGAGTCTAGGTGCTGGTAGAGTAAGTAATTGATGGCCCTGAGACTTCAAAATAGGAGGCAAGCTCAGTCCAAGCCCTTGGAGGCATTTTACAAGCAGGAATATACCACAAAGTCCAGTCTATATCCTCTCTCAGGCAGAAGCAGTGACTGCAGACCGGCCCAGCAAAGCACAGTCTCAGGCAAAGGGGCAGTACTCTCCTCCAGCTCTTCAGCTTTTCTCCTTGGCAAAGGTTCTTCTTGATTCCATAAGTAATTTAAAAATCTGGAGTTTTAGGTCGACTACTTATACCCCTTTCTGCCTTTGAAGTAGGCAAACTTCGAATGAAAGTCTCTGTTGTTCACAAGATCCTGCCTTACCCAAGGAATACACAAGCAGGCAGAGTCACAGAATGGTTTCGGCAAGAACATGCCCACTTTCTAAAAGTGGCATTTTCAAACAAACAATTTAAAAATTAACTTTACCAAAATATGTATTTTTAAATTGTGTTTTCAGAGACTCCAAACTCTAAGTCTCTATCTGCTCTCAAAGGGAAACTACACGTTAAGGATATTTAAAGGCAGCCCCCATGCTAATCTATGAGAGAGATTGGCCTTGCAACAGTGAAAAGGCATTCAGCAGTATTTCACTGGTAGGAAAGGTAAAACACATCAGTACATGTCCCACCTTTAACATACACTGCACCCTGCCCAGAGGGTTAACTAGGGCCTACCTTAGGGGTGCCTTACATGTATAAAAAGGGAAGTTGTGGGCCTGGCAAGTGACCAGGTCAAATTGGCAGGTTAAAACAACTGTACACACAGACACTACAGTGGCAGGTCTGAGCCATGTTTACAGGTCTACTCATGTGGGTGGCACAATCAGTGCTGTAGGCCCACTAGTAGCATTTGATTTACAGGCCCTGAGCACCTTACTAGGGACTTAATAGTAAATGAAATGTGCCAATAATGGAAAAGCCAATTACACATACAATTTATACAAGGAGCACTTGCACTTTAGCACTGGTCATCAGTGGTAAAGTGCTCAAAGTACCAAAAACAGTGAAGCAGAGTCCAGCACAGTCAAGACATGGGGAACAGAGGCAAAAAAGACAGGAGAGACCACACCAAGGATGCCAGGTCTAACGGTAAGCTTGGAGCTGCACAGCCTCGTAGCAAGTTCCAACACTGACCCTAGGAACAAGTACCGTGCAGAGGAACAAGTGGCCAGCATTTGCTAATGGTAAAGAAGTTAACTGGGAGTGAGAACTTGAAGCACAGGAAGTGACCTACACAGACCACGTTATTAAAATGTTCACCTTTGGAGGTTTAGACTCGAACTTTCAGACAACAATGTTAAAAGAAACTGTTGCTTGACGTTATTTGGACAACGGTCACTACTTTGAAGGAAGTAGCCTGAAGAAGCATCCTGAGGAAGAATCCAGCCAACCCACTCCATCCAATTCTGGAGCTAGTTAACATGAGAGCAGGTTCTGGATTGGTTAGGCAACCTCCACAGCACGCACTGCAGTTTCCGAACACCGAAGACAATGTCCAGCAGTGGGTGAGTACCATTTATTTTGTATTTATTTTAAATGTTAGTGTGAATTTATTTTGGGCTTTTGGAGGGAGGGGTTGTTTTATTATGGACTTTTGGAGGCCGGGGGTGTTTTATTTTGGGCGTTTGGAGGGAGGGAGTGTTTAATTATGAGCATTTGGAGGGAGGGGATGTTTTATTTTGTTTTTTTAAGTAGTGGGACACTTCACTTGCCCCACCACTTTCAAAGATTACCAACCACCCCTGCATACATTCAATACACCCAATCCACTAATCTAGAATCAATTTGTTAACATATGATTAAACATAAACATTTTGGAGAGACTGAGACTAAAGTGTCCCACCAAATTTGACTAATGTAATTTATTTCCACTCAATAGAAATTGAAAATGCATCTATTTTTCCCAGTTCTTATTTTTTTATTCACTGCATTCCTATTGTCAAAGGCCAGAGTTATCCAAAGCTTTCTTAGTTCTACTCAGAAAGGAACATGGGGTTGTCAACTGAAACACAAGCTACCCCAGATTGATCTCAGCTTTTTTAGCTCTCCTCAGTAATGTGCAGATTGTCTCCTATGATCCTGTGAGCTATGGAGCCAACGTCTGCCCATCACCATTACTCTTAGGCAGATTCACTGATAAGAAGAAAATGGTGAATGGTAGAATACTTTAATTAATTTCAGACCCTTATAATTATTGTAGTAAACATTCCCGGCTATTATTGTGCCTATTTGGCTACAGACACGAACCATATGTACATCTGCATTGGTCCTTCCCAAAAATAAATTAGAAGAATACCTGCTTGTGTTCCTTTATACACATTTTCATCTGGTTTAGACATGAAAATACAGGCCACGCTGGACAGGTGCATCACTAGAGGCTTGGCCTTTCTCTCCTGGGCCTCACATCCATAATCCAGCCCTGTGAGGCCCAGGGCATTGGGCTAGTTAGTGAGCCACACTTGCAGCATCATTTAATTGCATTTGGACTTGCTCTTTTTAGTGACCTGTGAAACTGGGACAAATCATTGCAAAGCAAGTGAAAGGAAATATATCTCAAAATGTTAATTGCATCTGCATCATGCTACTTTATAAAAGAAAATTCCCTCTGGATCCATCTTAGTGTATGATAATAATTGGAATTGGTAGAGTCCTTGTAGCCATTGTTCAGGGCACATACTATCAAGCAATTTTTAGTGTACATCTAATTACATCCTAGTACTTTCTAGTATTTCACGGTGTCCTGAGTGATGTATTCAATAGAGGCAAGCTATTTTCAACTGTTTTTTTTTACTTTCATATCCTTCTTGGTAAAACACCTTTGTGCCACACATCTTACCTTTCACTGGGTATCTGGGAAACCATTTTGGGACTTTACTCCACACTGGCTTAAAGATATCCTACATTCTGCAGCACACCTCATTAGGGCATTGAGAAATATGACCACATCACTCCACGGTGATGGAAGTCCACAGGCTTCCCTTGCCAGCCCACACCACCTTCAAAACTAGCTTCATAATCTACAAAGTGATCATGACTATCTCTCATAACGCAATAACGGTTGCTATCCTATCACTTCTTGATGTTGTGCTTGTGTTGTGCTTGTGTTTGGCCCTATGCAGCACTCCAAAACCTTTTGGCTAGGTTTTTGCTATATAAATGGACATACATACAACTAGCACACCTGCCTACTTGGATGAGAAGCTCACCATTTCCAGTGTCATTCAACACACCCAGAGCAAGGGTATCTTCAGTATGAAGTGTGACTAATATAATTTATTACCACTCACTAGTTAAAATGCATCTATTTTTTCTATTAAAGTTATTGTTTATATTGTTATTGTTTTATTGCTCTCCACACCAGGGAACATGCTTCTTACAAAGCTGCTGCCACAATGCCAGAAGACTGATAGTAATTTGATGGCACTTCCTGTGATGTCATTTCTTGTGATGTAATTTGATAGAAAAATTAGGGGGGCCTCACACATCCCCTTTCTGCCTGAGCTTAAAAACTCCTAGAACTGTCCCTGCTCAAACACATAGTAGTCCTCATTTCTTAACCAAAGATAAACAGCAGGCGGACCAGCTGCAACCAGCCTGTGTTTTCCCAGCTATGACTGCTGCTTTATTTTTTTATTTGAAGGGGGGCTCCCATTCCCCTCCCTTGCTAACAGGCATTTTCCCACAATTGCAGAAGTGCTTCATTAGGCGCTGCAGTGAAGGTAGTGAAATGCCCATCTGCAAGAAGGTACTTTTAACCAGGTATGCAGGGTTTAGACCCTCCTTTAAGCTTAGAAAACATCAGATTTGGCAAGTAGGGAGGACAGGAATAAAGGTGATAGCTTCACTTCCAGTTAGAGGGCAGGACTTCAGAGGCATTGTTGGATGGTAACAGTGGCACATATTTGGGTTGGGGGGGTCCTGATAAATATTCTCTGGTAAATAGTTTGGTACAGGTGTTTAAATTGAGTATGGTGATGAGTTTGACAGATTTTTACATGCTTTCTCTCTCTCTCTTTCTCTTTTTGAAAGTCTGAAAAATGTTAGGTAGTTTAATGTTGGTTATTTGGTGTATTTTTACATGATATGCCAACAAAGTTGAAGCCCACCACCCTACCCCCCCCCAATATTACTGACTAAGCTACTCCCCTGGTTAGCAGCTGTAAAAGATGAGCAAAGTAACTAGTTTTGTGCCTGGCAACATCTCCTGCAGTAGTACTGCCTGGTTGTCATTCCAGACTGTGATGGTTTCTTTTTAATGGCATGTGTTTGATCACACACCCTACACCATGGAGCACACACCGTAAGGTTATTTATCAGCTTGTGTGACCGAACTTCCAAAATTTCATGTCACATCCTCTGCACTAGTATTATGTTTCTATTTAGTATTCTAACTCAAGTCCTCAAATATTTGGGGGACGTGTTTATATGTGAGCCTTGTCTTATTTTCGGTACATGGGGAAATAAGGATAAAGGCACTTTAGTGTGCATGTGTGAATTGCTATGGTGCACACTATAGACCGAAGGACATTGACAGATGGAAGCTTGAACAGATGGAACATCTGTGTCTATTCTATTGAAAGCCAGCACTTTTGGTACCAAAGCTAACAGAGCACCCAAGCCACCCAAGTGACCTCTAAATCAGAACGACATTCTGAGTGATGAAATGTGCCAAGCAGTGGTCAGAGTGCATAAAAAAAGTATGGGAAGTCTCATGCTGCATGCAATGGGGGCGGGGTGAGTGGGTGTGTGTGAGAAAACATGGCTGATTGCAGAGGCCCGTTAACTTTTTGCCCCCATTTTTCACTTTTTGCTGGTGTTGACCTGACTCTGATGATGCCCTGGGTACTGCTAACCAGTCCCAGGGCCTGTTCTCTGTGAAAAATGAGTGTGCAAATTAGGCTAATAATAATTGGCTATGTCAATCTACCTATACGTCCCTAGTATATGGTAGGGCATGTAGGTTTAGGGACCCCAGCGTAGGTAGTACACCCATAGGTGCACTGCTGAGGTTCCCAGTGCCATTTTAAAGGCAGATATGCCTGGCTGGCTGCTTTTAAATTAAAGTTACATGCAAATTCAACTTTGGAATTAAAAGTACTTCCAAAGTCCTAAACTACCTTATTTTTAAATATAAGTCACCCCTTAGGTGTGCCCTATATGCCCTAGGGTTGGTTGCCATGCAACTATAAGCAAGAACCTTATAAAAATAGTTTTATATGCCCTGGTGAGGTAAAATAGGCACATTTGTTTTTCCCTCATTGCAGTGAATGGCCTCTAAAGGCTAGAATGGGATACTTTATTTTAATTCATAAAGTCCCCTTTAGGGTCAGATGGCTCATGTTTGGTATCTAATTAATTGTTATAATAAATCCCACAACTTACAATTGTTGGATTTAATATAACTTGTGCAGGTAAAGAGTTTTAAACTCTACCTAAAAAGTTGCCAACTTCAGCCCTGTAGTGCTCTGCTCGGATATGCCAGATGAGGTGTGAAGTAGCCTTGGCTCAGCACAATGGAATGTGCCTGGGGGAGGAGAACTTCCCTCAGCAGACGGAGAGGCAGGAAGGGAGAAGGCTGCCACACTGGTCTTCAAAGGCAGGGAAGGTATTTGGAGCAACCCAGCACCTCCCTCACATCCTGCTAACCCAGACAATTAGGTACCCCCTTATTAGTTCAGGAGAGGGCAGGAGAGGGGTGTATTTAGGATTTTTAGCCACACCAGTGGGTGGGCTCTGCCAGATGTAACCTTAAAAAATAATTTTCAGCCATGATGGATTTTTGAGGAATGTTGCTCACTGGGAGTGATTGTTGCCATACTTCCCAGGAAGTGGTCATCACAGGGGCAAGGACCCTGCACCTGATTGGAGAACCAGGACCACCCTGTTTTTCACCCAGGAGCAAGGATAAAACTGGCAAACCTGCACCCACAGATCAGATCTCTACCAGATCCCTACAAGGAAGAACTACAGGAGAAGAAGGACTGCCCTGCTGGACCCTTGACCTGCACCTGGACACTGCATTCTGAAGGACTACCCCAGCTGCACACTTGGGCTTCACCACAAGAAGACTTTGCCTGGCTTCAGCTGGTTCAAGGAGGGACTCCCTGTTTGCTACAGGTGAAAAATTGCTAACCAGCGTCCCCTGCACCATCTCCTGAAGTACCTGACCAGCTGAGTACTGTACAGTGGCCATTTTTGGAGTTTGCACCAGGTGCATTCTGGGAGTTGTGGTCTGCACCCTCAAGGAGCATCTCAGAGCTTCTGGAACGTTGGGGTATGCTGTTGACTGCAAAAGAACCTTAATACATCTGGAAGAAGATCCAGAAGTTTGGAGAAGTTTGGAGAACTTTTTGAAAAAAGCTCCATAAAGGGACCAACTCTAGCCGGCTTGCCTCAACTGCGACCCGGCCTGACTTGCAGGTTCATCCCGGTAAAGAAAATCTCAGAAAAAGTGACTAAGTCCGGATGTAGAAAGTTGAGCGGGACCTCCCAGGTAGTGTATCCAAAGAGGGCTCCAATGACATTGGATCAAGATTCAGGTTTGCCCCGGTCGAAGGATTTTCACCTTGAAAATCTCCACCGAGGGCTCCTGCGACGCTTATACGAAGAAGAGTTCCAGGAGGTCGGATTGGACTGGCGACTTGGTCCCGCTGAAGAAAATCTTCAAGAAAACGACTAAGTCCGAAAGTGATCTTTTGACCGAGGCCTTCTGCGAGTTGTAGCCGAGCAGGGCTCCATCGCGGTCAGCCTCAAACTTTGACTTTGCCCCTGTCGAGGTGCGACCAGATGACCAGATTGGCGCTATTTGTTTCTAAGTGCTTAAAAGCAGTAATTCTTTACAAATCCATATCTCTGGTTCCCGTTATCCAATTTCCTTTGTTTTGGTGTCATTTTAAAGATAGAAATATAGGTGGTCATTCCAACCCTGGCGGTCCGAGACCGCCGGGTTGGAGGAACGGGGAGCACCGCCGACAGGCCGGCGGTGCTCCCAAGGGCATTCCGACCGCGGCGGTAAAGCCGCGGTCGGACCGGCAACACTGGCGGTCTCCCGCCAGTGTACCGCCGCCCTTTGGAATCCTCCAAGGCGGCGCAGCTAGCTGCGCCGCCGAGGGGATTCCGACCCCCCGTACCGCCATCCAGTTCCCGGCGGTCCGCCCGCCGGGAACCGGATGGCGGTAGGGGGGGTCGCGGGGCCCCTGGGGGCCCCTGCAGTGCCCATGCCACTGGCATGGGCACTGCAGGGGCCCCCGTAAGAGGGCCCCTACAAGTATTTCACTGTCTGCTTGGCAGACAGTGAAATACGCGATGGGTGCAACAGCACCCGTCGCACCTTCCTACTCCGCCGGCTCGATTACGAGCCGGCATCCTCGTGGGAAGGGAGTTTTTCCCTGGGCTGGCGGGCGGTCTTTTGGCGACCGCCCGCCAGCCCAGGGAAAAACTTAGAATACCCTCCGCGGTCTTTCGACCGCGGAGCGGTATTTCGGAGGGGGAAGTCTGGCGGGCGGCCTCCGTTTGTGTTTTACTTATTTACTGCTATATGATTTTTAAATGCTTTGCACATGTCTCCTAAGTTAAGCCTTGTTGCTTGTTGCCAAGCTACCAAGGGTTGAGATGGGTTCAATTTATTGAGACCTAATTGGACCTAAGTGGAGGTTAGTGGCCTATTGCTAAGTATAGGTAATTACCTGCCCTTACCAATAACCCATTTTCCAATAGCGTGGGGCGGAATCAAAGGTGTGTCTAAAAAACAAAATATTCTTTAAGCTTTTTTTAGTCTTTCACCATTCGGTTGCTACATATAAAATAACGTTCAGCTTAAATGAAAAATAATTTAAAAAAAAGTTGTCACCCTGTGCGAAATGCACTAGTACATTATGAAACCTCTATTAGTTAAGGCACTGCAGAGGTCTGTGTGTAACAAGAGAGTCACAGAATGAAATCTTCATTGGTGCACTGGAGAATAGTGACTTGTTGAAAGCACTGTGAATGTGTAAGTCAATATTTTACCCATAGTATAAGTTAGACAACTACAAAATGTGAAAAAGAGTTTAAGATAAAATGGTACTACTTCCTAAACATAGATTTTAGTAATATCCAGGCTGTAATGCAATTTGTTTTACATAACTCTCCATTCAACAGCTGTAAGGGTTATATTAATATTTAAAAGCACACACTTTACAGCTCAGTTGTTAACCCTTTCCACTACCACTCAAAAAGAATAAATCTTTGCCATCACAATGCTTCGAATGATTCAATCCATTAATGCCGGAACTGGATAACAGGCATTTATTTACATTTGCAAATTCCAAATTACATTGGCAGATTTACTTGTTGCGCACATTTGAATTTCTTTCAGGCAGTAGCACGCTAACAGCAAGGCTTGTTTAGCTGTCTGCCTGACTTTGGTTACACAGCACAGAAGACTCACTGAATGACACTTCAGCTGAAGCTTTCAAACTATCGAAATTGGCCGGTTCTGAGACAGTTTTCTTTTTACAAAGAGTAAGGAAACATTTTCACATAAATCAGAAAATTGTGGGCACACTATGCCCCTCCGATCCCACCCACTTCAACCTCTGCATTGCCAAGACACGTGAATGAAGGATTTGGATGGCTCCATTCAGTACATTCTTTCTCTTTTTTTTATGGGGCTAATGAGGTATTGTTGACACCAATAGTGGTATGTGATGGAAAACAAAAGTGTATCACCAAGGAAAGAGCCGATGAACCAGGGTTATGCATTTCCAAGGGGATTCAGCATTATTTACTTTGACAGGGATGGAAGTACAAGCAGTGTGCCCCTCAACATGTCTGAGCAGAGACTCTAGAAGTGTCCTCTACTTTAGCTTTACAGGGATGCAGCTCTGGGGGTGAGTGGGGTGTTTGGGGTGTTACACCCCTCTGATAAATGCATTTTGTGATAACTAGTTGGGTTCAGGTGCTTTCAGTCAGGTATGGTGAGGTGCCTGTCAGATATCACCTGGGATTTTTGCATGCACGCACAGACAAAAACACACACTCATATGTTTTGAAAGCCCTGAAAATGTTGATTATTTTGCTAAATACTGTTTACTTTAATTAGTACTGCTATCAATCTGCAATACTCACGTTTTGACTATCTCTTAAGCTCTTCTCATGCGCCCTGCTTGTCCTGTAATGTGTTTTATCCGTATAGGCCACCGACCGTGGATTTCAGGAAATCTGAAGCTCACACCTCCTTAGCATTACCGAGCAAGCTATGACCCCGGCAATTGTTATGAAGTGAAAATAGCCTCATGGCCTGCAGCTCTGCCAGAGGCCAGAGGATTGGGCAATATGGTGCACCTGGCTATCCATGTTCCATTGGTGCTTATTTATTATATATTCATTTATAACACAACAGCGACTATTACCCGGGTGGACGGGGGACAAAGCGCTTCTGAATCGAACCATTTACAAGAATTTCAGGAACAAAATAACAAGAACGCAAGCAAGCCGAGAAAACAAAAACCACACATCAGTGGAATAAAGGAGCAATTGAAATATGTTAGAGACATGAATTAAAAATGGTGTTTCCACCGCAATTCAAAATAAAATGTATTCCTAAGGAGTGTGCTGACACAGATGGTAAAATCTGTGTACTCTGCAGACAGAGGGGGTCATTCTGACCCTGGCGGTCGGCGGAGAGGCGGCGGTCGGACCGCGAACAGACCGGCGGTCCAAAAAATGGCATTCTGACCGCGGCGGTCACCGCCGCGATCGACCACCACTTCCCCACTCCGACCGCCACGGCGGTCATGACCGACGGGCTGGAGTTCGCACACTCCTGCCCGGCGGTCGACCCAAGACCGCCAACCGTATCATGACCCTGCTTACCACCGCGGTTTTTGGCGGTCGGGAACCGCCATGCGAACCATGGCAGTAGGCACTATCGGGGCCAGGGAATTCCTTCCCTGGCACTGATAGGGGTCTCCCCCACCCCCCACTGCCCCCCACGAGTCCTCCCCCCACACCCTCCACCCCCCTGCCACCCCCCAGAGGTGGTACGATCCCCCTGCCCCCCCCACCCCGACATGCACATACACGCACCCCGACATGCACGCACCCCCAACATGCACATATGCACACCCCCTACACACACACATACACAACGGGGGCACATACCCGCACACATACATGCTGACATGCGCACCCGCCGAACTACACACATTGCCCAAAGGCACAGCAGCACCCCCCGCCCGCATGCACGCACTCACACACCCCCTCTACACACCCCCATGCACGCACACATCACACAACACCCCCCCACCCCCTCCCCTCACGGACGATCAACTTACCTTGTGCGTTGGTCCTCCGGGAGGCGACGGGAGCCATAGGGACGTGACCGCCAACAGAAGACCGCCAACAGAAGACCGCCACACAGAAATGTGGGTCGTAATTCTGGGGGCGATGTTCTGCTGGCGTGGCGGTGGAGGTTGACCAGTCTCCACTTTCCCACCGACCGCCAGTGTGGCTGCTGGCGGTATTCCGGCGGAACGCTCCCAGCGGTCGGAATACGCGCAGCGGCATACCGCTGCGGTCGGCGGTCTTTACCGCGGCGGTAACTCGGCGGTCTTGCGAAAAGACCGCCAAGGTCAGAATCAGGCCCAGAGTCCTAATTGCATTACTATCCCTGTATAGTTCAGTGCTGTCCATCACCCTAAGAGTTGATGTCTCCAAAGCAGAAGCTTCAAGCTTCAGTTCCTTGTTATAATGTGTTGTTGGCAGTGGTGCCTGGCGACATTTTTGAGTGCAGGAAACTTCACTGAAAGGAGGAGCCAGTCTGTATCGTCCATGACGGATTAGTTAGGATTCTAGAATTTCTCAGGAAAGTAAAAGTGATGTCTGTTGCATGATATACTACATGTCAAACTCGAACTGTTTTTCAATTATACCAATGCATTTAATGCTTGCAGAGGAGTAAGGCCCAGGGGTACCTGATGTGAAGTTTAGCAGAACTCTCACCTCCAGGTAAACACAGACTCTTGGTGCACATTCTGTTTAACTCTGGAAATGAGAGCGGAAACCACAATAAGGAACACTTGCACTGCAGGAAAGGGGTTCAGGAAAAAGAACAAGTGAAAAAAAAGTGTAAGGAGACAATAGCTGCTGCACAGTGAAAGAAAAGTGAAAAGATTAATTTGAGGGATAGTTTACAAAATATTGCTACCCGCAGAAAAGCACAGGTTTTCAAAGCAAGCAATAATTATACTTAAATACAGCATGTCAAAAAGAAACTAATTAGTGGTCAATTTATCTGAGTGTATTTATCTGAATACACGCTTCAATTATATTAAATAAATTCAGTTAAAGCTTTTATTACTCACCCTCAGAAATCAACTCCGTCTGTCAGTCACGGCTCGTTGCGCTTTGAAGGTGTTGGGCTGCACATGGGGTAGGGGAGTGAGGGAACAAAAACAAATTTGGAAAAAAATAAAAACTTACCTCCGCGCCGCGCCACCATTCCTACTTCTCTTCAACAGGCACAGGCTCCCAGCATGCCCTAAGGCCATTCCTGACACTGTTCAGAGCAGCGTTGGGATTGCCTGGAAGCGCCCAGTCAGGGCGCTCCCAGGCAGACTGGGAGCCTGTGCCTGCTCTCTCCAGCCCGGCAACACAGGGCCAGGCTGGAGAGAGCACAGTGTGCATGTGTCTTTGGCAAGAGCGAGACAGCTGGCCAAACACAAATGCACACTGATGGGAATGCCCAGTGCACTCCCCTCATTCCCATCATCCCACATGGGCCCACCCTTTTCACAGCATTTTGCAGCTCAAGGGGAGGCGGTGCTCCTCCACCATAGCGGAGGAGCCGCCGCTGCCATCAGTACAGAGTAAATAAAAGTCAATGGGCGGGCAGAGTGTCTTCAACTAAACGTTGAAAACAGACTGCTGAAAAGGAGCTTCAACCGTAATAAAACGTGAGGGGATGACGCCATCAGGGAAGGCTTCTATGTCCATCGCCCTGTGAGACCAAATTCCCCCAGCACCAGTCTTGTGCCTGCTGCATCCTCTCTGCCGTTACCATGCATGCTTTACAACTCATGCATCTTTACATCACATACCTTGTACCACACAGGATTTTACAACAAACATGCCTTTTCCACGCGTGCCTTTACATCGAATTTCGTTGTAAAGACATGAATGGTAAAGCCATATTTAGTGTAAAAGACTTGCAGGTAAGTGTAAGTGATGTGCAGGTAAGTATTAAGTAATAGACATATATGGTTGCCACTAGGTAGTCATTGTGAAGACCTACTCTCAATAGGAAATGCATTTTTGACTTGCCTATACCTTTGGCGCTTGTTGATGAATTTTCACTACATTTTCCCCAAAAATTTGCACTCACTTCACCTGCTGTCTGGTAATTTCTGGGGTGATCCGTCAAATGGGGGTCAAGAAAAAGGCAGGATCCCAAAATGTGTTTTCTCCATGTTAATTCTCATAGGGTTTTTGAACAACACAGGCCAAACTGCTGGTCACAATTACACCAATCACAATTACACCAAATATGGCAGAAAGGTAGCTCTTGGTCAGAAAATGCTCTTTTTGTTAACTGGTGTAAATCTGTTCATTAGTTTTCAAGTTATTAAAATGAAACCAAATTTGTGTGTATGTTTATGGACTCGGATCCTCTGCGGATCCTCCGTGGATTCGTGAATCCACATGCCGACAGCAATGCTGTGATTGGCCGGCTGTCACCTGAGAGGAAAGTTGTGGAATCCATTTTGGTCATCAGGACTTGGTTCTCAGCAGGGAAAATAAAGAAAAAAAGTGATAAACGGTGTTAAAGTAGAGGCACCCTAATCCCATGGGACTGTTGGATGGGTTTGTGAGGGACCTCTCATGGGCAGGAAATTGGCCAAAACCCTTTTTTTATGACACGAGGAGCCCCGGGTCCTCCCTGGACCCTCCCTGGATCCTCATGGATTCGGATGGATTCGGGGAGGATTCATAGATGCCGACTCCACTTTAAAAAAAAACATACACTCTTCCACAGATCCATACACCTACTCACACACTCACTCACACAATCACACACCCACTTACACAACCACTCACAAACACCCTCACAGACCCACAAAACCACTCACACACCCACTCACAGACTTACACAGACACTCACACACCCACTGGAACACTCACACAACCACGTACACACCCACACACCCATTCACACACACATACAGCAACTCAAACACCCATTCACACAACCATGCAGCCACTCACACACCCACTCTCAGATCCTCAAAACCACTCACACACCCACTCACAGACACACATGATTTTCACACACCCACTCACCCACCCACTTACACCCACACAATCAATCACATACCCACTTACACACCTACACAGCCACTCACATACCCACTCACAGGACCACAAAACCACTAACACAACCACACAGCCACTCACACAGCTACTCACACACCCACACAGCCACTCCCACACCCACTCACATCCCCACACAGTCAGTCACATATGCACTCACACACCCACCACACACTCACACACCCTCTTACACACCCACCCAAGCATTCACACACCCGCTCACAAACCCCTTCAGATACCTAGGTTGCAGGGACATTATTATAGTTAGGAAATAATATAGAAAAACATAGAAATTCACTGAAAAAACACAAAGGTTACAGGCACGTTATAGTTAGGAAATAAAATTTAAAAAACCTTTGAAATCCACTGAAAAAAACAAGGGTTAAAGGGACGATATAGTTAGGTTCCAAATTTACTCGCACAAAACCATAGAAATTCAGCAGTTATAGTTATAGTTATAGTGATTTCAAGTAACTATAACTCATGTTCTAAGGTAACTATAACTCGCACCATGCACAGTTTTTTCTTCAACAATTTGACTGCTAATATTCCATCAATATTTTTATTAATATTAGCAAAGTTGTCATGGCATGGCATGGGTGCGAGTTGTAGTTACCCTAGGGCTCAAGTTATAGTTTTTTGAAAAAACTTTAACTACAACTACTGAATTTCTATGGTTTTGTGTGAGTAAATTAAGAGCCTAACTATAACATCCCTTTAACCTTTGTTTTTTCAGTGAATTTCTTATATAAATATATATATATATATATATATATATATATATATATATATATATATATATATATATATATATACGTGTGTGTATGTGTATATATATATATATATATATATATATATATCTATAGATAATCATTGACAAACACAGGTTACAGGGACATTACGGTTAGGAAATTGAATTTTTTTTTAAACTTAGAAATTCACTGAAAAAATCAAAGGTTCAACTAACTAAGATAAAATATAGATCACCCACCACCATGCACAGGTTTGTCGGCACTAATGTCACAGAAGATGTCACTAATGTAATGAGTGGGGTAAGTAGCAGTGCATGATGAGGGCACAAGTTATAGTTACCTTGGGGCAAGAGTTCTACTTATTTGAAATAACTAACTAAACAGCTGAATTTCTATAGTTTTGTGAATGTAAATGCAGAACCTTACTATAACCTCCCTCTAACCTTTGTTTTTTTCAGAGAATTTCCAAGGTTTTTTTAAAATTCTATTTACTAACTATAACATTCCTTTAACCTTTGTTTTTTTCAGTAAAGATCTATGTTTTTTAAACATGAAGTAATATTAAATGACCTTATATTAATTCAACCATCGGCACTTTGGTCACAGGGCCTGACCGCAGCCAACAGCCCTCCTTAGGCATCCAACCCCATGCCACGCATGTCCTTCGGTTGTGCACAGAGAGGGTTGGTCGCAGGGCTTGGTCTTACATACTCATAGTAACTTAAAGGAAGACTAATGTGCTCTGTTCCAAGAAAAACAAGTTTGGATAATTTGTACTTTACGGAAGCGGAGCTTCAGCTGTGGCCATTGTTTTGTTTCTATTTGTAAGCGTCACTGCCAGAATGGATCATGACCTGCTTAGAAGAGGCCACAGGTTTGTGCAACTCCTACTGAAGTAAATTCTACTAGTTAAATAGTAAGTGCTACTTTGTTGGGTAAAATCTATAGTGCATATTCTACACTACAGCAGCCCAAAGGACCTTGCTGTAATGTCTCCTTTGACCTTGTGTGTCTGTAATTTTGGCAATGTGTTTGTTCCTCTGGAGTCTTCATACAGAAATCTGCGATAACGTTCCTGGTGTGGTGAATTTTACCACACATCTCTGCTTGGAACCTCGGGTGGAGCAACAAAGCCCCCGCAGTCCCTGCCGGCTCCCCACCTCCAGTGGAAGCCAACCTTGCTCCTAAATGCAGGGAGCAGCAAAAATGTTCCCTGCATGCAGGAGCAAGTCTTCTGTCCATTTTCTGGCCTGCTTGACAATGGGCAGGGAAACAAATGAAAACTCTGCTCCCAGCGAGTGGGAGCAGTTTTCCTGCTCCTGCCCACTGGGGGCAGATTTACTGTTTGCTCTAACTAGGTAGGAGCTGTCAAAGCTCCCGCCAAGTGAAAGCAAACTGCTGACTCCCGATGGTGGCTACCTCTGGAGATAGGGAGTACGCACTGGGGGGTGGCAGTCTTAAAGGTCATTATTGGCTCCAGTAGAAGCACTGCACAGCCCCCCTCCTTTCAAAATGCACAACTTTACCCCAAGAAGGTGATGGTCCCCAGAGCTGTAACAAGCCTGAGGAGAGGGTCTGTGCAGCCCCCTCCAATGTTTAAGTAAAGCCCCAGGGAGGTGGTGGTCCCCAGAACTCTAAGGAGTCTGAGGAGGGGAGTCCATGTGGTCCCCTCCAAATTTTAAGTGAAGCACTGGGAAGATGGTGGTCTCCGGGGCTCTAAGGAGCCTGAGGAAGTGGGTCCGAGCGGCCACCCTCCATTTCCTATATGAAGCCAGGAGAGGTGGTGGCCCCTCCCAACATTTTAACATTGGGCATGTGCTCCAGGTACATGTCCCACCAAGGGGCTAAACTGTTAACAAGCACAGGAGACCGTACTTGTTTTTTCTTTTGCATTTTTGCCAGGATCCATGGATCCTCCATGGTTTCATTGGAAATATTTTTAAAAACAAAACATTTGTTTGGCCCTGGCTGGGTCCGTGGGGGTCAGGACACTTCTACTTTGTCCCATTTTCTTTATTTGTATCTTTCTGTTTGCAACTCATCTGAGTCCGAGTCTCAAAATGGCTGCCAATACTTCCTGATTGAAGTGTCTGCAGACAATGGGATATCAGCATGTGGACTCTCAGATCCATGGAGAATCTTTGTCCCTAGATACCCATACTTCCTATTCCTTTAATATCTCAAAAACTACTGAATGGATTTAAGCCAAATAACAAAAAGGTCTCTTTCTGGACCAAGAGCAACCTTTCTACCGTATTTGGTATAATTCCGTCCAACAGTTCGAGTTGTAGTCATGTTCAAAATCCCTAAGGGCAATGGCATGGCAAAAACATTTTTGTGACCCTCCTTTTTCTTCAGCCCCCTTGTGACAAATCACCCTGAACGTTTCAAGACAGCAGCTGAAGTAAGTGGCATACTAATTTTGAAACTTTTGTGAAGATTTGCCAAATGGTACCAAAGTTATTGGCAAAACAAAAAATACTTTTCCTATGGAAGCTAGATCTTAACTATAACTACGTACTATATATACATATATGTGTGTGTGTATATTATACTTACCACTAAAATTTCTACCACCCATATATGTTACCAAGCATGCCTTTACAAGGAAATGTTGCATATGCATTGCAAAGGTTTCAGTTGTAAATGCATTCTTGGTTAAGACGCATGCTTTGTAATGATGGCATTGTAAAAGCATGCGTGGTAATGGCATGCATGGTTCCATCATACAACCTGAGATTTAGGGGCTTTGAAAAGGTAGATCTCTACATGTGTACTTTGCTGACTTTCAGAGCCTGGCTTCAAGGTCAGGCGTAGTATGAGGGACGTTCTTTTAGTGCTGGTTGCAGCTGAGGCAATGCATTTAACTTTATGGAAACTGGAGGGGCATGTCCCCAAAGCCCTAACAAAGTAAGAGCTTCTGGATGTAGGTAGAAACAGTCCTGATTTCAGAAGGAAGAGTGTTTCAGATACTGGGAGCGCTACTGGAGAAGGTAAGTTTCAATGTTATTGATTTTCTAAAGCAGTGGTTCTTAACATTTTGCCTTCTGTGGACCCCAACTTAATGATTACTGGGACCCCGGGACCTACTGTTGAATCATTATTGAACTACAGTGACCCTCACTGAGTCATCACTGGAAGGCGGGGACCCAGCTTAAGTAGCTTTAATGATTTGAACTTGAAAATAATAAACAAAAAAACAGAAAAAAACATTCATCAAACAAATACATAAACAATAAACTGAGGAAATATTTTATTTAATTAATAAATACTTGAAAAAATCTAATTTTTTATTTTAATTGGAAGGTTGTGGCTTTTCTAAATTCAAATGAATCCACCCATTGTCCAAACTATAATCTGTTGATGCATTTGCACTGCTCGCTAGAATTGATCTAAGAACACCAGCTTAATTTTTAGCCTTCAACTTCAAATTGGTTTACATTTAGAGTATGTTTTAAAATCTCAATTTTGCCTTTTCTTCTTTATTTATAAACACTTTATTAATCACTTGTTAATATTATAAAATTTTCTAATCAGTTGCAGACCCCCTAAATAGCCATTGTAGACCACCAGGGGCCCCCAGACCACAGGTTAGGAACCGCTGTTCTAAAGAACTGAATTTCAAGACGTGAGACCGCACTCTCCGGATGTGGCTCTCCACCTGGGATGGCCAGGTTCTGGGATGGGGAGGCAGCATACCTCACTTTTT
Organism: Pleurodeles waltl; assembly: GCF_031143425.1. Taxonomy (NCBI): domain Eukaryota; kingdom Metazoa; phylum Chordata; class Amphibia; order Caudata; family Salamandridae; genus Pleurodeles; species Pleurodeles waltl. Next base: position 72,216,382 of record NC_090446.1, read on the forward strand.
AGAAGTGTTTGAATGAGGTAAGGGGCTCATGATGTACTCTCCTTGGGCAGCACTTGCTCATGGCTTCTAAGACCTTAAATGTACTCGGACCTTCAGGGTGTGATGTGAACAAATGGCTAAGGTTTGAACCAAAGGAATTGGCTTGCTTAGCGTGCACCAAGGGAAGAGGTGAGGCAAATATATTAGAAAGAAAAAAGTGTCTGAGCTTAGAAAGTGTTTGCCAAAGTTGGCTCAGACTTTGGCTACACTGGAGGGGCAGTGCTAAGATAGAGGAGGAATTGGTTAGGCTAACAAAGGTCTGCCGAGAAGGAAAGAAGTACCGGGGAATGTTTCACCTCATGGCTCTCCTCCATCTGCAGCTTCTTCACATTCACTGGCCTCTGCTCCCCAGAAGGTGATAGATTAACTTTAATTTACAAGGACACCTCCTTGATTCAAGACATTTACTTTGCATCCTCCCTGTACAGTTGAGGATGTGGTGTAACTCTGCTCTATTGCATAAAGGTCTCAGCCAATGAGCTAATCTCATGGTTCCAAGTTGACAACAGACACTCTTACCCTAATACCCTTGAAGTTTTATGTCTGGAGTTAAGTACAAGGTGGCTACTAGGCAGTGAGAGATACAGGGCCATATTCATAATGATGTAACATGCTTGCAAATCCCCCTGCTCTCAAAATAAGAGTGCAGTTTGCGCATGAATGACATGAGTATGAATCACAAAATGGTAGAAATGAAATGGGTCTGCAATAATTTTCACTTTGTGGGTCAGATTCTAGCCCAGATTGGGAAAGATGTCCATTTTGTGCAAGCGCAAAATGAGATGCATGACTGGAAATTGACATGGAGACCGGAATCCTGCCTCTGCGCAGATCTTGCACTAGGAGGACATGCCAGGATGTGGCAAAGAAAGATTCGCTCATTCACAGTGAGGAGCACTTGTGTGTTTCCCTAAGGTGTCTCCTTTCCCCCTATGGTGGTCCGAGAACTTGGAGAACATGATGGGATATCTAAGCTGTCAGTTGCTAATAACATTGACATTATAATTATTGTAATTATTATTATTATTATTATTAGTAGTAGTAGTAGTAGTAGTAGTATTTATTGTGGTTATTATCATTATTACAATTGTTCTTATTTATTATTATTATTATTATTATTAGTGTTATTATTATTACTATTACTATTCTTATTATTATTATTCTTATTATTATTATTATTATTATTATTATTATTATTATTATTATTATTATCATCATCACTGTTAATATTATTAATGCTATTATTAGTATTATTACCATTTATACCATAATTACTATTATCATTATTATTATTATTGTTATGCCTTTATTATTATTCCTAAGCCTATTATTATTATGGTTCATTATTATTATTATTATTGTTTATTATTAGTAGTATTAACATTACTGCTGTTAATATTATTATTGCTGATATTATTATTATTATTATTATTATTATTATTATGCATATTATTGTGTTTGTTATGCCGATTATCATTGCTTCTAATAATTATTACGATTATTTATTATTATTATTATTGATAATATAATTAATATTAATGTTGTTGTTATTGTTACCTCTTTCATTACCATTATTAATATTATTATTACTATTATTCGTATGACTAATAATTTATATTTTATTATTATTATTATTAGGATTGTTTATTATTGCTGTTATTATTATTATTATTATTTATCATTATTATTGTTATCATTATTATTATTATTATTACTATTATTATTATTATTATTATTATTATTATTATTATTATTAACAAGTTTAAAGCTGGCATTGTAAAGCTGTGTTTCACAGATTTTAAAATAGGGGCACTTTATTAGCCAGCAGTCTTTGTCTTATTAACATTAGAAAGATGAAGGTTTTGAGCAACCAGGTTACACCCAACACCACTGGCGACTGCAGTGGCCGCCGCCTGTGGCCCGAGACAGGCCATCACACAGTTAGCTTCAGAACGTGCTGAGGAGCCTCCCGGCCATGAGTGAGCCCCTGTAAACTGAGGAAGAACACTTTTTTATGCAATGTATCTCCTGGCTTGTCTTAACTGGGGCACAAAGGTGGCTCATATAAAAATAGCTTGCGGTGTTAAGGCACCTGCTGCAGAGATCTTTGTGTGCCCAGCAATTTTAGGGCATAATAATGATGGCAAAATAACTGTAGTGGTTATTGTACTTCCTAAAAAAGGCCTGTCTCTTGTCTAGTCATAGTTTTCACTCATCAAGTAGCATAGAAGTTTAATGTGGATGCTGCAAAGCACAGCTTGTAAATGTCTATTACAGAGTTGTATTAAGTTGTAGGCAGGGCAGTGGGTTTTGTCACAGAGTCCTTCGAATATAGCACAGAGAGTTATGAACCAGCAACAAAACACTGAACGCAAACAGTAAGGTGTGAGTTGAGAAAGTTATTTTTTTCTCAATCTTTATTCATTCTAAGTTTACTTAAAACTATTCCATTGGGTAGCAATACATTCTTATTAGTGTTTACAACCCCAACCACTGTGTTATATTTTAAATCCTGAGTTTGTGTTTTTCCACACTCAGCATTCTTAACATACAATACCTGCCAGTACATCTTGTATGCCTCATTGCCTTATGCACCATTTCCTGTGTATTGATTTACACATGTGTATAGCTCATTGCCTTTGTATAATACACGTGTGTGTAATGCAGAGTGCTCTGACACTCTTCTTGGGATAAGTAGCACAATAAAAGAAACTAAATAAAAGTGAGAGGGTGCTATGGAGCAGTGATGGCACAGTTGGTTAGAGGTAATGTGAGAATCCGTGCAGAAGGTGGTCATGGGAGAGCCAATAAACTGTTGCACCAGGCGCCATCACTGCTAAAGCAAGCCCTGCTATGGCCTGATCTAGAGACTGACTTGTGGGTACTCCATTCCAAACATGAGGGAAATCCGGTCTGCTTTATTATAAGTGTCACTGGATATAATACACTTTTAATAATGTGGACAGGATCTCTGTCATGTTTGAGTGAAATAACCCATCCACCAAACTCTTAATCAGCCCCTTACTGTTTCATATATATATATATATATTTGTGTACAAATTACACTTGAGCATACATAATGAAACATTGCAGAAACCTTACCATAGGTAAATCTCCATATTTTAAAAGGAGAGTATAAATTGGACATGAAAAAACTCCATTGTTAACAACATATGAATAAAAGTCAATACTCAATAAAGTGCTGTTATATCCAAGACATAGACAGGTAAATGTATTGTAAGGCCTCACAGTATATGAATAACATGTTCACACAAGTAAAGGTGTCCTCATTCCTAATTTCAGAACTTTCTATTAGGTGTTCCATATCAAGTGATCAGCGCTCCTTAAACTGAAATGTATTATGCCCAAATAATATGATAAATTGGGGAATGAACTGATAAAACTATAATTCGTTTAAAGACCTTGAAACTGAAATAAGCCCTATTCCAAAGTGAGAAGTAAAGATGCTGAAATGTTTTCTCTTGCTCTTCAGTCTTCACAATTTCTGTATAAGTTTAATACATTGACAGAAGGCCTCTGCTTATTTTCCTAGGGATAGAATATGAACTAAACTTTACCAGTTGTAATGTTCAAAAACACACCCAAAGGTATTAGTGCTCAAAATGGAGAGGTGAGGAATTGACCAGCCAGAAATTTAGAGTTTTGCTAACATGTGATCTGTGCAACAACTGCGGATTGACATCTGATATCACTGATAGGACTCACAGCAGAAAACGTTTTAAACAAGCACTGGCAATGCCAATAGGTCTGACTTTAAAAAGAACGTTGTATGGTAATGTGAAGCATTACAAGTAAATAGCACAGTAAAATATATGTGTTTGTATGAAAGCAAAGAATTGGAGAATAATGTTGGTCAGGTGACAGTAGCACTATCAAGAAATACCTAAAAATCCATGTGGGTTAATAACTACCTTCTTCTCATCTGTGCTGCTGTCAGAGAAAAACAACCTAATTTATCTGGTTAACCAAGGCACTTTAATAGCAGTGTCATAAGTGTGCCCCTGAAAGTTCAAGGTTAGGCAGCTGGAAAAAAGAAACAAAATAATCAATGGTGGAAGACGGCAAGCACTTTTTAGTGAAAGCACCCAACTTCCAAACGTGGGCGGAGCAATAGCCCCTCACTAGTGATAAACATAATTGTCTGGCGACAGCTGCACTGGCAAGCCAGACCATAAACCATGTGCCCTGCCCAGCTTATTAGGTTCAATTATAACACTGGTCAGAATATTGACCAGAGAAGCCAGAAAATTAGACACATAAGTATATTTAAAAAGGCGAAGAGAAAAATCTATTTAAATAGTGATATACTCCCAATAGAAGCGTTCTGAATATAGGAAAGCAGACATCTTGATTTGAGTGACACAATTGTAGATCAATAGAGAGCTCCTGAAACTATATGCGAGTAACATTTAATAAAAGTAACCAATTCATTTAAAATGTGTTTATTCAGATTAGTTTAACAACAGATAAACAAACTCAAGCCAGCCATTGGTATACATATTTCATTAATAATATTTGTTAAAAGGATTGTCATAAAAACTAACCACTTCACATACCTCAAAACTAATAATAGTTGACTAAAACAATGTGATACAGGGTAATACTCATTTGTTTTCCTTTACCAACCTGTTAGTATATAACTAATGACATAGTAACAAACGAGGATTACTTTAGGAGGTATTTCCTTCCCCTCTATGCCTTCTCTATTTAGTTAGGGGTGCATTAATAAACCTGTAATTCATCTTCTTCCAAACTAATTTCACAATTGCATAACTCAGTTTTTGCGGCTTCCCATTTTACTGCATAACTACTCATTGGTAATATGCCTACTTGAAACTTCATGAATTCAGCTAGAGGAGTAGTTTAGAGTGTAAATTACCTGTGGGGCCATACATCAGCGAAACACTGGGGCTGTGCAAAACTCACAGAATTTGCTTTTGTATATTTATGTGAAATATTGACAAAATTATATGTAATTACCCTAATAGCAAATCTGTGGTTTCAGGGTTTATTTTCATGCAAAATGCGTCTCACATACATTTTTTACAAATGGATGCATTTTGCGCAAAAAAATAATCTAATAACAAAAGCATTGCAAACAACATCAGCTCGTGTTCGTTTGTTCTAAAATGTGCACCCTAAATGACACATTCACCACCATTTTTACCATGTGGAATGAAGGCATACTTCTGGGAATTTTTCTTAGCAAGAGTAAAGCAAAATTCGAAAATCTTGCGAATTACGCCAGCATAATTAAAATTTTGCCCAGGCCTAGTAAACACCTTTCTCTTTTAACCTTACTTGGTGCCAGTTCTTACTACCTTTCTGTCCTGGTTTACCCAGTGCTTAATTTGTGCTTGTTGTTTCCGGTGCTGAGCACCGGCACTTATTTTTGAGGGCCGGCACTTATTCTTCTACCTCAAGCATTTGCTGCGAGCAAAAGACACATGGGAAAGACGGAGGAAGAGAAAAACGAAAAAACGTCACACAGGGAGAAAGTAGAAAGCTGCAAGAGTGCGCTGAAGGGGCAAGAAGTGGCTTCATATGGATTGAAGAGGCCCGAGATGGCTTCAGGATTACGCCGCCTCAGTAATCCGTGTTCACACATTTAATTGCAGCAGCCCCGTATTTAAGAGGAGGGCTTTGGGCACCGGCACGTTGTTATTTACAAATTAAGCACTGGGTTTACCTTGTGTAACTGGGTCGATCTGGGAAAACTGCAAAGTCAAAGGTAAGTGGAAGATTTACAGAACAATGTTAGATACTCCATCAAAAGCTCAGCATCCTCTCACAACCTGAGAATTACGTGGTCTTCGAAGCATCTTTGGTTATAGTTCTGCTTGGATGGTCACTGAATTTCAAGGCTGTAGTAGCACGTTGTTCACAAGTGAGTTGTCTGTGCAGGCAGCAAAAACACCTCCTTAAGGCGGTGTGCACTGCATCCCTGTCCACCCTCTGGCTGTTGTGTGAAAATCAGGGTGCGGTGAAAACTTCAGCTAGAAAGTTCAGCTTGCAGCAACAAAACTTGGTAGTGACATCAATAACCCTTAAACTTCTCCTTTGGTTGAAAGTTGAAAGAAGCAATGGTAGAAATACAACTGTGCTTTTGAGCACTGCAGACCATAGAGAGGGCGTGGCTTTAAAACATATCTGTGCATATTTATCTTCGCTTCATTTTAATTGGGTACATAAATGTGCCAGGGTTGTCCTATGATGATGCCATTATCCTGGATCTGAAGTTTGTAGAAGAAGCAGGTGAGGATGCTATACTATTTGTAGATGACAACTCTTATTAGTACCCGGAAAGTCCCCTTGTTCTGTGTAAAGAACCGCTCTATGTTTGTCTAAAAAAAACTGTAGTTTATTAAGGCGCTACATCTAAACTGAGAAGTTTTTTTGTTCCCTGGCACTTCTCCACAGTTGCTCACCAGGAAGTAGCTGGAACGAGAAGCCCCTCGCTGCAGTTATCCAGTGCAAACTTTCCAGGTAGAATAAGGGGAGGCTGGAGAGGAAAGGATGAGGATAGATGAAAAAGATTATCTTGGTAGAGGGGAAGGAGGAAAGGGAAACAAGAAAGAAGGCAGAGGGCTTGAGGAGAACCGAGATAAAAAATGAGATAAACGAGGAAAAGTTACAATGCTTGGAAAGCAGGAGGGGAGAGACGGAGGAAAAGTGATCGGAAGAAAGGATGAAAGGAGAGAGGTAAAAGGAACATTGAGAGAGGGTGAAGAGAGGGCGAACGGATGATGTAGGAAAGGAGATAAGGAGGTGAGGGAGGAAGACAGACAGAATGAGGAACTTCCACTAGTGCAGCAGGTGCAGTGACACCGTGTTCCAGGGGCGTGAGAGGCCCAATAATCTGGGTTATGATTTTTTTTTCATTATAAAGGAAGGGTGTGGGGGGGCAATTTCCATTCATGCATAGACCCATGGCACCTCTGCAACACCACTGTGTCCTTACAGGTCAGAACAGACCAAGGGGGTTATTCTAACTTTGGAGGAGTGTTAATCCGTCCCAAAAGTGACGGTAAAGTGACGGATATACCACCAGCCGTATTTCGAGTTCCATAGGATATAATGGACTCGTAATACGGCTGGTGGTAAATCCGTCACTTTTCCGTCACTTTTGGGACAGATTAACACCTCCTCCAAAGTTAGAATAACCCCCCAAGTCTGTAAACTCCTTACGTAAACATGTAAACATCACAATACAAAAAATTCAATTCAACATGTGTGTAATGTATGCAATAGTAGATGAGCATCCTCCAGTGCTTAATTTTAGCCGGTGGCTGCTGGTGAAGGTCACAGCACTTATTTTTGGTACTACCACTTTTTTCCTGCATCAGATATTTACTGAGTACAAGAGAGGAAAATCACACTGGCTGGAACAGTGGAAGAAAAAAACGTAAAACCATGATAACGGGAGAAAGCTGCAACCTGCAAGAGGGAGGTAAAGGGGCAGGGAGTTTCTGATAGCGTATTAAAGAGAGTTGTGGATGTAGGATCACCAGCCGTGGTATTCGGCATGACGATGCTTAGTTCCACCGGCTGATAGTTTGTGAGCAGAACTTTGGGCCCCAGCACTCTTTCTTTTACAAATTAAGCACTGGCATCCCCCACCTAAGCACTTAATTGACACATTTTAAAATTATGCATCAATTGCACATATGCGTAAGGTAAAATAACCTTTGAGAACAGTGTCAGCAATACACACTCGCTTATCTCACCCCTCTTCGACCTCTTGCCCCAAGAGAGATTGTCATTAAAGCCTTTTTCAGTTTGGCATTGCCCCAGATGAGTGCAAGGGAGTGGGCCAGTGGATAACAAGATACCACGCTTAGGCAGGCCCAGTACATCACACTCCCATACTCGAGAACATCGGTGAGCAGGACCGTCATGAGCGCATGGTAGAAAATATATAGTAGGAGGAGCCTCAGCACGCTATGCGCTGCCCCATGGTGCGCCTCCATGCTGGGCTTGCTGAAGCTCGCTTGGTGGCGCTGTACACGGCGGTTGTGCTCGCAGAGTGAAGTGAGGATGATGGCAGCTGAGACAGTCACCATTGTCAAAGGACAAGTGTAGCCGAAAGAAAAAAGAAATATTCTGTTCACATAGTGGTATCCAAAGTCTTTAAACCCAGTGGTGGAGTTCTTAAGGTATACCTCATTTTGAGTCCACGCAAGGGGTAGGCTTGTGCCTGAGGATAAAAGTGCAGAGCCAAGTAGCAACCGTGGCACCAGGTGTGTGATCTTCAGCTTCAGGCGCTGGAAGACAGGGTGAGGGAAGTTGGCAATCTTGGCACAATAAAAGACACAGAGCCAAGCAGTCACCCAAAAGCTGTAGAGGGCAGATAACATCATTAGCATGTAGAGGGTGGGACACAGTGGGTGCACAGGGTATGTTCCCTGCCACAGGAAGTCACAACAGTTGCTCCCAGCCAATGCACACTGGAAGCCCATGTTGGAGAGTCCCAGGACGACCATGAAGAGGTCCGAAGTTGTCAAGCGCCTGCCCCTGGCCCAGTCCACCATGTTTAGGCCCACCATGAAGCAGTTGGAGCTCAGACCCAGGAGAGACTCCGCCCCTTGCAGGGCCAGGAAGGTCTTCACTGCAGGAGCCAGCACTTGAGGTGGGGGGCTTGAGACACCTTCCATATCCAGACCTTGTCTCTGCAGATCATGCCACGCCGGAGTCTGGAGAAGGGCCGTCTACCAAGTGATAGTAACGCCAGAGAGCTGACTTTTTTTTTCTCAGTGCAATGCAAATTCTAGAGGGATTGTGTTACTTCTAGGCAGGGATATGAAAACTCACCTTCAAATCTTTCATAGATGTCTTCAACCAGTCACACCAACAGTCTCATACAACACCTTCACATGCACCTGCCCACAATCATTCCCGAATTCAACAAATTATTGAGTTCACAAAATTTGAATTGCCATTCACGCTAAAGATCCATAGATTGAACTCAATATTAGCTATTTGCCATAATTACATTATTGAATTGGAAATCGTTTTCTAACAGCATATTTTTATATCTAAGGATCCATTTTTTCAAGCCTTGATTCTTGGTTACTTTCACGTCATACATTTTGTGTGGTAGAGTACAGTTAACTTGAAATTGGTTGCAGGGCGAAATTTAAGCCAGTGTTTGCTCAATTTAATTTTAGGTGGGTTCAGTTCTCCAGCACTTCTCACACTGCCTCAGGCATCTGTTCCAATCCAGCCCTGCTTTGAGTGGGATGTAAAAGGTGAGGGTCTCCGAGAAGGGGTTGGCCAAAGAGACTTGACTAGAAATCTGTCATAAGAGATGGGGACTATGTGCCTGATTTAGGTCTTGGCGGAGGGGAATACTTCATTACAAACGTGACGTATATCCCGTCCGCCTTATTACGATGCCATAATAAGGCAGATGGGACATCCGTAACATTTGTGACCGAGTATTCTCTCTGCCGAGACCTAAATCAGGCTCTATGTATGTGAGGGAGCGGCCTAAGACAAACCAAGCACATAGTCGAAAATTGATGGCTATGTGCAAGAGCTGCACATTGCATGATTAGGAGTATTGCAGGTGCATAATGAATAGTGCAAAAACTGATTATGGAACAATACTAATCATGGGGTATTTCTTACCAAAGTAAAAAACATCAAATTACTGATTCTGATGGACATCACCAGATTATCCATAGAATAACCAGGGAAAACAAACAATGCAACAAACATCGTTTTGCCCTTTTCAAACGAATCATGCTGCTGTTTTGTTACTTTTGAAGATAGCAAGGACCTCTGCTTAGGTGATGTACTACCTGTATTGTACAGCAGGAGCACACCTGATCCTGCTTCACACAACACACAGTAAACTGCCTGACTACACCTGTGAGTAGCAGCGTACAGGCCACTGCTGTCATTAAAAGTAACAAGGAGCTATGCCAACGCACAGTGGCTTGAGCGAGGAGCTATGCCAACGCACAGTGGCTTAAGTGAGGAGCTATGCCAACGCACAGTGGCTTGAGCGAGGAGCTATGCCAACGCTCAGTGGCTTAAGTGAGGAGCTATGCCAACACAGAGTGGCTTGAGCGAGGAGCTATCCCAACGCACAGTGGCTTGAGTGGTGGATGGCTATCCCCTAATCGGCCTAGTGTTAAAAGAGTCGTATATTAGAATGTTGATAGCAAAAATGTCTTCAGACATAAATATAGTGGAATAAATACCATAAAATGTTACTCCAATAGTTGTAGATTTTTTATTATTAAGTTGCAATGGGACGACATTTCTGAAACCTATATTCAGGACAAAATATTTTTGTCAGATGATTTTTAGACCACGATAGTCTGATACCGTTCCCTTTAAAGTCCTCTTGGCAGGCTGCAGAGCACTTGGGATGGGAGTATGTGATCACATGAGGTCTCTTCTGACTCCAAAGCAATGTCGCCTCGCACTGAGGCACACATAGGAGAGACAGCTCTGCGCCACAACACTTAACACTGCTGTGAGGACAGAGTGACCTGGAAGATGCTTTGTTCATGTCTCCTTAAGTGCTTCAAGAACGAGGAAAGGACAACATTCTTAGCCTCCTGCACAGATTCCAGACCAAAGCAAGCATTGGTAAATGCATTAGGTTTCGTCTATGTGATCATTAATATTTTTGTTGTAAGCTTTAAATTGGTGAGCAGTTGTGCAATTGAAGTTAAAGAAACTCGATAAAAGGGAGGATTACATTAAAAAAAATATCCAAGCCACACAGGGGAAGGTGAGGCAATAAAGCATGAGGATAGATAGCTTGTACCTCTAACTACTAGAATTGAGCATAGCGGGTTGGCAGAATGGCATACACTGGGACAGGAATGGCGTTCAACTGTGCAACATGGAAAACATGAAAGAAAATGGCATACTTTTTAGAGAACTTAGCTGATCCTATTCACTCGGCACAGTGATCACGAAGAAGCCGGTATGGTACAGGTGCAGAAATATGGTAAACTTGCACATCTCTGTGGGGGCAAAATGGGAACTGGTTGTTAAAAGGCTATTGAGCAAAACAATAGGAAGCATTGTGAGGGCCAGTAGACGGCCGCCTGTAGAGTAATGAATTAGTACTCACCCTATAGTGCAGATTCAAAGAGATCACAGGTGGTGGAAAGGCTTCCAATCATAAATCTAGAGGGGTATATGGGCCGAGGTTGGTTGGACATGCTGCCTACGTACATACTACCCATGCAAAACGTGGTTAATCCGTCTTCCTTGGGGAGCATTTGCCATAGCCAAATGGGTCCGTGCAAAACGGCGTCTGCCGACTTCAAGTCTTCTGCTCTAGAAGTACTCATCAGCCACACCACCTTAGACAACTAGAGCATGACCCACCACACGCATAACACATGTACATAAAGTAAAACACTACCAGCTGGTTAACAGTTTCATCAAGAAAAGATGTCACATACATATGTACAGTCCTGCCCCTCAGAAATTCACGCCATTTGTAAAGACCGGAAGCCTTCTATTTGTAAAGACCTGAAGCCAGTTTCCAGCCAAGTCTGCACCAATCCTTGCCACCCAGACACCAATACCACAATTAAACCAGACTAAAAATGTATTTAATGTGTTCAATCAATCTGCCGAAGAGCGCAAGTGTATACAAAAAGCTATATAGCCAATCAGCTGGAAGCTGAGTAAAACAAGAATTCCAGCCCTGTTTTGAAGTCGAAGGTCTGAGCGACTAAAAATATGCTTAGTCACTCATGTAGGACTCCACAGACGTGAACAGTTATGGGGATCTGATTTTGAGTGAAAAGAAAGGCGCAAAGCAAAGACAATACATAAATAAACATAAAACAAAATATTTAAAAAAGTCCACAAAAGCGTAAGGAAACAATACATGGGCCCCGGAACACTGATAAGAGAAAGACATGAGGAAAAACATGAGGAACAACAAGAAATAGTATGCTGCAGCCAATAGAAAGTGAGGAAATGTAAGTGACAAACACAGAAACCAATGAAAAGCAAGAAAAGAGGTTGGAATGTAAGCCCCTTTCGATATTTATATTAAATGCAATAGATTTCACAAGCACAGCACAAGCACTGTGCAGGCCAAACCAGAAAATGAGGACCGCCATGATGTGTCTTGGACATCCTATGTACTTCCTCTACAATAGTAATATTGCTGGAAAAGTCTTACACAAGTACGTCTGTCTGACATTTGTTAAAGTAGTACTAGGTTTATACAGTTTGACATTGTTTGTTACAGTGCAATACTTTTTTTAAAAAAATGCATTTTATTTCAAACAGCATATCTTTTTTCATGGTGGCGAATGAAGGGAATAGAAACTGGTCCCAAATGATACCAGATTCAATGCTCATTTATGTTTTTTTTTTAACTACTGCAAAGCAACAGCAGAACCCACCCAACTTATCAAAGGGGAGCTGACAATAGGTTTGGGATTCCTGAAGCTATTGATTTAATGTTCAAGGTTAGTGCCAACATTTTGGCGCTACTCTTGCAGAGTACATTGGAGCCCATTGTATTTACTGGCATTCCCCCTTAAACACCTGCTCTGAGTAGGCGTTAAAAGTGCTGAAAAAAAGGGCACAAGCAGATCTCTTAGATTTCCTTGCGTCATTTTTTCGCCCCCCTAACGGGGGAATACCCCCCTTGCATACATTATGCCTGGCGCAGGCATAATGTGGTGCAAGGTTTATAAAGAGGCGCAATGCAAGCCCTGCGCCACTTTGTAAACATGGCGCGTGTAAAAAGCCACTTTAGCGCCACCCTAGCGTAAAAAAAAAAATTACAGTATGGCAGTGCTAAGTTGGTGGTAGGGCCTCTTAAATCAGGCCCAGAGTTGTGTACATCTGTGTAGTGGTCATAAAATAAGTTCTTTTTTAAGTCAAGGACTGATCAGTGGCAGATGATGGCATTTCAAAGTGGTGGGTCATAAATATTGGTGATGAGTTTTACATAGCAAATAAGCGAAGCAACAGAGCCATAACCACATAGGGTGAACTTGGGGATTGGGGAGTTCTTCTCCTGAAAATGTTTTGAAAAAAGAGGGACATTTTAAACCGTATTTTATTAAAGCATTTTGTGAGAAAATAAGGTGGTTTATAAAGCAGCTCTAAACAAGTTGTTTTGAAATATTTAAAAACATTCAAGTGGCCATATCGTACTGCATTAAATATGTGCAGCAGGTACTTTAATCCATAGCATCATTTAAAAACAGTCTGTGTGCGGACAGGAAAGAGCAGAATAACAGAAACTGGAGTAGGAGCCCGTTTGTCCGACCATCCAAACCAGTTTGCTGTTGATGTTCTTGCCATCTGGGTTCTGAATCCAGAAGTGCAGGCCTGAACATGAGAAAACAGTCTCGTGGCCCGTCAGCATGTGCCATGACTGATTACGGAAGCAGCAGTAGGTACAGGCAACAATAAAGTGATGTCATCTTCCACTGCTCCCCTCACTGGCGCTGTGCAGGAGAGGAAAAGGAAACGCTATTGCGTCACACTTAAAGAAACATGGCCAATCACAGTGATTGGTCATGTCCTGTAATTATCCTGCGCTGCCTTGTAAGGGCAGGCTCGCGGAGACAGGCCAACCTGACCCAGAACCAATCCGCAGGATGACCAGAATTTTAAAGCCAATAACCGGGACACTTCAAAAACATAGAAGGCGGACTATATTTTTACTTAAATAGGGAGCACAGAATGACAGAGCTCATCAGCATAAGAATTACAGAAGAGGCACTAAGAACACATGCGTAATCCAGCCAAAGGATCGACAGCCCCTCTTGATTGCTCTTGGACATCGCGCTGCGTTTCCGGACCTGCGCTACTGCTTCCGGTTTACGATCGCGACTGCAATCGCCGCAGCTGCAGCAGTGGAAGAGAGCCGCGCCACACCGTGGGGAAGCAAGGAAGCTGGGCAGAAAGCGAGGGCAGAACCGCGGGGTTCTAGACATCAGCTGCTTTTAGCCGGGAGCCACGGCTTTGGCACTCAGCACATTGTGAGTCGCAGCAGGGTGACCAGGAGGCCAGGAGGCGAGGAGCACCGCATGAAGAGGATAGGAGCCGGCGCCCGTATCATGCCACGGGCAGGGAACCAGGCGGGATCGGGATCAGGAGGATTACGGGAAGAGGCAGGAGTGCCCTTGGGTGTTCTCCTGCTCTCCTGTTTCCCCGCATTCCCTACCCCGTGCCAGTGGTCCTCGCACCTCATTTTTTTCAGCAAGGCCCTACCTGTCCTACCTGCTATAGAACGCCTCCCGTCCTACATTGATGCTGAGCTACCTGCCCCAGCCCTACAGTCTACCAAGATCACAAGATCACGCCAAGTCAGGCTGCCCCCACTGAAAGGACATAAAGACGCAGAATCATAGGCTGGGGGGGTCTAGCTATATGACCAGTTGGCAATCTAGCTGGCAATCCTGGCAATCCTGCATAACCTGTGTAAACCTGCCCCAATGTGCCTGTTACTGTGTGTATGCAAGGCCTCGATAGTTGTGACGCAGTTATTATTATTGCCATGTGGCCCCCTGAAATGGCGGCTGCCTGACCTGTAAGGTGGACAAGGGGATATGAGGTAACAGCGCTGGGGTTCTACTCCGTCGCTATAGGCGGTCGATGACCGCGGCGCAATCCTCCATTAGTTAACAGTGGAGTGGGTCCCAGGAGCCAATGACGATGTACACCGGCGGTGGCGGTACGCACCGCCGCGGACGTGACCGCCATTTTCTGTCTGTTCCGTCACTTGATACATGACCTTCAACAAGAGAGGACCTACACTGCAAGTGCTGCTGGACCTGTGACTGGAAGCAATGATGGCTCGAGTGTCTGGGGAAAGGGCCCCTGCCTTCACTTCGGAGGAGTTGGAGAAGTTAGTGGATGGGGTCCTCCCCCAGTACACGCTACTCTACGGTCCTCCAGACAAACAGGTGAGTACACTGTGAGCATGCTGCATGGCACATGAATGTATGGAGTGGTGTGGATGGAAGATACATGGGGGGGGTTATGAGCCCTGCATGAGCGGACGGTGAGTGTATGTGCATCAGGGCAAGGGTGGTAACGTGGGCCAATGACTATGACGGTCCGGACGGTTAAAGATTTTCCTTTTCCCCTGTACTATTCCTCTAGGTCAGCGCCCAACAGAAGAAGGATATTTGGTGTGCCATCGCCGAGGACGTCCGGACCCTGGGGGTCCGCCATAGACGGAGCACCCACTGCCGGAAAAGATGGGAGGACATTCGCTGCTGGAGCAAGAAGACGGCAGAGGCCCAGAAGGGGATTGCCTCCCAATGTGGGAGGGGTGCCCGTCGCACCATGACCCCCCTGATGTTCCGTATCATGGCGGTGGCGTATCCGGAGTTGGATGTGCGCTTGAGGGCATCACAGCAGCCACAAGGAGGTGAGTGCAGTCACATTCAACTGACTCTGCGCGCATTACAAGGTGTCTGGGTGGGGGAGGTGGGCAGTGGGTTCCCCTAGGCCAGGGCGAGCTTGGTAGGCAAGGTCCCTTCTGAGGCAGGTTCAGTGGCACCCCAACCCCACTAGTGGTTAGTGTCATCAACACCTAGTTAGGCTCCTGTGACTTCCATGTGTGCAGCAATCGGGCATAGGCCTTGTACCCCATGGCCCTGTGAATAATCTAGGAACTATAAGTGCATGGCGTAGTGCAGACGTCTGCTGTGTCTGTAGTGTCCGCCAACGGTAGTGGTATTGCATGCACTGAAC
The DNA here is from genome assembly GCF_031143425.1 of Pleurodeles waltl. Classification (NCBI taxonomy): domain Eukaryota; kingdom Metazoa; phylum Chordata; class Amphibia; order Caudata; family Salamandridae; genus Pleurodeles; species Pleurodeles waltl. The sequence goes on from NC_090446.1 coordinate 72,232,153, forward strand.
ATATCTTTCTTCTGTCTCCCCCCCCCCTTTTTGTGGTCTCCCTGTTCTTGTGTGCAATAGCATCATCAGGTGGAGGAGCAGTGGCACCGGAGCAGGAGGGAGATGCATCCCACTCGGCCCTGGAGGGCGAAACAACTGAGTCTGAAGCCACCAGTGGGACGGAGGGCAAGGGAGCTCCATGGCGGGGACAGGAAGAGAGACCACCGACAGCGACTCCTCCTCTGATGGGAGCTCCCTTGTGGTGGTGGGCCCTTCTGTGCCCCCTGCATCAACAGGTACAGCCACCACGCCCCTACCAGCACCGCCCTCCCAGCAGCCCCTCAGCGTGTGTCCCGTGCCCGCTCACCCAGGAGGGTGGGCATCTCCTTCGCCCCAGGCACCTCAGGCCCTGCCCCAGTCAGCCCTGCTGCCCTCAGTGAGGAGGCTATTGACCTCCTGAGATCCCTCACTGTTGGGCAGTCTACCATTGTGAATGCCATCCAGGGTGTTGATAGGCATTTACAACAAACAAATGCATACCTGGAGGGCATTCATTCTGGCCAGGCAGTCCAACAGCGAGCATTTCAGGCTCTGGCCTCAGCGCTGATGGCAGCCATTGTCCCTGTGTCCAGCCTCCCCCCTCCAACCTCCTCCACCCAGACCCAATCCCCTGTACCTCAGTCTATCCCAAGTACACCATCAGACCAGCATGCTCACACATCAACAGACAAAACTGGCTCTGGCAAACATAAGCACCACACATCCCACAGGCACTCAAACAATCATCATACCCATGCGCACATTCCAGCATCCACTTCCTCCACTGTGACCCCCTCCTCCACATCTCCCTCCTCCCTCCCTGTCTCGTTTCCACTCACACCTGCATGCACTACATCCTCAGCCACTACTTCCATCACCAGCACGCCCATCACCACACACCGCTCACGTGCAATCACCACCCCCACTACCATTCACACATCCCATGTGTCCTCTCCCAGTGTGTCTGTGAGCCCTCCTCCAAAACTACACAAATACAGGCACACACCCACCCAACAGCCATCCACCTCACAACAGCCTCCAGACCATACACCTTCACCCAAATTCAGCAGATGTACACCTCCTACAACCACTACCTCTTCCTCCACTCCCAAACCCCCTCCATCTACCCTTCCCAGTGTGTCAAAAAAACTTTCCCTGGCTAATATTGACCTCTTCCCTACACCTCCCCCCCTCAGCCGGCCCCTAGGGCCAGGCTTTCCAGGTCCCAACACAGCACCTTAGCCACCACATGCTAAGGCACTGTGGTGCCAGCAACTTCGGGCTACTGGAGTGCGCCAACGATCAGGGCTGCCAGTGTGCCACAGAGCGAGAGCAAGGACATTCCGCCACCTGCAAAACTTAAAAGGTTGTCCACATCGAAAAACGAAAAGGGATAGTGGCAAGCCTGCTGAGCCAACATCCAAGGTGGGGAAGGGCCAGAAAATGAAGGGCTGGTCAGGAGAGGGCATGGTGGCACCGACAGAGGGACCAGTGTCACACCTTCTGTCCACATCGATGCCAACCTGTATGGCGGAGAAGACCGCCACCTGCACTGCCATATGCACCGCCACAGAGCCCGCCACAAGCACCGATGTCATTGAGGCCACCTCCAGCACCGCCACCACAGAGCCCGTCACCAGTACCGCGGCCACAGAGGCCGCCAACAGCCCCGCCGCCACAGAGCCCGCCACCAGCACTGCTGCCACAGAGGCCGCCAACAGCCCGCCGCCACAGAGACCGCCGCCAGCACCGCTCCCACAGAGGCCGCCACCAGCACCGCTCCCACAGGGGCCACCACCAGCACCGCCGCGACTGACACCGCCGCAAGCACCCCCAGCGGCCCCGCGACATCCTGAGCCCGTGGCACCACCGCAGGCATGGCTGCCATCCCCAGTGGTCAGTCGTCCAAGGCTGGTGGTGAGTTCCAGGAGCCTGGCCAGCTTCCATGATGCATCACTGTCAGTGGAGAAAGGCATCCACTACCTCAGTCCTTGGCAGGATGAAGCACTCTGGGCACCAAGCCCCCTCCAGAACCAGTGGAGAAAGGCATCCACTACCCCAGTCCTCGGCAGGATGAAGCACTCTGGGCACAAAGCCCCCTCCAGAACCAGTGGAGAAAGGCATCCACTACCCAGTCCTTGGCAGGATGAAGCACTCTGGGCACAAAGCCCCCTCCAGAACCAGTGGAAAAAGGCATCCACTACCCCAGTCCTTGCAGGATGAAGCACTCTGGGCACAAAGCCCCCTCCAGAACCAGTGGAGAAAGGCATCCACCACCCCAGTCCTTGGCAGGATGAAGCACTCTGGGCACAAAGCTCCCTCCAGAACAAGTGGAGACTGTTATCCACTTGAGAGACTGTGGCTTTGCACTCCCAGGATGCAGCAGTGGGCAAACCACCCACTGGAGAGACTTGAGAGACTGTGGCTTTGCACTCCCCAGGATGCAGCAGTGGGTAAACCACCCACTGGAGAGACTTGAGAGACTGTGGCTTTGCACTCCCCAGGATGCAGCAGTGGGCAAACCACCCACTAGAGAGACTTGAGAGACTGTGGCTTTGCACTCCCCAGGATGCAGCAGTGGGCAAACCACCCACTGGAGAGACTTGAGAGACTGTGGTTTTGCACTCCCTAGGATACAGCAGTGAGCATGGAGCCCCCTCGTAGAGCAGTGGCGTCGTGCATTCATCAGGCTGAGGTGCCCCCCTTCCCCCTGAGGTGCCTGTGTATTTACGTTCTGATGCCCCTCCAGTGTTCTCTCCGTTTGGAGTCAGGTATCTGTGTGGGCCTCGCCCATGCATTTTGGGCCCAGTGGTCCACGGACAATGATTGGTGCACTATCCGGACTTGTGTAGTTGGTGTACATAATTGTATAAACTGTATATTGCGTTTTTACTACTGGATTTATATTGATTACATTCGTTCAACTCATTTCCTTTTGTCCTTGTGTTCTTCCGGGGGGGTGTATATGTAATTTTGCAGCATGTATTTGTGTGTATGGTGTTGTGGGTGAGGGTGGAGGTGGGGGTGTTGCGTGTTGCGTGTGTGTGTCACTCTCTTTTCCCACCCCCCTCCCCTGTGTTGTAGGTGCAGTACTCACTGTGGTCGTCGCCGCCGTCTTTGGTGCTCCTGATAGAGGAGCAGAAAGACCATCGCCGGCAGGATTTGCAGTTCTGGCTCCATGGCATCCTGGTTCCTTGTTGGGTGTGGAGAGGTGAGTGTTTTCCCTTCTGTGTACTGTTTCCGCCGTGTTTTTGATCACGTTGGTTCCGCCCCGGAAAAGGTGGCGGATTGGCATCTTGTAATAGTGTGGGCGGTACATTGTCTTCCGCCTGTCTGTTGGCGATTACCGTCGCGCTGTTTGTTTTTTCCGCTGTGGCGGTCGGAGTGTTAAAGTGGCTGTCTATGTTGGCGGTTTCCGCCACGGTCGTAATTCCATTTTTTTTGCCGCCGGCCTGTTTGCGGTATTACCGCCGCTTTACCACCGACCGCCAGGGTTGTAATGAGGGCCAAAGTGTCAATCCCTGGTCTCCCCTATAACCCCTTTTTTCAGCAGGCTTCAAAAATCAGTAAGGGTCGCCCATAAGATTAATTTTTTAAAGGCACCTCTGGATGTGATTTTTTCTCTTCCTAATGGCTCCGCGACCCTACCTCATCCAATCTCCCCCATAAAAAGTGAATGCAGCTTGTTACATGACCAAGATGATAAAAGTAGGTTTAAGGAGGAACGGCAGGCTGAAAAACCTACCCTTGGAAAAAATAATAATGAAATGGAAGACAACCCTAAAGATAATGTTTGGGACTCAATTAATGAGTCATCTTCACCTTCCCCTGTTACCTTTCCATCTTTGGAAAATCAAATCAATTTTCCCCATTTAGGCACTCAATTTCCATTTGAGGTAAATGTGATTATTAAAGGAGCGACTGATTTTTCCTTAAGTGAACATGCTGTGAGTTCACAAGAGTATGGTAAAGTAAGGGAAATGGATCATTTTCTAGAAACTATCCATACTTCGGAAAATGTCAATAATCTGGACCCGTTAAGCACTAATCTTTCTTGAGAAAACAGGGACCCAAGCCCCACCACATATATCTTTAACAAGTCACAAGTGGGGGAAAGCAAAAACTCGGGGATCAGAGCGAATTGGTGTACAATGAAGTCAAAGGACAAAGAGATAGAATCCCTTGAAGAACCAAAGTGTGAGCAGGAAGAAGCTTGTAAGGAAACTATAGGCTCCTTTGATTCTCCCATATCAGTGGGGCTCCCATTTCAGCCAGTAAAGCCGTCCACCAAAAGACAAAAGAAAAAGCAACGAAAAGCGAGAGAAAAAAAGGAGTGGCCTCAATAGGTCCCCCCGGCGATAAAATCGAATCCCTCCTCTGGCCTGCCCATAGGTGATGGCATGCCAATGCCCAATGACCTCGTGACAAACACAACGAGTTTTTCAACGGTAAATAAATTGTTCCCATTATTCAACTTTGGATCGAGGGGCCATACTATTCAAAACCAAAGGAGGCAAAATGATAATGAATTACACTCCAATGAGGAGGATATAAAATGTAATGACCAACAAATTATGGTAATGACAAATGATATAGGCAAATCAGAGCAGGAACCTCAAAATATTAAACTACATCACCGGGAGACACAAGTTGTAACGAGTCCTAGTCCCATAATAAATAGGAGGCCTTTTGAAGAAGAGGGTATAACAATTATGGTCACAGATTCACAATATGCAGAGTACCATGGGGCTCAAACCGGAGCCCATTTGGCCCAAAATCAGGCAAAAAAAGGAAGAAGGCCAAGACCACCCCTGGATTAAGGGTACTTAAGAGGCTCAATAGCAAAGCAAAAGGCTCTAAAGTTGGAATGGTCTGATAGAGAGCCACCGGTAGGGAGTCAGGTATTAGGATATCCGGGGGCTGTAAAACTAGATGAACAGATGGATACTATAGGTTGTTCCGATTTTGCTTTGCTAAACGATTGTTTACAACTAATATTGGAATCTCAATATCACTCCAGGGGACGATCTGATATCTTAAATAGAGGGAATATACTAAAACTATTACAAGCTATTCCTGCATTAAAAGATACAAAATCTACTGATATTGTCTCAATAGAGTTTCTACCTAGGGAAAAGACAAAAGAAAGAGGATTAAACAAATTAACCCTGGTAACCTGGAGGTCATCACAATTGTTAAAGAAAAATGAGGAATTAATTTCAGCATACCCAAACAAGTAGGCTATCCTGACCCGCTAGAGGAACAAACCAACTCGCCTAATCAATCTATGCCAAAAGAGTTGGATAAACCTTTCTCAGTTCTTAGATCTGCAACAGGAAGAATGGAAGATTACCCCTTAGCGTGTACCATATCTAATACACACTTACCAGAGCTAGATTTAGGCTGGATATCGTAAATATTCCATCGAGAAAAACGTCAGTGACTTACGAGTAGTAGGGCGCACAATAAGTTGACAGTCTTGTATGAAAACCCTCTCCAAGCTTGCTCCTGGAATATAAATGGGGTTAGATCAAATACCCAACAAAAAGATCTATCAGGCTTGCTAAAGAAATGTCATATTATTTTTCTCCAGGAGACCTGGGCCACCGACTCTTTTTCAATTGACGGATTCATGGGATTTTTTCCCCAGCAATAAAGGAGAAAAGGTATGGACATCCAAATGGGGGGATTAGCAATTTTTATCTCAGCAGGATTAAACATATTATGTACTCGAATATATGAGGAAAACAAAGACTTCTTGTTAGTGAAGTTAGACGGGTGGAATAAGGAACATTCCAGCCCACTCCTGCTAATTAATGTCTATATCCACCCTGATGCACGATCCAGAAAATATATATCTTCCAAATTGATGGATACAATTTTAACTGCCCATCAGGATTTAGGACCCCTGGAGCTTTTAGTAGCAGGGGACTTTAATCTGAAATTATTAAACCCCTTTGCAAGGGATACACAAACTATCTTGCAAGATCTACTATGGGCAGTACCACAGCAGTCCCTGGGGGTAACAGAGAAAGGAACAGCCGGGATAGTAGCATTCTCCTTAGTAAAAGATCTTGAGGCTCTTGGGCTTAGATTTCTAAATGGAAGATATTGGCAAGATACTCCGCTGGCAACTACCTGCTACGCCACTGAAACGCAAGCGCCAATTGATTATACTGCGGCATCCTTATTTTTGCTTATGCTAATTACAAAATTTTAAATCGTAAAATCAGATATGAGCGACCATGGCCAGCAATGCCTGGAGATAGGATGTGGCCCCCCTAACTTTTACCTTGCACTAACTACACCAAGGAATATTAATACAACAAACTATAAAAAACTCAGATGGACGAAACGTTAAAAGAATCCATTGGTGAACGGTCAATGGTGATAATCGACCAATGCCATATGGATATAACCGGGGATTCAATAACGATCTGGTCATCTTTCCTGGATAGATTTGCGGCTGTTCTTCTCACAGATAGATCGCAAAAGAAGTATCAATTCTAGGGGCGAGGTGCGAAAACAAGCAGGAATATAAATTTTTCAGTACACATGATTAAATTAAGAAAAGAACAGAATAGAGATTTAAGATTATATAACAACAATTCAACGAACCGCTATTTTAAGGCAGATAAAAAAAAAAATAAACAACATATATCGGAAACAAATATGGGAACACAGGCATCAGCAAAACCATGATTTTTGGGCCAAGGCCCTATTCTTGAGTTAAAAATCAAATACACAAGGTTTTTGGAAAATGGTGAATGCCCTGAATAAAGCTCCGATGACTCTGACCAGCTCTAATATCTCGGAAGCCATCTGGTTTGACTACCTAAGTCACCAATTCAGTGAACAAAAGAGAACCAGCAAAAATTTAGAAGAGGAAGCAAAAAAGTTAAGCCTAGAAAAAGTAAAATTAAAACCCCTTACACCCCAAAAGGGTTAAAATTATAAGCTCAATAAAAAACAGCAGAACTGGGGGAGCTCAGGGTCCGAATGGGATTACAAATGCCTTGTTTAAACTGAATCCTGCCTTTTAGGGTGAAAAATTGGCCTTGACTTTCAACCATTGTATGGCGCTAGGAAGTATTCCAAAATCTTGGAGGGGTGCGAAAATCCATCCAATATTCAAAGGAGGTAATAAGTCACAAACTGAGACTTATCGACTAATTACCTTAACGGATGTAGAAGCTAAATATTATGCAGGGATTTTACTGGAGTATCTTCATAAGTGGGCAATAGAAAATAGCATTATTCCCTCCAATCAGACAGGTTTTGTAAAGGGCCTGGGTACTGCCACAAACATATTAACCCTATCCCTGATTATTGATAAGTACAAACAAAAAAATCAACCCTTGTATCTGTGTTTTGTAGATTTTAAATCAGCATTTGACCTGGTACAAAAACCTCTCCCATGGGAGAAATTAGTCTCCTGGAGGGTACCGGAGAATCTGTTAAAGGCTATTGAACAGTTATACACAGATACATGGATAAGAGTTAAGATAGGGGATGGATCTTTCCTTTCAACGGAAATTAAAACAAAACAGGGATTGAAACAGGGCTGTGTGCTGGCACCATATCTTTTTAATCTCTTTTTATCGGACTTGACTGCGGAACTAAATAAGGTAAATGCGCACCCCCCAAAGCTTTGTGATATGACTATTTCAAACTTGCTATATGCTGACGACGTAGTACTCCTGAGTCAAACTAAAGTAGGGCTATGGTGGCTCATCATAAAGATATCCGAATATGTAGAGCAAAATGGATTGGAAATAAATCAGAAAAAAACCAAGGTTATGGAAATTAGTAAAAAAACTTTGAGAGTTAAAAAATGGAATGCTCAAAGGGGTGTTTTGGAACAAGTAAACCAGTATAGATATCTGGGTGTACTTTTTGATGAACGGGGCTCCTTTCTTCCCCAAAAACAGGAGCTATAGAGAAAAGGAAATGTTCTACTATTCGCTTTCTGCACTTTAAAGAAATTGCTTACCGCCCGTAGCTATCGGCCGTTGCTTCAAGTTGTTGCAGCCAAACTAATTCCAACCTTGGGATACGGAAGCAAAGCTCTGTGTGGACAAGATGCTATCATCCTAAATAAAATTACTGTGAACATTTTTAGGTCCTTATTCCAGCTACCGGGATGTACCTCCCAAGCACAAATTAGGCTGGAGTTTGGTTATCTAAACCAATGTATAGATAGGAAAGCCAGTTATATCAAAGTTTGGAAACATTTACAGCTAACAGAGGAAAATCAGCTCTGCAAGCACTCTGGAAGGAGATTAGTTCAAACCCTAAGGCTAAATCTCAAGAGTACTTAGATCAGGCATTAACAGACTTGGAAGTAGTGAAATTATGGAACTCAAACCTTTCCTACTTTGCTTTAAAAAAAATACTAAATAGAATAACAAGGAAAAGATCAGTGGACATGGATAAGAGTTTATTGGCCTACAGATCGCATTCCTGGATGGTAATAAACGAGTATAAACTTTTGAAATGCCAGTCCTACCTGGAAGCCGGGTGGACAAAGTCAGACAAGGATCATTTCATCAAACACCGATTTGGCATCATTCCTGGTGGTGCCTACCTAGCCCTATGGGAAAGTCCTGCAACAATCCCTCAGTGCAGGCCGTGTGACCGGGGTAAGGAAGATATAATTCACCTGATCTGTATTTGTAATGGCCTACAAAATGAACACAAATCTCTATTGAAGGCAGCATTCAATCAAAGGAGGATACAGACTTGCAGGCAATCTGTGATTGCCTACTTTAAACCCTCTGACGTTGTTTTGAATGCTAAATTTACCAAGTTTTTACGTTTAACAACACCATTTTTTTTAAAATAAGATCTTAATTAGTACATATATATTAATTCTTATATAGAATTTACAAAAACTTTTTAATTCTCTTAAAAAACTATAAATCACTGTACAGTATTCATGAAAGTACTTTTAGGCATGGTTAAGTAAGGTATTAGACACATATGGGTAGTTTATACTGACCTCGGAATAGGAGGTACTTATTCGAAAATTCATAAATATTATTTTTATGCATATTAGGGGTTACAGTTTGATATTCTGGATTTTATATATTATGATATAGATAATTTTGGATTAGATAGAAAGATGTGATGTATTGGTTTTTGTTAACTATGCATCAAATTAATAAACTTGAACTTGAAGTAATACAATTTTTAAAAACCAGTATAATGTCTGCTAATTAAGTTGCTTTCTTATAACACCTGCTATCTCCGCTTTGGAAAACAAACAAAATCACCTGCCACTGTTTTTAGCCAACCCTCTTTAAAAATCAGGACGTTAGCTAACTTTCCTGAAATCTGCCGAACAGCTGGTGAAAAACCAGGACTGTCCCTGCAAATCAGGGACAGCTGGTCATCCCACATCACACATGATGATATTACAAAGCCTCATTAACAGATACTTCAAGAAGTACTTTGCAATGTGTAATGGTTGTCCATTTTTGCAGGGCCACATGATGCATTCTAAAGCACCTTTCCCAGTTACATTCAACATGGAAATATAAACTATTTACAATTCTACAGGGGTAACTCACAGAACCCCAGATTTGATTTAGACGACAATGTCACAGATATTGCCTGTCAAAATGAAGTAATGCATATTTTGTAAACAATTTTGCAGCCATTATTGTAGGACAGGCAGTGTTCTGAAGAACACTTCTCAGTCACAGATTATTCAGATACCTAGCAACTGCCATGCTACCACATAAATAAACACACATATGATGTGGCCATCCTTGAATTTTAAAGAAACATGCAGAAAGTGTGAAAAGGAAAAGATGCCTTTTAGAGCGTAAACAGACGGCAGCATCCAAAGAGTTATTTTCCAGTTTTGGTTTGCTCAATTACCAAACTGTGTGATCCTGTGACAAATGACTTGCCTGTGTCTTCTTTCTCCTACCTCATTGGGCCAGTGACACCCTTTTTGAAGTGTGTGTGTAAATTTTTAATCTGGGAGCATAACACAGGCACCTGAAAAATAATTATGCCTCTATGACACATTAGAGAATGGTGTGCAATTGTCTCAATAATGTCAGTGAGTTTGATATTTTAGAGTGGTTTTGATTTCATGGTTGTCTCTGCTTCCCAAGCAGTCTCTACTAGTGTCAGACACATAGAGAGGCCATCATCCAATCAATGCAGGTTTCTTACACCTTTTTGGTGTAGATGTTCCAGGTGGGAGCTAAAAACATGAAGATGGAACACACAAGGTGAGCAGGGAGTCTGCAGTGAATGAAAAGATGAAGAAAGACGGAGGTATGTAGGGACAACCAAAGAATTGGAGGAGAAACAAATACCTTTCAATTTGCAGTAACTCAGTGTATTTAGACTGCAATGTGTGGCAAACTGAGCAAATTTTACAACAAAGCAGAACACAAAGAAATGCAGTGTTAAAAACATCGACTTCAGATTTTAATCAATTGCCACCTTCAAAGCACTACTTCAAGAAGAATAGCCCTCTCAAGCAACTTTTCTTAGTTGTTGTCTATTTCTAAAATGAATTGTTAAAGTAGTTTTTGTAAGCATCAAGTTTCTACTGATGTTCACTGATTTACCAACTAACCATAGCTAAAAGACAGAATTGCGACCACCACAACATTGACTTATCGCTATAAATATAATGTACAAAATCCAACTGTAAAGACTTATTTAAAATGTCATTGAGAAGCAAAATACTGTTATGTCATTAAATATATAGACAATATCAAAAATATTAAAAACAAATATATTGTCAGACTTTGGCGTAATCATACCTCTAAACATAGTATCTCTCCTACCAAACGTTCTTGCCACACACTTTGTTCTATTAAAAAACATTCTCCTCTTTATTCATGTGGAAAAATGCATTTGTGTAATAAGAGTGCTCGGTGGTGGTTAAACTGCTCAAATCCACGATGTCTATATTGATGGAACTACAATTCCCAGCATCCTGGAGTACACATGAATAAGGGTGTAGTTCTTTCTGGAATTTTCATGATTGAGGGCGTGGTTCTGCTATAAAAACCGACCACTCCCATTTCCCTGTGCTTACTATTTTGGACTTTGCCTGGATTGGATTTGGTTTGGTGATTCCCATCTGGATTTGCCCTTTTGGTCCCCTGCCGTGCAGTGGATGGTCTCTGGAGTTCCAAAAAGCAAGCGGACGGACTTGCTGTCGTAAGAGTGTCTACTTTTCAGGAACATTTCTTTTTTGAAAGACTGCACCAAAGCCAAATGTTTCATGTTTAATAACATTGTTTATTTTGCAGACAGAATCGAAGCTGAGAGTTTTATGTTTAGTAACATTGTTTATTTAGGATAGGAAACTGAAGTCATCGCTTATTTAATCTTCAGTATCTTTGTTTAGTTAAAAATCAGAAAAGCAAAGCGGAGTGTTTGACCTTTAACAACATTGCTTTAGGAATATCTGAAGCTTTGTGTTATTTTAGTTTAAATATGCCCTGGAGATTAGTTACAATTCTAGTGCAACATATTTTTGTTTAAAAGGATTCTTTTAAGTAAAACTAAGCACGGTCATTTGCAGACTTTATAAATGGTTCCAGCTGAATTGAATTATGTTATTCTTAAATGTTTAAACAGATGACACATTTACACGTGCGTGCTCATGTTTTAAAAAGACTTCTTATTTAAATGTTTTGTTTATTTGAAGAAAGAATCAATATAAGAGCGCATTCTATTGTGAAAGGTTAAACATTAGAATTCACTGTGTTTCTTGAGAAGAAAGATTCATGGGAATTTTTACAAAGTTCAAAAGTTACAGTTTTAGAATTCATTGTGCAATTTTGGACTAAAAGATGTTAACTAAAAGACAATGTAGATTTCATATTATATTTGAATTATTAGATAAACATATTTGAAGGATAAAAATATTTTTGTGAATATATTATTAAATATTTGCGTGTTACTTGCCTTATAATAAATATTGGATAAATGTTTAAAAATCCTTGTAATTGTCTTCTATGCATGTTTAAGAAACTTTTCTCTTTAGATTGCCTTTCATGCTGATCTTCTTTTTCCCTTTTGAGTATGATATTTGAAGTGATAATTGCCAACAATAAATCATAACAGAACAAAGACACAAATCCCGAGGAATCCGACTTTGACATATATCCACTACAAAAATGTTGCTTAAATAAATTAAAAATACTAAATTATAAATAAATAAATACAACTGGTATTAAGATCCCAGAAATTTAACAAACACAGATAATACATTCTGTAAAAAAATACTCCAATTAAAAATCAAAAATAGAATTCCAAACACCAATTAAAAACATATATTCACAATACAACTAAAATAAAAATAAAGAAAACAATTAATTCGAGCAAGTATATGAAAATATTATAACCTAATAAAGTAACATAAATACACAAAACTTTAACAACTGCATTTTTAATTAAAATTATGTACATCATAAACAAACATTCTTTCAACATATACATAAATATACCATGTAAACATATGCCTTATTTAGCGGCCAACAAATAAGGAGAAAACAGTCAAATAAATAATACAAACTAAACCAAAAGTAATCAATACATTTAGAGTAAAGCAAAGTAACCAGTACAACTCTTTAAACAAACAAAAAAAAAACAGACGTTGCAGGTATATTTGCAGCAGAAACACTGCACCTTTAACAAAGGGACATTGCCAAATTCTAGGAAGAAATTCCAGGAGCTATCTCTTTTAAAAAACCGGCCACCCCTTTTAAAAAGTAAGTAATATAAACCTACTGACTTAAAACTACCCTAAAATAATTGACTAACTCTTAACTTAAAATAAACAACTAACATAAATATTTCTAATTATATTTTCAAACTTGAGCTTCCACAGAAGAATTCTGTCCTGCAGACCAAAAACACAAAATTCTCTACTGTCAAACTCAACAAGAAAACTTTATAAGAAAGTAAATGCAAGCAAACCTAAAAGAGATAACAAATCTCAATGTTAATAATAAAACAAACACCCAAACACCCCTAAAGCTAAGCAAACCTGTATTTTAAAGGTTTCACTAAAACAAATGTTCTGTACCCAACAAGGAAAGACACATCTAACCACGATCACACCAAACTTAAAGACAAGGCAAAGGAAAAATTTGCATGTTTTTTTTCATAATAAATCAAACAATGTTTTCAACAAAAAATAATAAATGTGATATTTTACCATTTACCAATAGAATGGCAGGAAAAGCAACTTACACCATGTCCCAGAAAAGCAAACAATTGTTATCGCTCATGGGATACTATACAGCCAGGTGAATATACATTAGAAATTTACAGAATTCTTTGCTACTGCTTTCATGGTAGAGCTGCAACTAGAAAATATGTTGCAGTTATTGTTAGAGAACACAACCAACACCCAAAATGTAAATGAGATAGCAATAATAAGAGTTACTATGACTCAGAGAATCAAGCACTAGCTCATGGGAAGCCTACGAACAATTGAAAAAGTCCTTCCAATAGTTTCTGAGCACACTGAAGGGCAACTGCCAGCAATTCCTAATTTAAAAGCTTCAATAGCAAGCACTACAAAGCCACAACAGAAACCTCTGCTTCTCCTAGAATATACAAAAAATCTAAAAATAATATCAGGCTCTTGCAATTACTATGGTCCATATTCCTGTCCAATGTTTTTTGCCACCCATCTTTTTTCCAACCTTTGGACTGTAAACATATTGCAGTCAGAGCTTGCGTCCTTTCTTGACCTATGCACATTTCTTCAGTTGCATCAGCTTCCTATTCCTCAGCAAGTTAAAAATCTTCTAAATGATCACTCACACCTTGCATATGCATTCTTCTGGCTTTATCAGTTGTTGTCTTTAAAGAAGCATTCCCAAAAGAACCTTGACATCTTTTTCAAACGATTGCATTGCTAAGAAACGAAAAGCAGGTCGCTTTTTCTTGAAACTCTACAGCAAGACTATAGAATTCTCTTCCTGATGTTTTCAGATATAAAGTTTCTTCATAGTTATTTCATTCTCAGCTCAAAACCTGGATCTCTGAAAAGTTTTTTACTCTAAATGTTTAAAAGGCTTTGTTCGGTTCTACTGACCAGTCACACATCTAGCAACCATAGGTGATAATTCTTGAAATGAGTGATTTTAACTCAACATAATGGCCCTCATTACAACCCTGGCGGTCGGTGTTAAAGCGGCAGTAAGGCCGCCAACAGGCCGGCGGTAAAAAATTTGGAATCACGACTATGGCGGAAACCGGCAACGTAGACAGCCACTTTAACACTCCGACTGCCACGGCGGTACAAACAAACAGCATGGCGGTCACCGCCAACAGACAGGCGGAAGACAATGTACCGCCCATAGTATTACAGCAGGCCAATCCGCCATCTTTTCCGGGGCGGATTCACCACAAACAAAAACACGGCGGAAACAGGACTTGTAAGGAAAAACGCTCACCTCTACACAACCCACGAGGAACCAGGACGCCATGGAACCAGAAATTCATATACTTCCTGCCTTTGTCTTTCTGCTCCTCTACCAGGAGCACGAATGCCGGCGGAGAAGACCATGGTGAGTACTGCACCTACGACACAGGGGAGGGGGGAGGGAAAAGAGAGTGACACACACACGCAACACCCCCACCCTCACACACAACAACACACACACAAATACATGTTGATACATTACATTTACACCCCTTAACCCCCCCTGGAAGAACGCAAGGACAAAAGGAAATTAGTTGAACGATTGTAATCAATTCAAATACAGTACCCAAACATTTATATACACTATTTACAAATATACACATCATGATTTCAAGTCCATGTATTGCACCTACATAGTCCGTGGTCCACTGGGCCCAAAATGCATGGGCGAGGCCCACACAAGATACCCGATCAAAACGGAGAGAACGCTGCTGGGGCATCAGATAGAAATACAACAGGCACCTCAGGGGGAAGGGAAGGGGGGGCACCTCAGCCGGATGAGTGCACAACGCCAGATCCACGAGGGGGCTCCATGCCCAGTGATGTATCCTGGGGAGTTCAAAGCCACAGTCTCTCAAGTCTCTCCAGTGGGTGGTTTGCCTACTGCTTTATCCTGGGGAGTGCAAAGCCACAGTCTCTCAAGTCTCTCCAGTGGGTGGTTTGCCCACTGCTTTATCCTGGGGAGTGCAAAGCCACAGTCTCTCAAGTCTCTCCAGTGGGTGGGTTGCCCACTGCTTTATCCTGGGCAGTGCAAGGCCACAGTCTCTCAAGTCTCTCCAGTGGGTGGTTTGCCTACTGCTTTATCCTTGGGAGTGCAAAGCCACAGTCTCACAAGTGGATAACAGTCTCCACTGGTTCTGGAGGGGGCTTTGTGCCCAGAGTGCTTCATCCTGCCAAGGACAGAGGTAGTGGATGTGATTCTCCACTGGTTCTGGAGGGGGCTTTGTGCCCAGAGTGCTTCATCCTGCCGAGGACAGAGGTAGTGGATGCAATTCTCCACTGGTTCTGGAGGGGGCTTTGTGCCCAGAGTGCTTCATCCTGCCGAGGACAGAGGTAGTGGATGCCTTTCTCCACTGGTTCTGGAGGGGGCTTTGTGCCCAGATTGCTTCATCCTGCCAAGGACAGAGGTAGTGGATGCCTTTCTCCACTGGTTCTGGAGGGGGCTTTGTGCCCACAGTGCTTCATCCTGCCAAGGACAGAGGTAGTGGATGCCTTTCTCCACTGGTTCTGGAGGGGGCTTTGTGCCCAGAGTGCTTCATTCTGCTCGTGGCGGCCTCATTCGCGGCGGCCCTTGCGGCGCTCATTGGCCTGCGGTGCTGCTGGTGGCGGTGTCCTGGGCAGCGGTGCAGGTGGCGGCGGTGTCCTGGGCAGCGGTGCTGGTGGCGGCAGTGTCCTGGGCAGTGGTGCTGGTGGCGGTCTTGTCCGCCGTGTAGGTTTGCGGGGACTTGCCTTGCTTTCTGTGCCCCTTCCCCACCTTGGATGTTGGCGCAGCTGTCTTCACACTCCCAAATGTAGTCCTGGGAGAGGGCTTGATGGCAGGTGTTTTGCCCTTCTCCCTCCGGGCAGTGGCCAACTTCTTATGCTTCTGAGGTGGGGACTGTTCGTGGTCTTGCTCCTTTGCAAACTGCCAGCCCTGCTGCCTGGGGCACTCCAAAAGCCAGTTAGTGCTGTCACCACTGGTCCCGCTGATGTGGTGGCTGAGGTGCTGGGTTGGGACCTTGAAAGGCATGCCCTAGGGGATGGAAGGGGTGGGGGAGGTGAGGGGAAGAGGTCAAGGTTGGACAGGAAAAGTTTTTTAGACACACTGGGACGGGTAGATGGCGGGTGTATGGGAGTGGAGGAAGAGGTAGTGGTTGTAGAAGGTGTACGTCTGCTGACTTTGGGTAAAGGTGCATGGGCTGGAGGCTGTCGTGAAGTGGATGGCTGTTGGGTGGGTGTGTGGCTGCGTTTGTGTACCTTGGGAGGTGGGCTCACAGACACACAGGGAGAGGACACAGGGGATGTGTGAATGGTAGTGGGAGTGGTGATTGCACGTGATCGGTGTGTGGTGATGGGTGTGCTGGTGATGGATGTAGTGGCTGAAGATGTAGTGCATGAAGGTGTGATTGTAGACGTGACAGTGAGGGAAGAGGGAGACGAGAAGGAGGGGGACACAGTGGAGGCAGTGGATGTTGTTAAGTCTGCATGGGTATGATGCTTGTGTGAGTGTCTGTGGGATGTGTGGTGCTTATGTTTGCCAGAGCTTCCCTTGTGTGTTGAGGTGTGTGCATGCTGGTCTGATGGTGTGCTTGGGATAGGCTGAGGTACAGGGGATTGGGTCTGGGTGGAGGAAGTTGGAGGGGGGAGGCTGGACACAGGGACAATGGCTGCAATCAGTGCTGAGGCCAGAGTCTGAAAAGCTCGTTTTGGGCTGCCTGACCAGAATGAATGCCCTCCAGGTATGCATTCGTCTGTTGCAACTGCCTCTCTACACCCTGGATGGCATTCAGAATGGTAGACTGCCCAACACTGAGGAATCTGAGGAGGTCAATGGCCTCCTCACTGAGGGCAGCAGGGCTGACAGGGGCAGGGGCTGAGGTGCCTGGGGCGAAGGAGATGCCCACCCTCCTGGTTGAGCGGGCACGGGACACACGCTGAGGGGCTGTTGGGAGGGCGATGCTGGTAGGGGGGGGTGGCAGCTGTACCTGTAGATGCGAGGGGCACAGAGGGGCCCACCACCGCAAGGGAGCTCCCATCAGAGGAGGAGTCCGTGTCGCTGGTCTCAGCTCCTGTCCCCGCCGTGGTGCTCCCCTCGCCCTTCCGTCCCACTACTGACTTCTGAGTCCGTTGTCTCGCCCTCCAGGGCCATGTGGGATGCAGCTCCCTTGTGCTCCGGTGCCACTGCTCCTCCGCCTGATGATGCTATTACACACAAGAACAGGGAGACCACAAAAAGGGGGGGGGGAAGACAGAAGAAAGACATGTTCAGTGCATGCAATACCGCTACCGTTGGCAGAGACTACAGACACTGAAGCCCTCTGCACTACGCTGTGCACTTAGAGTTCCCTAATTAATCACAGGGACATGGGGTACAAGGCCTATACCCCATTGCTGCACACCTGGAAGTCACAGGAGCCTGACTAGGTGTGGTTGGCTCTGAACACTGGTGAGGTGGGGTGCCACATGGGCTGCCTTACGAGGGACCTTGCCTACTAAACTCGCCCTGGCCTATGGGAACCCACAGCCCAACTCCCCCACCAAGACACCTCCAATGCGCGCTGAATCATCTGAACGTGAGTGTACTCACCCCCTTGTGGCCGCTGTGATGCCCTCAAGCGCCCATCTTACTCCGGATAGGCCACCGCCAAGATCTGGAACATCAGGGGGGTCATGGTGCGACGGGCACCCCTCCCACGTTGGGAGGCCATCCTCAGCTGAGCCTCCGCCGTCTTCTTGCTCCAGCGGCCAATGTCCTCCCATCTTTTCCAGCAGTGGGTGCTCCGTCTGAGGTGGATCCCCAGGGTCCGGACTTCCTTGGCGATGGCACGCCAAATATCCTTCTTCTGGTGGGAGCTGAGCTACAGGAATAGTACAGGGGAAAAGGAGAAGATATAACCGTCCGGACCGTCACAGTCATTGGCCCGCGTCCCTACCCTTGCCATAACGCACAAGCACTCACCGTCAATTCATGTACGCCTCATTCTCCCCCCCCTATCTTCCATCCACACCACTCCAAACAGGCATTGCCCATACAGCATACACACAGTGTACTTACCTGTTTGTCTGGAGGACCATAGAGTAGCGTGTACTGGGAGAAGACCCCTTCCACTAGATTCTCCAACTCCTCTGTGGTGAAGGCAGGGGCCCTTTCCCCAGACACATGAGCCATTGTCTCTTCCAGTCTGAGGTCACAGCAGCACTTGCAGTGTAGGTCCTATCCTGTCGAAGATCAGGTATCAAGTGAGTGTACAGAGAGAAAATGGCGGTCACGTCCGCGGCGGTGCATACCGTCACCGCCGGCGTACATCGTCATTGGCTCCTGGGACCCATAGGGCCCAATGTTAATCAATGCAGGGTTGCGCCGCGGTCTTCAACTGCCTACCGTGACGGTGTACAACACCAGCGCAGTTACCTCACATCCCCTTGTCCCACATTACAGGTCAGGCATCCGCCATTTCAGGGGGTCACATGGCATTATTTTAAAATGCGTCACACACATCTAGGCCTTGCATACACACAGAGACAGGACCTAGCGGATTTGAAATATTGTGCTATAAAGTTGTTACTTTCGTACCTCAGTGTTGACTGACCCTCTGCTCGCTGTTCTCATCCATAGAGCACGTCCGCTGGGGCAGGTGAGGAGATGGCGCCATCCTCCGGTGTACAGACCGCTGGTGGACCTGTCGACAATGGAAGAGCGACATGTCATTGTCACCTACAGACTGGACAGTGGCACAATCAATGAACTGTGTGCCCAGTTGGAGCCAGACCTGATGTCAGCTATCCGCCATCCCACAGGGATCCCCCTCTAGTGCAGGTGCAGTGGCAAGTGGGTCTTTTCAGACAACAGTGGCCATAGCATCAGGGATGTCCCAGCCTATGTTCTCTAACGTGTTGTCCAAAGTGTTGTCTGCCCTGATGAAACATATGCGCAGCTACTTCGTTTTTCCTCAGGTGGAGGATTTGCCTACAGTGAAAGGTGACTTCTATGCCCTGGGACATATCCCCAACATCATAGGTGCCATTGATGGGACACATGTGGCCTTGTTCCCCCCCGCAGGAGTAAACATGTGTACAGAAACCAGAAGAGTTACCATTCAATGAATGTGCAGATGGTGTGTTTGGCCGACCAGTACATCTCCCATGTGAACGCCAAGTTTCCTGGCTCAGTCCATGACGCTTACATTCTGAGGAATAGCAGCATCCCTTATGTGATGGGACAACTCCAGTGGCACCGTGTGTGGCTATTAGGTGAGGACATGGACCCTATACAGTGTAACTAGGTGTCTGGGTCTGGGGTTGTCCCTAAGGGTTAGTTAGTGTGTGTCTAACAGTTGTCCCTCGACATTTGCAGGTGACTCTGGCTACTCCAACCTGTCATGGCTACTGACCCCAGTGAGGAATCCCAGGACAAGTGCAGAGGAATGCTACAATGAGGCACATGGGCGAACTAGGAGGGTTATAGAGAGGACCTTCGGCCTCCTGGAGGCCAGGTTCCGGTGCCTCCATATGACAGGTGGTTCCCTATTCTACTCACCAAAGAAGGTGTGCCAGATCATCGTGGCCTGCTGTATGCTGCACAACTTGGCTTTGCGACGACAGGTGCCTTTTCTGCAGGAGGATGGTCCTGAAGGAGGTGTTATTGCAGCTGTGGAGCCTGTGGACAGTGAAGACGAGGAAGCTGAAGAAGAGGATATCGACAACAGATATACGGTTATTCATTAATACTTCCAGTGAGACACAGGTAAGAATACATCACCGCCTGCTACATCTGATAAACTAGTTGTACCTCACATCTGTCTGTCACTTACACCCAGTATATGGACCCTGAGTTGTCACTTTCCCTTTCTATTTCACAGCTGTGGGTCCCAGTGTGTGACATCTGCTTTGTTTCCTCGTGGACTAGAGCTGTGTGACATAGGTATGTTGACAATACAATGGATCATGCTGTTTTACTACAGTTATTGCAAATACACATTTACCAAAGAACAGACTGACTCCAGATAGTTTTGTGATTTAAGGGTGGTTATTTAAGTGGTAAATAGTGGAGGGGATATTAAAATGGTCAGGGGTGATGGTGGAGAAATGTCCATGGCAGAGTCCAGTCTATTAGTCTCACAGGTGCATTGTCCAAAGGGGCATAGGAAGTGGAGCTGGGGCAGTTGACGGATGGACAGGGTTACAAAGTGTGACAAAAGGATGACAATCAGGGTGGTCTAATTTCTTGGCGGGGGTCTTGGCATTGTTCTCTGTCTTTGTCCTGGATCTCAGGGACCACTTGCGGGGTGGTTCTCCTTCTGCAGGGGGTGGGGTGCTAGTGTTGTGGTCCTGTGGCGTTGCCTCCTGTCCACCAGCGCCGGCGGAGGTGGTGGGCAGTTCATCTTCCAGGCTAGAGTCAGGGGCCCCTTGTTGTGCCACAGGCTCCCTCCTGGTGTTGACTAGTTCCTTCAGCACCCCTACAATGGTGCCCAGGGTGGTGTTGATGGATTTGAGTTCCTCCCTGAAGCCCAAATACTGTTCCTCCTGCAGCTGCTGGGTCTCTTGAAACTTGGCCAGTACCGATGTCATTGTCTCCTGGGAATGGTGGTAGGCTCCCATGATGTTGGAGATGGCCTTGTGGAGAGTGGGTTCCCTGGGCCTGTTCTCCCCCTGTCGCACAGCAGCCCTCCCAGTTCCCCTGTGTTCCTGTGCCTCTGTCTCCTGAACCGTGTGCCCACCGCCACTGCCCCCAGGTCCCTGCTGTTGTTGGGGTGGTGGGTTAGACTGGGTTCCCTGTAGTGGTGGACATACTGCTGCTTGACGTGTCCTGGGAACAGAGGTATGGGCCCGCTGGGTGGGTGCTGTGCTGGTGTTTCCAGAGGGGGGAGGCTCGTTGTGGCTTGTGCCAGTGTGAGGGGAACGGACTGTCACAAGGTCCCAGATGGGCCGGGCTGGTCATCTAGATCCAGTTGGACAGAGCTGCTATCATCACTGTGGGCCTCTTCTGTGGGGGGAGTGAACACGTCTGGAACCTCCTGTCCGGTGACGTTGGGTAGGGGTCCTGCAGAGGTGTAAAGGCATGATTACTGCATCTGTGTGTGCCATGGTGTGCAATGGGTGGGTGACCCTGTACCCCAGTGCTTGCATTCTTGTGTATGAGCTTGTGTGCTAATTGTTTAGGGGTGTGTGTCGGTATGTGCAGTGGCCATGCATTGGTGATGGGTGTCCATGCTCTGTTGTTGCATGCAGGGCTTGGTGTTGGGATGGGTGGTTTGTGATATTGGGATGGGGGTGAGGGTGGGGGGATGTGTTGGCATGCAGGTATGGTGGAGGATGAAGTAGTTAAAGCTTTGACTTACCAGAGTCCATTCCTCCATCTACTCTTGCGAGGCCCTCAGGATTCAGTATAGCCAAGACCTGCTCCTCCTATGTTGTTAGTTGTGGGGGAGAAGGTGGGGGTCCGCCGCCAGTCCTCTGCACTGCAAGGTGGTGTCTTGAGACCACTGAACGCACCTTCCTCCGTAGGTTGTTCCACCTCTTCCTGATGTCATCCCTAGTTCTTGGGTGCTGTTCCACTGCGTTGACCCTGTCGACTATTCTGCCCCATAGCTTCATCTTCCTAGCTATGGAGGTGTGCTGCACCGAAAAGCTGTGGCTCTACCCGGATGATTTCCTCCACCATGACCCTTAGCTCCTCCTCCGAGAACCTGGGGTGCCTTTGGGGTGCCATGGGGTGTTGTGGGTGATGTGTGAGGTGGTGTGTGTTGTGATGTGTGAGGGGATGTGTTTGTGTGTGTTGTCTGAGGTGCGTGGATGTTGTGTGAGTGATGGTGTTGAGTGCCTGTGGATGCTAGTTTGTAGATGGTGGTGTCTCTCTCTGGGCTTTTTTCTCAAATTTTGGTCGGAGTGTTTTGTGGGTGATGTGGGTGTGTGTTTTATATTGTATTCGGTGTGTGGGAGTGGTGTATGTGTATCAGGTGTGTGTATTTGGAATTGTATTTGGAATTGTCTAATGTGGTTGTGTTTTGTAAGTGTGTGTGTATTTTGAGCGTGGCGGTGTGTACCGCCAATGGAATACCGCGGTTGAAAGACTGCCTCGTGGATTCGAGGGTCATGATAGTGTGGGCGTATTCCTGTTGGCGTGATGGTGAAGGTTTCGTTTTTGCCAGTTTATCACTGACCTTTGGTGTGGCGGACTTGTGTGGGTGTCTGGATTTTGGCGGATTCCGAGCTGTGGGTCGTAATAGCAGTGGCGGGGATCCGCACCGCGGCAGTGTGTTGGCGGTCTTTTGCACGGCGGTAAGCAGGATTTACCGCCAGGGTTGTAATGACCACCAATATGCCTTCACAGACAGAAACCAGTCAAACATACACCAGACTTGGTACTTCTCTTTTAGGAGCAGTCCAGCCCAAATTGCCAAGCCAGATCCTCCCTGAATGGGAACCCAAGCAATCCCAGTCCTTAATGGGCAAGAAACAATTGTCTGGATTGCGGCTCAGAGAGACTGCCAGTGACTGAGATTAATTCAAGCATTTCTTCAAACACTGTGTAGTTTGTCGCATTATATTCCTCAAACGCAATGGGTTTCTATTATGTGCTAAGGAGGACAGCAGTGTACTTTAAATGTCCACAATAATGGCCACAGTAATGCTGAGGTTGCTGGCAATATGTCAAGAATGTATAGTTAATGGTCACCAGGATGCCTTTGAAGTCCAAAATATCCCAGTGAAGGCTGCAACCACAGTACCCTAAAAAGGTCTAGAGGCGCTCACAAAAAACACATTATGCCAAGGAGGATCAGAATATGCCATGGTCATCATACCACTTACAAATTGCACTGTATGCTGAAAGGCCTATGTAAATGATGAAGATATCTGTAATATGCCTTAAGGCAATCCTTTTGCCAGGCCACTATGCTACCTAAAACACCCATGACAATCTTGACTAGTGTCAGTGTCCTTCAATCTCAAGGTCCCCTTCTCACCACTACCTGTCTCTCACCTGATTGTCTCAATCCTCAGTTGCTCAAAACTCCATATTTCCAGTTTCACTTTTGCCTCTCTATCTTTTACTCTTAATGCTCTGTCCACCTGTCCCTCTTAATTTTCAACCTAAGTTATCTGTTAAACTTAGAAATATCTTCATCGGGCCCTATTTCAGTCTTTCTCCTTTCCCATTAAATAATACTTTTCCCACCTTGTCTGCTTCTCATCTGTATCATCTTTCTTTCATCTCATCTCTTCACTCCTCCAAGAATGCATCAATCCATTATTTTCAGCATCCTAATCTACCTTTGTGTTTATTTTTATTTTCTATTTTATCTTAGTCTTCTTTCGTTAAATATTTTTCCCTTCTCTGCTTTCCTTCTTTAATTTCTATCGTTATTTCTTTTATTCTTCTGTCTTTATTTTTTCTTTCTGCTTCATTTTCTTTATTACACTGTTTCCATATTATTACTTTTGTTCCTTTTCCCTCTCATTCTTATGTTTGTATCTTGTGTTTTTTCCTCCTACCTTCCATTTTATCTACCCTCTTTTATGTTTTACTTCTTTCTTTCCTGCTTAATTTGCTTCTGCCCCACCTTGCTTTCTTTCTTTTTTCGTTCTGTTTTCATTTATTATTGCCCCCTTCACTTACATTCCTTCTCTTTTCATTCTTGTTCATTATTTATTTCTATTGTTTTTGATTCTCTCTGTCTTTCTTTCTTCTCTCCAGCCATTATTTCTTTCTTCTTTTCTCTTCCTGTTTATCTTACAGCTTAGCTTCCTCTTTTCTGTCCTTCTGTCGCTCTTGCTGCCTTTCCTTTTCCTCATAGTTTGTAATTTCACAGATTAGGGCACTGTACTTGACTCCTTTCACAGCCCTCCATTGGTAACTCGAGCACCCATTTTCAGTCACCAGGAGTATTGAAATTTGCTCTTCCTCACCTCAGCTCATCCATGGGACTACTAAAAACAATTACAAAGGATTCAATATGCCTCATCTGAGCCCATAGCTGGCATCGGGCATTTCTCCAGGAGGCTGGAGGGGTGAAGACTGTTTTTGCTGCAATGAAGGCTGTTTTTGTTACTGGGGACACTCTGGTACTGCCATGCACTTCCATGGGACTTCAGGAACTGCTAGATATTTTTGTAAGGTTCTACCAGAGTAGGGGACTTGAAATACATGCTGAAGATTCCACGTTCACGGCTCTAAAACCTCACTGCTCATTTAAAAACAAAATGTTGGTGAACAGGTCTCCAATTGAGCGGGTTTAGAACTATGATTACTTAGGAGTCCGGCTCTCTGATCATTTTTTTTTTTATTATCAGCTCAATAAAAGCAAAACTCTGCAGAATAGATCAGCGGCCATCTTGAAAAAGTATAAACAGACATCAAGTAGGACTGTCTTTCCAGTTTTTGAGGTTTACAAAGCAGTGGCATTGGGTTGAGCCCTGTGTGGGACTGAAATATGGGGCTACGGGGATCCCAATCAGATGACCCGCAACCCACACAAAAAACACATTTTTGAGATCTTTATTTAACCCCTTTGCTGCCAGGCCATTTCCCCCTCAGCTGCCAGGCGTTTTTTAGGATATTTGGGGAAGTTCGTGTTTAGGCCCTCATAACTTTTTGTCCATATAAGCTACCTACACCAAATTTGCGTCCTTTTTTCCAACATCCTAGGGATTCTAGAGGTACCTGAAGGAGACCAAGAAATGAGCCAAAATACAGCAAAAATGTACTTGAAAAAAGAAAATGGGAAGAAGGGCTGCAGAAGAAGGCTAGTGGTTTTTTCCCTGAAAATGACATCATCAAAGCGTTTGTGGTGCTAAAATCACCAGCTTCACAACTTTCAGGAACAGGCAGACTTGAATCAGAGAACCACATTTTTCAACACAATTTTGGCATTTTACTGGGACATCCCCCATTTTTACTATTTTTTGTGCTTTTAGCCTCTTTCCAGTTAGTGACAGAAATGGGTGTGAAACCAATGCTGGATCCCACAAAGCTAAACATTTCTGCAAAGTAGACAAAATTCTGAATTCAGAAACAGGTCATTTGTGTAGATCCTACAAGGTTTTCCAACAGAAAATAACAGCTAAAATGAAAAAAATGTAGAAATTGAGGTAAAAAAACATCCATTTCTCTCCACGTTTTACTCTGTAACTTTTTCCTGTGATGTCAGATTTTTTAAAGCAATATACTGTCACGTCTGCTGGACTCTTCTGGTTGTGAGGATATATAGGGCTTGTAGGTTTGATAAGAACCCTAGGTACCCAGAGCCAATAAATGAGCTGCACCTTGAATGAGTTTTCATTCTATACCGAGTATACAGCAATTCATTTGGTGAAATATAAAGAGTGAAAAATAGGTATCAAGAAATCCTTTGTATTTCCACAATGGGCACAAGATAAGGTGTTGAGAAGCAGTGGTTATTTGCACATTTCTGATTTCTGGGGTCCCCATACTAGCATGTGAATTACAGGGCATTTCTCAAATACACGTCTTTTTTACACACTGTCTTACATTTGGGAGGAAAACATTTAGAGAAATACAAGGGGCAATAACACTTGTTCTGCTACTCTGTGTTTCCCCAAGTCTCCTGATAAAAATTGTAACTCACTTGCATGGGTAGGCTTACCCCCCATGACAGGAAACACAGCATGGACACATCATATTCTTACACTGAAAACTGACGTATTTTTTAGAAAGTGCCAAGCTTTTGATCTCTAGCTCAGTCGACACTTAAGAAAACCCACCAATCCTGTGCATTTTTTAAAACTAAACACCTAGGGGAATCCAAGATGGGGTGACCTGTGGAGCACCCATCAGGTTCTGTTACCCAGAATCCTTTGTAAACCTCAAAATGTGGCCAAAAAAACACTTTTTCCTCACATTTTGGTGACAGAGGCCCTCATTCTGACCCTGGCGGTCTTTGACCGCCAGGGCGGAGGACCGCGGGAGCACCGCCGACAAGCCGGCGGTGCTTCAATGGGGATTCCGACCGCGGCGGTAAAGCCGCGGTCGGACCGGCACCACTGGCGGGGTCCCGCCAGTGTACCGCGGCCCCATTGAATCCTCCGCGGCGGCGCAGCTTGCTGCACCGCCGCGGGGATTCTGACCCCCCCTACCGCCATCCAGATCCCGGCGGTCGGACCGTCGAGATCCGGATGGCGGTAGGGGGGGTCGTGGGGCCCCTGGGGGCCCCTGCAGTGCCCATGCCACTGGCATGGGCATTGCAGGGGCCCCCGTAAGAGGGCCCCTAAATGTATTTCACTGTCTGCTGCGCAGACAGTGAAATACGCGACGGGTGCAACTGCACCCGTCGCACAGCTTCCACTCCGCCGGCTCGATTCCGAGCCGGCTTCATCGTGGAAGCCTCTTTCCCGCTGGGCTGGCTGGCGGTCTGAAGGAGACCGCCCGCCAGCCCAGCGGGAAAGTCAGAATTACCGCCGCGGTCTTTCGACCGCGGAACGGTAACCTGACGGCGGGACTTTGGCGGGCGGCCTCCGCCGCCCGCCAAGGTCAGAATGAGGGCCAGAATGTTCTGGAATCCAAGAGGAGCCACAAATTTCCTCCCACCCAGCGTTTCTCCAAGTCTCTCGATAAAAATGGTACCTCACTTGTGTGGGTAGGCCTAGTGCTCGCGACAGGAAACGCCCCGAGACACCACATAGACACATCACATTTTCACAAAGAAAAGAGAGCTGTTTTTTGCAAAGTGCCAAGCTGTGGATTTTGGCCTCTAGCACAGCGGCACCTAGGGAAACCTACAAAACCTGTACATTATTGACAACTAGACACCTAGGGGAATACAGGATGGCATGACTTGTGGGGCTCTCACCAGGTTCTGTTACCCAGAATCCTTTGCAAACCTCAAAATGTGTCCAAAAAAACACTTTTTCTTCACATTTCAGAGACAGAAAGTTCTGGAATCTGAGAGAAGCCACAAATTTCCTTCCACCCAGCATTACCCCAAGTCTCCTGATAAAAATGATACCTCACTTGTGTGGGTAGGCCTTACGCCCGCAACAGGAAATGCCCCAAAACACAATGTGGACACATCACATTTTCCCAAAGAAAACAGAGCTGTTTTTTGCAAAGTGCCTAGCTGTGGATTTCGGCCTCTAGCTCAGCCGGCACCTAGGGAAGCCTACCAAACCTGTACATTTTTTAAAACTAGACACCTAGGGGAATCCAAGATGGGTTGACTTGTGGGGCTCTAACCAAGTTCTGTTACTCAGAACCCTTTGCAAACCTCAACATTTGGCCAAACAAACACTTTTTCCTCACATTTCGGTGACAGAAAGTTCTGGAATCTGAGAGAAGCCACAAATTTCCTTCCACCCAGCATTACCCCAAGTCTCCTGATAAAAATGGTACCTCACTTGTGTGGGTAGGCCTAGTGCCCGTGAAAGAAAATGCCCCAAAACACTATCTGTGCACATCAAAATGATCAAATACAAAACTTCCTGGGAGTCCAGGGAGGTGTGACTTGCGTGGATCTTACCCAGAATCCTCAGCAAACCTCAAATTTAGCTAAATAATCACATTTTTCCCACATTTCTGTGTGGCATCACCGCACCAGGACAAATTTCCTACCACCCAATGTTCCCCTCAGTCTCCCAGTAAAAATTATACCTCACTTGTGTAGGTGGGCCGAGTGCCTGTGACAGGGAAGAGCCAAAAACATGTTGAAATTGAGCGGGAACCTAAGCGGGTCCAAGAGGGCAGTTTGAAAAAAACATTTTTAGACTGACAAGTGAGGCAGAATTTTTATTGGTTTAGATGAGACAATGCTGGGTGGAAGAAATTTTGTGGATTCCTGAGGATTCCGGAAGGTTCCATCACAAAAATGTGTGAAAAATGTGTAATTTCCAGCAAAGTTGGAGGTTTGCAGGGCATTGTGGGTAAGAAAATGGTGTGGGGTGCATGTGAAGCTCATCACCCTGAAATCACCCAGATTTTTTGTTTTCAGATGTGTCTAGGTCTTGTGAATTTTTCTACATAGCAGCATCCCAAAGTCCAAAAAGTGCAGCCCTCACCATTCCAAGTGGGATTATTTTGAGAGTTAGCCAAGCTCTCATGGCCCAAATGTAAAACCAAAACCCAAAATAATCAAATGTCCTCTTGCTTGTCGTGGGATAAGATGTTTTAGTGTGCGGGGGAGAGCTTAGAGACTGTTACCCTTTCAGTTAGGGTGAGAGCATAACCAGGCCCATACTGGTTGGTAGCCACCAGTCCACTATTTTTTTTATTTTTTTTATTCCCTGGCATCTAGTAGACTTTCTCCCCCCCCAGGGTGTGGATCGGGGGTGATTGCCCCATCTGCCCACAAAAGAAAATCTTCCATGGTATCTGGAGGGCTTTCTGCCATGGGCCTTCAAAAAATAGGCCAATCTGCCCTCAATGGGGGCAGATATGGCCAACAGTAGTGTGCCCCCTTGGGGAGCGACCCTTGCCTAAGGGGCTGCCCCCCCAAACAAAACACACACATACACACACACCAATCCCTGGTGCCTAAGTGGTTTCTGCCCCCCCGGGGGCAGATTGGCCTAATAGAAATAGGCCGATCTGCCCCCAAGGGGAGCAGAAATGGCCTAAAATAAATCCCCCCCCACCAGCTTGTGATCCTTGCCTAAGGGGTCGCTCCCCTTGCGTGAAATTGGTGCAAAACAAAAATCCCTAGGGTCTAGTGATTTCTGCCCCCCTTGGGGGCAGATCGGCCTAATAATAATAGGCTGATCTGCCCTCAAGGGGGGCATAAATGTCCTAAAATAAATTTGCCCCCCATGACCCTTGCCTAACGGGTTGCTCCCGTTATGTGAAATTAAAATAAAAATCCCTGGTGTCTAGTGTCTAGTGGTTTCTGCCCTCCTTGGAGGCAGATTGGCATACTAAAAATAGGCCAATCTGCCCCCAAGGGGGGCAGATATGGCCTAAAGACAATTTGCCCCACCCCCCCAGGGGAGCGATCCTTGCCTAAGGGGTCGTTCCCCTCACCTGAAACTGACAAAAAAAAAAATCCCTGGTGTCTAGTGGTTTTTGGCCTAATAATAGGCCCATCTGCCCACATATGGCCTAGAGTTCATTTTGACCCCAGGGCAGCGACATTTGCATAAGGGGTCGCTCCCCACATATTAAAAATAAATAATAATAATCCCTAGTGCCCCCCCCCCCGGGGGCAGAAATGGCCGTAAAATGATTAGCCCCCCTGGGGAGCAGCCCTTAGCCGAGGGGCCGCTCCCCTTATGAATAAAAAAAATTTAACAATTTCCCTGGTCTCTAGTGGGCATTTCTGCTGCCCAATCACATCGCAATCATGCAGCAGAAATGCTGAGAGAAACATGAAAGGAGAGGAAAGGCATTTCCTCTCCTTTCATGCCTCTCTTGCCCCTCCACATGATCGGAGGAGAAATGCTTTTGCATTTCTCCTTTGATCTGCCCTGGAAGCTGAATTTCCAGCGCAGAGGGGTAGGCCTCTAATGACGTGAGCGTGCAATCGCGCGCTGATGTCATCAGATGCCACGGGGGTCCTCTGTAGAGGGGAAGCAATTCCCCTTCCATCCCTGCCCGGGGGAGGGGGTGCTTGGCCATCGTGGGGAGCGCCCATAGCAGCACGAGCTGGTCTCATCCTTGGCACCGGGCAACCGTGGCCAAGGGCGAGTCCAGCTTGTTCTGGGCACCCAGGGGGTTAATCATTCACCTAAGAATCCTAAATTACTGGGACAAAATCTGGGTAATGCCGCAATTTGGCTCCTTCAGAACTGGTTTGGAGGAGCTAATTGCATTAGAGAAGAGCTGTTCTATGCCCTGGCTAAATGCAGTAAATGTGCTTTGTGGTAATTTAAAAATGGAGGATGTCTGGAATGAGCCAAGTAAACTTGGAAGCAGTGCTTTTTCTCAGATCAAGTGCTTATATTGGAATTATATTTTTTCAGAAGTGTGGCATGAGCCGAATCTGATAGTTTGGTTAACAAGTTTCTTTCCCATAAATGCTCCCCTATGTTTGAACCATTCTTTTACAGGATTACCCCCTTTAAGGCCAGAGCCCCTTATGTTTACTTTAGAAATGATATGCTACCATTCAAACTTCTCACAGCTAAATGGAAGAGGAGTGATTGTACAAAGGGGTAAATGCCCCTTCTGCCCAAATACTCTGGAAGCAGAAGAACATTTTACATTCTTTTGTCCTAGATGTAGCACTCTAAGTGAATTATTCCACTATGTTGGTATTTCGGCATTAGATAGCACCTGGAGGCACTGCGTCTACTCAAATATGACACAACTGAACCAATGGTTTTTGCCCTATGGAGCTTTTTAAGTTGGACTTGGTGTATATGGTCTAGAACACTTAAATAGGACTTTTTGAAATAGATGATGTCATACTCTGTCAATGGGAGTTGTAATTGATGATAAGTGTAAGGGACCAATATAAGTGGCCCTTGTTTGCCCTGTCTTCATCAGCATGCCACGCCATTCAGGGTGAAATGATCCATATGTTGACCATATCATCTGTGTTAGATTCTGTCTTATGTCTGGCTACTGCACCCATCCCTTATACATGCTTCATTATTATACATTGAAAACTGATGCTTGTAATGCTTTCTGATATGTCGCTGTCTGATTTTTTAGGTTAGCTGAAGTGTGTATTAGGATTTTAACTCCTGTATGGATGTTGCACTTGTCACTTTATAACTTCTGGGTATTTGTAATTTTAAGGGTCATGCTGCTTGTTGATTGTGATTTTACCTGTGGGTATATTGTACCTTTATGGTTATATGTTTATTATCCAAAATAAAGTAATTACTACTACTACTATTCTCACTTTAGTCTAAGCAACAGTAGGAAAAGTACTTCACTTCAAACACATTGCATATTCGAACAACCCTATTAATTTAGAACAAATTTAAAACTCATTATATGAACATTATTAATTTAAAAAATGTATATATACAATACAAAACAATTAAACAATGTACATGGTTAATAAACAATTTAATAATGTATTATCATTTAAAAATATTTATGTATTACTTCATTTCCACACTATACTCCTACAAACCTAGCAGCCCACACTTAAAATATTACTATAATAAATAAATATAACACAATTTACATAATTCATAATCAGTTAACTAATTAATTAATTAATTAATAATCATGTGTTAATTATTACCTAAATAACTTACCACCCAACACCCTTACACTGCTAGCAACCCACAACTAAAATTTAACTAAACTAAATCAGTATTACATAATATAAATAATTATACATCAAATAAATATTACATAAATAAATATTTGTTATTTCATCATTTTTACTTTATTAATTTCCAACTCTATTTGCCTACTAACCCAACAACCCACCCCAATAATATAACTAAAATATAAAGGTATGACACAGTGCACTTAATCATTAACTAAATACATAATTAATAATAAATTAACAAATAACTGTTAATTATTATTTACTAAACTTCCCACCCAATATCCCTACAAACCCACCAGTCCACACCTAAATTATAACTAAAAATATAATTGCTACACAATTGACATGCTTCATAATCAATTAATAATAGATTGATATATAATTGTTGATGAATTATACTTAATTACCTTCCCATCCTATACCCCTATAAACCCAGCAGCTCACACACAAAACATAACTGAAATATATATTTAAATAATTAATAATATATAAAAACAAATGCAATTAATTATTACCTTATTATCTTCCCACTCTATATCCCAACAAACTCAGCAATCTGCACCTTAACTTTAACTAAAATAAATGACTATTACATAATTTACATAATTACTAATCTGTATGAGTCAAAAATAGTTTTAAAAATATAGTCCTCCCATTTATGAATATGTGTTTTTACACTGATTTTCCTAGAGCTTGATTTTTTTTTCTCAATGAGATACCCTCAGTATAAACAGTATCCTTTTATGGATGGCAGGTTGGAGCAATCAGCCCTCTGCTTTTAATTGTGATGTGATCTCAAACTGCCTAAACTGTGAAGATGGCAACAACATTCCATGGCTCAATTATGTAAGGAGAGCTGCAGAATCACTGGGCAGACCTCAGAAGCAAAAGAGATTATGGCCCTGGGAAAACCCAAATTAAGAGATTATTTGGTCATCAAGGCTAGCAATGGGCCTGAGCCCTATCTTTTACTTATGAGCATCCCATGGGATAGGGTAATTTCCGAAAAGGCTCAATTAGAATCCACCTTTAATTACCAGCAGGATAGGGTGATCCCAACGCTATATGGACCTGGCCATGTGACAACATTTGCCTTCAGACATTAGAGCAGTTTACTCTATTTTGCAATCATTATGAACCCTTTTGACATAAGAATCTGCTGCCCTTACGCCAATATAGACTGGCCTTCTTTTATGTTTGAATGATCTCTGAGGCAGCCGTATGACATGCTGTAGGAGCTTTTTTTTAAAGCACTCTACAGTGGCAGAAAATAATACATTTTTAGCACATCTTTCCTTTAACATAGTATGTGCCTGCAAGTCAACATTTTTTAAATTCCTTGGTATGCCTTTTATAGCTGTATTTATCAACCTGTATTTTGTTATTATGTGGTCACGTATTCCTCCTGTGTTCTCAATTTATGATTGTTATTTAATGCTGTTTGTATTTTCTATGTTTTATTCTTTTAGGTAAATTTTTTTAATAATCAAATAAAGATTTACAACTACAACAATGGTTTAGCCAGACATGGGTCCACTGCTCACTTAATCATAGGACTCAAGCTGTACGTCAATGTTGATGCCCAATTGGGTGAAAAAAGTCTTAGAATGTTTTTGTTGCCTTCAAGCGGGGATACAGCTTATCCATCCAGACCACATGGTTCGTATTCAAGCAGGCCAAATGTTGATTTGCAAATGTTTTGTCTTTCTCTGTAGTGGCACAAATGTGCAAGAAAAAAACAATTGATAGGAATCCAGGCCCGAGTAACTGCTGGTGGGTAAACTTTCTACTTATCATCATTTTTGTTTGCCTCTGAAAATTGTCCCTACTATGTTGACAATTGTGATTTCAGTTGGTGTCGCTGCTGTTCTCCATGTCATGCTGACAGCTGTTGTCTTTACTGTTTTTAAAGCAATGCCTGGTGCTGTTGTTCCTGATGTGGCGGCTACTGTGGTTCATCCTGTGATCCTGCTGCAGATAACAATGAGGTGGAAGCTGCTGCCACAGTGTCATCCCTTCTGTTCTCATTGTTTTTTTTGCCGCAGTTGTTGCTACCGCAGTGGTAGATTGGTAGCAGATGTTGTTCCTGCTTTAGTCTGTCCTGTTGCAGAAGCTATGGCTGCCATTGTTGCTGCTGTTTTGGAAGCTCTGGTTTACAGCGTGCTCCTGCAGCAGTGTTCCCTGCTGTGGTTGGAGCAGTTCTTGCTGCTGTGACAACTGTTTATTTCTGCTGTTGTGGCAGCTGTTGTTGCGGTTGTCCCCGCTACCCACTGTAACTGCTGTAATCCCTGTTTTGCTGCCAGTTGTGATCCCTGCTATGATCTCTGCTGTGGTTATAACAGTGGCTGCTGCTTTTGTAGCAGCTGTTCAACCTGAAATGGTGGAAGCTGTGGTTACCGCTGTGGCCCCATCAGTTGTTACTAAAGTGGTAGTTGGTATTGCACCTACTGTGCTGGCAGCTATTGAGCTTCCTGGTGTGGTTGCTTCTATTCTTCCAGCAGCTACCGCTGCACTAAGGTAGCTGTTTTAATGCTGTAGTGGTTCAGGTGACAGCTATGTTTTTTACTTTAGTTGAAGCTCTAGTTGCTGCTGTTGTTTTATCATGGTAGAAGCAGAAATCACTACCATGGTCTCTAGTGATGGGGCTGCAGTTGCACCTGTTATGGCTACTGATGTGGCACCTTTTGTTGTTGCTGTGGTTGAAGTTAATGAGGCTGCTATTTTTGATGCTCTGGTGAAAGCTATGCTTGATTCTCTGTTCTTTGCATTGGTTGATGTTATAGACACTGCTCTGGTACCCGCCCAGGGAGCATCTTTGGTCGCTGCCATGGTCCTTACTGGCATCATAGCTGTGGATTTTGGTGTGGTTGCTGCTCTGGTTGCAGCAGCTGTTGCTGATATGGCAGCCAGTGTTGTGGTTGTCGCAGCTTTTGTTGCTGCTCTTGTGGTGGATATTGTGCCAGCTACGATGATAGCTTTTCTGCTGCTGTGGTTTGTGTTGTAAAAGATGTTGATACATTGACTGTTACATTTCCTCACTTGACTTTCGGCTCCCATTTTACACCATAACAAAGACCTTTCACTCACTTCTGCTCTAAATTGTAATGCAATAAGACACCCATTTCCAGATTACTGCCTGATTTGTCTCTTCCATGGAATGCATATTGGACAGCTTTAATGTCAAAAGCTATTTTTAAAAGTTCTTATAGGCAGTACTCTATCACATCCTTTATGGCATACATTTGGAATACATAAGGACGGTGTGCACAAGAGTAAAAATATATTGTCCCATTGGAAAGGTGAAGGTTATGATGCAAATGTGTGAGTCAGTCAGTGAGTGAGTGAATAAGTAAGCTAAGAAGGGAATGGATGAGATAATGAGTTAGGGGGTGGGTGTTGGAATGATCAGATTAATTGATCATAGAGGGTTTGAGTTGGTTAAATAAATAGCTATTTATTTAGAGAGTGAGTGTGAGCACCTGAGTGAGTGAGTGCTGGTACAAGTTTGCAATTCCCCAGTAGTAGTCAAACTGTGTTTGACAGTCCCAGTGTTGTCACACTGAAGAATTTGCAAGCCTGAGTTCAAACACATTGGCAAAGTGTTTTCATTCAGTATATTTTAACGCACCCTACTTAAAACATAGAAAGTGTATTCACAAAAATGAATGCATAACAATGGAGGGAAAACATAAATCATTGACAACTGATTAGGGTTATGCCTTAAGTGTTGTAGCTCAGTTTTCGTTTAATGTGTAGTGTAAGGTTTACAATTAGTTTTATGTTAGCATTTGGGGTTTAGAATTTAGTTGGATTAATTGTCTGCAATCCAAAGGGTTCTTGTTTGCTTTAAATTAGATAATATGATGTTTTATGTTATATCAACACTAGTAGAAAAGGGTGTTTTGAAGGTTCTTTCTGTTGTGTCCATAGGACACAAGTGCAGGGTCATAATGTGGGGGTGATGACTCCTTAGACATTTTACCATTTCGCTGAGTAGGGGGTACACACTATAGAAGGAACAAGGGAATGACTGTTAATGCATGAGAGAAGGGGGGGCAAAAGAAGAGAAATTATGGAGCTTTCTAGCTTCTCCACCTGGTCAGCTAAGTAGTTGAAACAACAGTGTAGTCTGTGATCTTTTATGTGTGTCTTGTTTGCTGCTCAAAGGCCCTAAGACTAAGATGAGCCTTCACGCATCAGCAGCAAGACTGCAAGTTGGAGTATGAACTTCACTTCTCTTAGGGCACAATTGTAATAATCAAAGTACAGTCGTTTTTCCTGATCATTATAAAGGAATCTTTCTCAGTAGGTATAAAGACTTCAGTCACATTCCTGAGGTAACATTCCTGTGATGGTTGCAAGCACAATTCATCCAACACTTTTTTCGCCCTGTGAGGCACATAATACAGGACTTTTGCACAGCTTAATGTTAGTGTTAGTCAATATATACAGATTGACAAAATAAGGAATGTCGTACAATTGATGATACATTTTCTGGACTTCATTCTCTTGAATCCAACTCCATCCTGTGGGCACTGCAAACATTAAGAAATTGTGGACAAACAGTGGTGTGATTTTCAACCATCTCTACACTTGAACCCAGCTAGCATGGGTAACTTATTCAGTGCTTGTGAAAGGTAACGTGAGATTGTCATTGTCGTTGATCAAGGTCTGGGAGGGGTTTGAATGAATGATTCAAGGTTTGGAATTGTATCACAAAAAGTCACTGTAGAGAAAGAATTACTAAAGAGTTATCTTCTAAGGCTCTGCCTGGGCATTCATGCACGTTACTGCACTGCTCTTTTTTATTCACCATCAAGAAAGCTGAAGACTGCGCCGTGCCACATGAGCGCATTCACAATCTTAAGTAAAAAAACACTGAGGGGGTCATTCCAAGTTTGGCGGGCGGCGGTTGCCGCCCGCCAAACTTACCCCGTCAAATGACCGCTCCGCGGTCAGAAGACCGCGGGGGCCATTCAGACTTTTCCGCTGGGCGCCCGCCAAGGGAGCGCCCGCCGGCCCAGCGGGAAAGGCCCTGCAACACAGAAGCCAGCTCCGAATGGAGCCGGCGGTGTTGCAGGGGTGCGACGGGTGCAGTTGCACCCGTCGCGATTTTCACTGTCTGCTATGCAGACAGTGAAAATCATGATGAGGCCCTGTTAGGGGGCCCCTGCACTGCCCATGCCAGTGGCATGGGCAGTGCAGGGGCCCCCAGGGGCCCCACGACACCCGTTCCCGCCACGTTCCCGCCACGTTCCCGACACCCGTAAAAACCGCCAGAAACAGGCTGGCGGGAAGGGGGTCAGAATCCCCATGGAGGATTCTCCCAGCCGGGCGAAATCTGGCGGACCCGGCTGGGCGACCGCGCTTTACAGCCGCGGTCGGAATCCCAAATGAAGCACCGCCAGCCTGTTGGCGGTGCTTCCGTGGTCATCCACCCTGGCGGTCGATATATTGGTGAACACATTGGCATGATGATGAAAATAAATGGCTTAGTAAAAAATCATTGGAAGCTAAAGGCACATGAGGAGTTTCTGAATTCCTAACATCCTCAAATGTAGAGAATCAACTTCCCTCAAGAAGAACTCATGCATGTTGAAGGAACTTGCAAACCCTTTGCTAGAGGAGGCCAAGAAGGAAGGAAGATTAAATGTTGTTATATTGAAAAATTGGAGCATTTTCTTCATTTGTGGCTTCACTACTGGGAAATGGGTTGACTCTTTCAATTCTAATGAATGTGGAGTGAGCAAATCTACCACTGAAAGGTCCATTGTCTACAAGACTCATTATTATTTGCATGATTCACTAACAGGATTTAGTCGTCAACTCTCAGGATTCATGCCAGGGTCATCTGCCAACTTTCCCCAAGACACGTTCTTAGTCATGTGAACCCTACTGGTCAAGTCCTTTTTGGTTCTGCATAAAGCCCCCCTCCACATACCCTCACCTGTTGCTTGCCCCATTAATGCCCCAACTCCAACTGTAAAAACTAACATCAGCTGGTCTTATGAAGCAGGCCCGTATTGTACCATAGGCAATGTTATGTAACTCTCGTGAGGATAAAATGTTCTTTTGACCTGGCGACCATTTTAAGGTTGGGCAAGTAGAAAAACCACACCTCCAATGACATAAGCTGCTTAGCTTCGTTATTGCCCGAGGAGTGAGCATTGGAACATCGGAGTTTTCATCAGAACACTTACCTCTCAGATGTGAAATCTCCTGCGGTCTTTTCTTGTCCATAGAAGCCTCATCAACCTACCTGAAACCTAAGGATGGCCCCTCCATTTGAGCAGAGAAGCATCACTTTGCCAAAAAAATGCTCCCCATAAAGGAAAAATAAAATGGTAATAAAATTTGTTTATTGGTATTTTATTTTTCAGCGCCCGGTCCTGAATCAAGTGTCAGGACGGGGCGGGGATATTGCTGCCAAGTGGCAGAAGGGAGCTGTGCATTATGTTTAAAGTGTGCATGTCCCTTTGGCCAGCTGTATTGCGACGGCCAGCCTGACATGCGCACTTTAAACATCTCTAACCCAACTGTCTTAAGACAGCTGGGTTAGAGAGGGCACAGGCCTCCAGTGCTCTGATGAGCACTGAGCGAGCCCACTCCCACCAATCCTAATGCTGCTTTCATGCAGGATTGGTTAATGACTTTCCTGGTCACGTGCGTTAAAGCTTCCAGGAGGAGGAGGAGGACAACGCTAGGAAAACGTCGGAGGGTGAGTGCCTTTTTTTCTCTTCTGTTTTATTATTTTTATTGTGCTCCTCCACCGTAAACATAAGGCAACCTCAACTGCTGAAAACAAAACAAGAGAGGACTTCCTCTGCATGCAATGCTGTTTTGAAATTGCTTTCTATGTTCACCTTAAAGCTTTGTCCACTATATAACACTGAAAAGTGTTTAATTGTGGTAAACTTGACACGATCACACCTAAACTTCATCAGCATTTAAGGAAACATCATAAATAATTCTTGAACTGTGGAACAAATGAATTACGATTGACAAGAAAGCCTCATGTTCAACCCAACCTCGGAGTAACAGTGACTGTGAAAACAACAATCACAATAGCATCGTCCAGTAACTTTGAATCACTATGCACTTATGGTGGATTTAATGCATGAACACATTGGTTTATACAAA
Organism: Pleurodeles waltl; assembly: GCF_031143425.1. Taxonomy (NCBI): domain Eukaryota; kingdom Metazoa; phylum Chordata; class Amphibia; order Caudata; family Salamandridae; genus Pleurodeles; species Pleurodeles waltl. The sequence goes on from NC_090446.1 coordinate 72,270,664, forward strand.
TAGAGTTTCTGTTAATCAGTATGTACCTACAGGTGGTTTGTTATCAGCACAAAGCTGTATGGTTTCAAAATAATGACTCCTAAGGGCTTTGGTCATCTGAAGTGTTTATTTCAGTGGTGTGTGGAGATGCTGTCTTATTACATTCTGTTTAATGCTTGTCATGCCTATAATATTGTATGCTGTGTTTCAAATGATCACTTGTTCCTTTGGTCCCATGGGATCTATTTCTATCTAGGAATACGTATTTTTGTTTTTGAAGATTTCTCTGTAATTTCACTTTTATGATTTTAACCAAAACTGAATAAAGTACTAATAGAGTTAAAGTGCCCCCCCAGCCCTATTACAAGTTTTACACCGGCATGACCTGGCTGACTGTTGGAAACATTGAAACAGAGCATTGGGAACAGTGCTAGGAGATAGCACTCGGCTCCTTTAAAGGTTTAAAGGAGCCAAGAGCTATCTCGTAGCACAGAGGGGGCCGTCCATCCTCCCCAGAATGCTCACTGTCTGCAAAGCAGACAGTACCACTTCCGAGGGTGCTGGGGCGGGGGCCCCTGCATTTGTTCTCCACCAGCCTTTTCATGGTGGTAAAACTGCCATGAAAAGGCTGGTGGAGAACACAGTTGTAATCAGCAGGGCAGCGTTGAGTTCAGCGCTGCCGTGGCTGATTGCAACCAAGAACGCAGTCACTCCATCAAGATCTAGGATCCTGGCGGAGACGGCAGTCGGATGGCCAAACTTGTAATGTGGTGGTCGAACTGCCACAGCCATGGCAGTCTGAACGCCACAGTGAGGCTGGCAGTCTTGTGACCGCCAGCCTCATAATGAGGACCAGTGTCTATTCTCTCTGTTTCTCTCCGCCCAATCCTGCTTCCCCTTTGAGACTCCTGCTAAGGTTAGACCCTACCTTCATACATGTGGTGGGCCTTCATCACCCCTATGGAAGACCTGGATTTCAGATGAGTGGCACTGCTAACATCAACTTAATGTCTTGAATTTGGTAGATTCTGGAGTTTCTGGATGGTAAATGGATTATGAATTCCAGCCTGAGGATGACATTCAAACCACCAAGAAGCATGATTTCAATAATATCAGGGAATTGATGCGGCAGCCTTTCCTTCAGAGGATGTCTGTAGAGAAATGGTTCCTCTTTTGATAACTACTCAATCAGAGCATGTACAAACAAGAATATATTACTTTGTTAATGAGCCGTTGAAGAAGCACCCTCTACAACATTTCCTTCCTCTCACTTCATTGGACATTGTTTACCTGAATTATTGAAAATACTAAAAACACACTAACAAAAGAGCTTCCATTTTGAGAAGCGTTACCACCAGAGATGTATCTTAGTTAAGGAGGTTCAGTAGCAGCATGCACATCTGTGATTTCCATACAAGTGAGGTATGTATCCCAAATAAAAGAAGGTACATTGGGTGTGTTTGTGGAGTGGTGAGATAGAGACATATTGGGTGGTAGAAACAATTCAAATCCACCTAAAAGTTAGGGTCTCTGTATGCTTAAAGGGTTTGAGAAAAGATGCAAATACATAGATACATGTCCATACCACGGACCCAATCCCCTAGCTTGATGTTTGACATTTTGGTATGTCTGTCATTGTCGTATCTTTCTTTTCTGACTTCTTGCTGTCTTGTATTCACATCAATCCATCACTTTTCCTATTTCATCCATGGAGGAATCAGTTGGGAGTTGGGCTTCCTCCCTTTCAGCAGTTCAAAGGGAGTGTTAAGTGTGCTTTAATGTGGAATAACGCGATATACTCTGATTCTTTTGAAGATTTCTGTTTTCCAGTTTAAGGTATTGATTTTTGCTAATTGCAATCCTTCTTTCAACGTTTTGTTGATGCGTTCAATAGCACCATTAGTTTCAGCATGGTACAGTGCCGAACGCAGGTGGGTGATGCCATTGTCCTCCAAGAATGTTTGCATTTCTTTAGAACAGAATTGCACCCTACTGTCAGTAAGAACTGTTGAGGGCTGCCCTTCATGAGTAAATAAGTCCTGTAGAAATGTTATCACACTCTTCGAAGTGATGTCAGATGTGATTTTGATTTCAGGTCATCTGGAGTACAAGTCAAACTAGACTATAATATATGATGTTTTATTTTCTCCAGCTAAGGGGCCAATTGTATCCAATGCCAAATTGTCCCATGGCTTTTTTGGAAGTCTTAACTTATACATCGGATGTTTTCTTGTGATCAAAAGTTTGCGCTTTCATTACATTTTACACAATTTGTTATAGACCTTTCGATTTGAATGTCCATGCTAGGCCACCAGAAATCTATTCTGAGCATTTCTTGGTTTTTTTGTGATCCAAAATGCCCATCATGTGCTTTACTGATAAGCTTCCCACGTACACTCTCAGGGGGAATTAACTTGGTTCCCCTAAACAAACATTCTTCCTGATCCGCTAGTTCATTTTTGATGTGCCAGTATAGTTTGAGCTCTTCTCTAATTAAGTTCTTGGGCTGCCAACCATTATTCATATATTGTCTAACAATCTTCAGTATTTCATCTTCCCTGAGGCTAGTTCACCACACATACTCAGTTATTATGCCTTCCTCTATCATACAAACATCAGATAGTTTTACTCTCTCTTCATCACTTTGCGTTCTATCATTATTATGGTCATTTGAATTGGGAGGTAATCTGGATAGGTAATATGCTGCTTTGTTTTCCACCCCATGGAGGTAATCAAATGTGAAAGTAAATTCTTGCAGATTCATTATCCATCTTTTGATACAGCTGGACACAGAATCCACCCCTTTCTTTTTGAAGATCTCTCTCAGTGGTTTGTGGTCTGTCCTGACTTTAAATTTGCTACCCCAAGCAAAGTTTTTAAACTTCTGTATGGCCCAGGATACTGCCAGGGCTTCCTTTTCTATTGCAGAGTAGTTTGCCTCTGCTCCCCTTAAAGACCTAGATGCAAAAACAACAGTCACTTTTCCATCTTCTGCTACTTGTGAAAGCATAGCTCCCAATCCTTTCATGCTAGTATCTGTAGTGATGATCACTGTCCTTCCAGGTATAAAAGAACTGAGCCCCTGGGCCTTTTCCAAGCTCTGTTTTACATATTAAGGTTCCTTTCCACATGTGTCATACCATATGAATTCTGCTCTAGATTTAATTAAGGATCTCATGTGAAAGGTCCTAGTTGTGAAGTTCTTGATGAATTTATTGTAAAATTCCACCACAGCCGAGAACAAACATAGTTCATCTTTGTTGGTTGAAGAAGTTAGATGCAAGATGGAGTTTACCAGATCTTCGTTTGGTTCAATGCCTTTGCTTGTGATCTTGTGTGCCAGGTAGGTTATTTCACCACATTAAAACATGCATTTGTCTGCTTTTACCATAAGTCCAAAATCTCAAAATTTAATTAACACTCTCTCAACCCTCTCATCATGGTCTGCATTGCTTGATCCACAAATGAGCACATCAACTTGGTAATAGAGCACTCCAGGTATGCCTTCAAGCATTGATAACATGGCTCTCTGAAATGCTGAGGCTCCTGATACTAGCCCAAATGGCATACACCTGAATCTGTATACACCCAGTGGAGTTAGGAAAGCAGTGCGGTCTTGTGAGTCAGGATGTAATCGTATTTGTTGTATGCTGAGGCTAGGTCCAAGGTTGAAAAAACTGTGGCTCCCTTTAAAGCTGTGAACATTTCAGAGATGGTAGGTAGGTGAAATCTGTCAACTACTACTTCCTTGTTGAGGACACGCAGGTCAACACATAACCTCACTACGTTGTCAGCCTTGCGTGCCACCACAATGGGAGCCAACCACTCTGTAGCATCAACAGGTTTGATGATATTTTGTTTACACAACTTCTCTAATTCTGATTTCACTGCTTCACGTGTACTCACTGGAATCCTCCGGACCTTGGATACTACTGGGGTTGTGTCAGATTTTAATTTTATTATTTGGATGTATGACTTGAGCCATCCTAATTCACTACTTAAAACTTCAGAAAACTTGTGTACAAAAATGTTCTTTTGGATCACTTGCACCTGGATTTGTGGTGTGGCAGTGGTTTTGAAAACTACTCCTAAGATTTTTTCAACTGGCCAGCCTAAGATGTTGTCTCCCCTTTCAAACACATATACCTTGGGTAGGGTGTTCTTCCCTTTGTATTGAACTGTGCCTAGGAAGTAGCCTTTACTTGGATGGGTTGACCTCCATACCCTCCTGGATGTATGTCCATATTGTTTAAATGGACTTGATGCTCAAAATTGTCTTTTAATACCTGGTCTGAAATAATAGTTAGCCTAGATCACGAGTCAAACATTGCATCTACATTAACTTCATCTATTTTTATGATATCCTTATGATTTTTCTCACTTGAATCATTCATTTGCGAAACGATTTCATCATATACCTCAGACACTTTGGGACTTTTACATTTATTTTCAAATCTCTTAATCCTACAACAAGCTACAACGTGCCCCTTCTTCCCACAACCTTTGCCCATTGCTTTCCATGCAGGGCATTCCTTCCAATTGGCCATGTGGCCCACGAGGCCACATCGGAAACATTGACCTTTGAAACCCTGATCATTAGATTTATTTGGTTCCCTCTTTTTGTCTTTCACTATTTTAGCATCCCCTTTATTCTCATGAGAATTACTTTTATCACCTTCAGTTCTTTCACATGACAGCATGTGTTCTACGTGCTTTACAAAAATTAACTCATTTAGAGGATGGTCATCCTTGAACCACAATTCTTTGTGTATCCTATCTATGTTACATGTTAATCAGAATTGGCCACAAATGCGTTCATCTACTGATGCACCAAACTTACAAGTTGAGGCTAATCTTCTTAGATCAGATATAAAATCCTCAATACTCTTCCCCTCTTTCTGACTTCTCCTGCCAAAGTTGTATCTTTCTAAGATTGTGCTTAGTTTTGGTAAAAAATGTTTATCTAATTTTTTACACATATTTCATAATCAATCAAACCTCTTGCCCCATCATCAGGTTGATTTGGTTGGTGTTCCTGTATTTTCTGCCCCTCCTCCCCTTGACAATGTGCTAACAGTGCTACTTTCCTTTCTATATTCACACTGGGGACACACACAGCTAAATAATTTTGAAAAACCTTCTTCCATTTGTTCCATAACGTTTGGGGCTCACCTGGCGTAGTCAGAAAAAATGGTGGGGGAGTGATGTTCTGCATGGTGAGGAACTCTTCTGGATGTTAAGAAAGTGCCTATTTATACTTTTACCAAGCAGTATGCAGTCACCTACAACAATGGATTATATGCTAAAGAACAGGTACAATATGATATGCACACTATAAATCTATTATTCTCTTGTACAGGGATGCCAGGTCATTCACCAAATATACTCCTGGCAGTTGATGTAGATTGAGTAATGAACAGTGATGGGAAGGTGTTTGTGCATAGATGATTTAAAAATGTGTGGATCACTGCCGTCTTTGTTTGTTATCCGCTGTGTACAAGATAGTTAGTGGGTGGATCACTGATGTTAAATTGTGTGATCCACTGCTTTCCAAATAACAATTGTGAGGATTACTTATTTGGAAAGAACATAAATCTAGTCAAAATTTCTCTCAGACTGTAGGTGGCGCTGTTGCTATACGTATCTGATTGCCCAACTTGTACATGTTCACCATGAGGTGTCAGAACATCAGGAAATAAATTTGAAAGGTAGATGCATTCTCCTAAGGCACAATCAGACACTTAAATTGTTTCTCGGTGGTACAACATTGTAGTAAGACTTTGTGGCTGAGGTGTGAAAGAGCATTTGATTGACTTGTGATGTGTGCATTACCCGGTACAATGTGATGAACTACCTTGATTTTATGGTCAGATTAGGGTTAACAAAGTTGCAAATGCCCAGATTTAGCACACATTCACAGGCATTCTAATCTGACATCTTCTCACAGGTCTGCCAGGGGGAGCCTGGCTTCAGTCAGCACTGACTGGAATTCCATGAGCACATAGACATTCAATTTGTAGGCCTGGTCCCAGAGCTGCCATCACAAGTAGTGCAGAGAATATGCTGGGATAAATACACCTAAATGGGTATTTTAGTGGTGAACAAAAGTCATAAAATCGAAATTCCCTCGAAGTAATTATTAAAAGCATAAGGACTAGTCATAGTTTCTTGTGATCGCTTCTTTCTTGTTAATTTTTGAATGCACAGAACAAAGCAATAGTTTCACAGGGTACAGATGTTGACAGCTGGGCCATGGGGAGCATTTCTGGCATGAGTGCGCTTGTAGAAATCACAGTCACACTTCAGCGCACTTTTGAAGAGACTTTTACAAGCTCATTGCAATTCCCATCAATACACCAGCAGAACACACTCACAAATATGTACAGCAGCGTACCGGAGAAAGATGCTTGCACAAGGAAAATGTTATCTCACCAGCACACTGTGTCTTCCGCTTTATCAAGGTTCTTCTCACAAAATGTAAATTCTTGAACCAAAGACAGCAGACTTCCTCAAAAATATCTACGTGGGTAGACCAATGAGCGCTAAATAGCACGTGGGGGCATTTCACAGCGTGGGACGCGCCTGGAAGTTTGAAAGGGACTACATATCCCAGACTGCTTTATGGTCCCAGGAGGCGGCCATCTTACCAGCACCAGCATCCACTTGACCATACCAACGAGCGCTATATAGCGCGTGGGGGCACTTCGCGGGACGCGTGCGGGCCAAGGGCGGGCCCATCCACACCCATCGTAGCCCAGAGGAGGCTGGGCTGGGCCCCCCCCTAACATTTTTCTTCTAAGTAGGCTCTGTTGACTCTTGCCACTACTGTATCTTCTTGTAGGTCTATCATTCAACACTTATCCATCAATTACAGTTCAATGGGCAAAAGGAAAGCAATAGAGGGTGGGGCAGAGGCGGTGTTAAAAACTAAGTGGAAGAGACATAAGCATGTAGCCAACAACTGTGTTATGGACAGAATCGACAACCTTCTTGATGAATGTGAAGGAATCTTAACCTCCTCCCTGGACAGCAGCCCCATCGGAACTGGGGGAGAGTCTCCCCTGTCAGGAAGGGCGCTGGTCACAAGAAAATTGCTGACATATTTGTAAAACGTGGCCAACAGGCATTAGCCCTCACAGGCCAGGGGGAGGGTAGGGATGTCATCACCCACTCCCCCATTATCAGCCGATAAGCCTCCAACTGATCCCAGCGACCCTATTCAGTGTATCAACTGCTTTACCCCTTTAATAAATATCCCAGACTCACAGGACGACCCTGATCCATGCATCAGGGTGGGTGGGTCAGTAGATGTAGATGTAAATGAGCACTCAGTCCAGTCAAATGCACAGCATATGTTATGCATACAAGATTTAAAGAGGGAGGTGTCAGAACTTAAGTTTATGGTTAATTCCTTAATTGCAATAGTCAAGCAGCTAATTTCTCCAGACACAATGAGTTCCATAAATCATCACCACAATCCAATGCCACACCACTCAGATACCATGACGAAATTGCCCACAACGCTAGCAAATAGTTGTGCTGACCAATCTTTAGCTGACGCCAAGATAAAGAAATCCGATCAGCCCCCCTCACAATAGCTTAGGCGCAGGGAAGGCATTTGATGCCTGCTATCAAATTACAAAATCCACAAGCAGTACTGTCCCTGAATATACTGCAAAACCCATCATTGACCGAATCCAATCTACAAGGACTGTTCTAATGGTCAATGTCCCCAAGCTACACCCACTGGCACAAAGAAAAGGGGGAGAGTCCATTAGAAATAAGGCAATTCATTGGATTGGCCACGTAAGAGGCTGTTACTCTGTAATACGCAAGGATATAATTGATGCAGTAAGAAGGTTGACCCAGGCACACACTTTGACATTCTACAGTTGACATTTAGGGATTGGAGTATGGTGGACAACCTGGTGGCCCTGGATGCAAGGACAAGTGCTCCAGGGCAATCCTGTACCCAGTTCAAATATCCTAGTCCACCTGTATACTGTAGGGCTCGCCCAATCCACTGCCCAACAGGTAATCCATCTGCTGTTAGTGAGAATGATTGACTTAAAACATCATCTGAAATACATGCTGAACTACCCCCTGACTTACATGAAACAACTGTCTCTGGTCTGGCTGTAGCCCCCAATATTGTCTCCGCAAGCACTCATGTTTCTTCTCCTTACAGATCCCCCCAGATAACCCGTGATCCATTGCATAGCCGTGATAACATTGTACATTCTTTCCCCCGTGATTCTCACTTATTACAGATAGCAAAGCATGAGAATACCGCACCTAGGACCAGGTCAGGTCCCCCAGATGGATATCATAACTCGATACAGGATTCGCTGAACAACAGTGATGACGACCACTCTACTCCCAAGCAACCTGACCTGTTAAACCCCCCTCTGGTAACCAAGCTCTCAAATATGTCAGTGGACAGGGCTGTCCATTCAACCACCGGGGTATGACTTGTCTCATGGAATGTGGCAGGTCTGAGATCTACCCTCCCCCTCCTGTCCTTCACCTCCTTTATTGAGGAACACAACATATGTCTTCTTCAAGGGACATGGTTGACCAATCCACTCTTTCAAACTGGCTATTCCAACTTTTATATTCCTGTTCTGGCCAGTACCAGGGGCAGGCCCTCTGGGGGTCTAGCCATTTGGACTAGAACATCACTAAACTGCCGTATATCACAGCTATCCATTGATTCCCCAGACCTGCTAGGTCTTTGCCTATCATTTGGGGCTGATGCAGTTGTGATTATTTTTAACATCTATGCCAGAGGGGTTGGTGGGGGGTCGGGTTTCCAAAACCCTTTGCATTTTGGAGGCATTTTTGCAAAACTGTACCCGGCATTAAAAAATTATTGTGGCAGGTGACTTTAACGTCACATTTGAACCTCTTGACTGGGATTATCTTGGGTCCACCCACGAGGAGGATCAGGTATGGTCTATCCCTGCCCTGGATATCCCACCCGTTAAAAGGTGGTCACAAGTTGCTGTTCAAGTAATATCATTGACTATGGACTTTGGAATTAGGGAACTCAATGGCAGGACCAAATCAGATGTAAAGGGCTGTCACACATATAACAAAGTTAACCATACCAGCAGAATTGATTATTGTCTAGTGGACATATGATTATGGCCTTCCGTCATTGACATGATGGTTATTGAGAAATCTGAAAGTGACCATAATCCTCTCTCAGTCCACTTGTCAGCTTTGAGCAGCCACCTGTCCATGATCAACATCTCAGTTAAAGCACCAAAGAGAATCAGTCTGGTTAATGACAAACACCACCTAAAGTGGAACCAGGTTCTGGCTCGACCTACACTCATCAACGCTGCTAACAACACCTTGAGGACCACATTGACGGGCTTAAAGGTGGGCTCCGCAATCCCCAATGAGGAAATGAGCTTAACTCACACCTCATGTTTCAAGGGTATTGCAGCCCTCTTCTCGGCTGACATAGCTTCTGATAGTAAGAGGCTCTAGGGTAGGCATCGCTGGTTTAACAAAGAGTGCCGCTCCTCAAGAAAGCATTTAATCCAAGCAATCAAATCTAAGGATGTAAATGCAAGTAGCTCAGCCTGAAAGTCTTACAAATCAGCTATTGACAAAGCTAAATGTGAACAAGACAACAAGTGGTGGGCTGCACTTAGTGACGCTGCACAAGAGAGGAATTGCAGCACATTTTGGTCCCTGGCAGCGCGCGGCCCTACAAATAGCGAATTGAACATTACAACTAATATTGCACCAAAGGACTGGGTAGACCACTTTAGTGGGTTGTATTCTTACAAACTTGATAGTTCTACCTCTCGACAGAAGGACACTTGCCCAAATATAACCCTAACATCCACCCCTCCAGTGTTGCAACTATTTTCCCAAGCACACATAGCATACTCTTTAGGCTCTCTAAAGCGTGGTAGCGATCCTGGTGCGGATGGTGTTCCAGCAGACCTATTTTTAACCGATATAGCAATCTGGTCAAGATATATCACCATCACAGTGAATGCAATAGCATCTGGGGCGCCAATCCCTGAGTCTTGGAAGGGGGCCATTGTTGTCCCAATTTTCAAAAAGGGCGACAGAAGCCTGGCAAGATTCAAGATTGGATGACGGAACGCGACATCCTTCGTCCCCTCCAGGCAGGTTTTCGCAAAAAAATATCTACCATTAATCAAGCCCTTAGCTTTCTGCTCTTATACTGGAAAACCATTTTTATTGGTAAAGGGAATCTGTATGTTGCTTTTGTGGACTTGAAATCCGCATTCAATTTAGTACCCTGTAACAAGCTGTGGGAAGTTCTTTCCCTAATGGGAATCCCCAAGCACATTCTTGTACTACTAACTCGGCTCCATGAGGGTAACTACGCACGTGTCAGGTGGGACGATAGGGGGCAGCCAACTGACAGAATTCAGGTGTCAAGGGGTGTGCGGCAAGGGTATGTCCTTGCCCCCACCTTGTTCTTACTGGACATAAATGATATCGTCCCCTCTTTACTCAGACTGGAGGCTGACGCACCATCGCTAGGCACACCAAAAATTCCAGTCCTACTATTTGTAGATGATACACTCCTGAGATCCAAGACCCCAAGTGGATTACGTAAACTCCGTGTGTCTTTTGAGGAATTTTGCTCCACACGGGGACTTGAAATCAATGCCTCTAAAACTAAATTGATGACACTTAATCCACACAGATCATTTAGAGGAAAGTTCACTCTCGAGGGAACTCCACTTGAAAAGATTGGCACTTTTAGTTACCTGGGCATAATGTTAACTGAAAACATTTCTTGGAAATCACATATTGCAAAGCAAGCACTGAAGTTAAAGCAAACAATGGGGGTCTTAATAAAGGACTTTAACCTCTCACATACCAAGCCAATACGCCCGCAATCCGGATATATAAAACCAAGGCAGTAAGTTCAGCCCTCTATGGGGCTGAACTTTGGGGCTATGCCAAAGCCCAAGAAATAAAGGTTTCTGAAAATAATTTCCTACGAAATCCAGTGTCCCTTCTGCCAAGTAGTCCACTGTTTCCTCTTTTTAAAGACCTAGGCATGAAACGCATTGACCACAAAGCCTGCCTATGTCCCCTCTTTTATTGGCAGCGTCTTTGGACCACCCCGGAGCTTGCCTCCTTTACTAGAGCCCTGCAGGTCATCTTAGAAGCTGACCACTCTCATAGTATCACCTGGTTCAGACACATCAAGGGGCTACTTTACTCTCTTGGGCTTAGAGAACTTTGGGATTCCCCTACCACTACTTCCTTCCCTTCAAAACGTGATCTTAAAAAACTGTACTGGCATATGGTAGACTCTGAAGACATGAGGGTTGCTCTTCACTCTACACTATCAAGTGATTTCACCAACCTAAAAGAGACGTGCAAATATGAGGCTTTCTGGGACATAATAACAGTGCCAAGAGAAAGGAAGTTGTACTTCCAGTTCCATATTGGCACCCTGCCATTAAGACTATTTACTAGTCGCTGGTCACATGACGAAACAACCATCTGCCCAGCTTGTAAAGCACCAATTGAAAACCTCCCTCACGTCCTATTTGTCTGCCCTGCATACACTGCCTCACGCAGGAAATGGCTGGCCCTGGCTTGTAGACTGCTGGGAGTTTGCAGATCCGACCTAGCTCTCCGAATTCTAAGATCAGACACTCGCCCTATGCTACTGATTGCTGTTGCCAAATTCCTTGGGGCAAATTAGATTGTCAGAGGGAAATTTCTATCTGTATAATGATTTTAGCAAGAATGTATAAACTTATTCTGGGAGTGTATTTAATTTTATTTAATTTTATCATTTTATCTAAACACGTGTACTGTATATATTTTATTTAATTCTGTGTAATTATTTATTGTTGCGATGCATTTGTGGCTCTTGTAGCCGAAATAAAGTTATTTGACTGACTGATCTATGTGGGCGTGTTGGAGTGTGTTGTAGCGCCATCCATCCTCCATCACCAGTGTAAGATGGCAATGATGGCACAGAACAAACTTGGCAGGCAGGATTCTTGAGAAGAGGTTTGTTGGAAACACCCCAGTCACAGCTCCAGTCAGCCTTCACCGCCCACTCCCGGATCTGGCTCTCGGAATGTCCCTTGTCAGAACATTCTATTCTATAAGCAAACACAGGGGGGCACTGGCAGTGATACATATCATTAAGTAGAATATCACAGTGGGCCATTTGAATGACATCATTTGGTGCAAGTTCAGCCTGCAGACCCAGTTAGGAAGAACGTAAAGAACCAGACTGCCTCAAGTATGTTTTGGGGTGTCATTACTCTCTATTTAACTGATACCTTTACAGGATGGGTGAATTAGAAAACCAAACCTCAACCATCATTCTTTCCCTCTGTACAGGCATGGTTAGGGTTTGCACTGAAGATAGTAATTTCAGTATAAAGCATAAAACAATACTGGCTGTCCCAGTTCACTGTAAAAAATCACCATACCCATTGTGTAGTATAAAATGACTTCAGTTCTTCTGTCTGCTGAATTACTATACATGTAGATGTAAAGCACTGGCTGGGCAATGATTTGTTAACTCTTAAATGCATTTTTGCACTCTAAGCCTATCACCACTGCCGCCTCCCTGAATACGTTTTGGACTGTTTGACTTTGCTACCATGAGGGTCAAGTGCTAAAAGATTGTACTAGGTGCCCATATTTGGGCCCAATAGTAAGACAAAGACCCAGGATGCAAAAGACAAAAAAAGGCTGTTAGCTACCATGAGAGCGCCATAATCCCTGACTGCCCTAGGACCCTTGCAAACATTCCCACAACATCTGATGCAAAAATGTAACATTACCAAACCACAGAATAAATGGCACAAAAGAGCAGAATGAGAAAAGTCCTTGTTGCTCATTCTCAGAAAGAAGATTTGACTAAACACATATTTGCTGTGACAGTTGACTCAACTGAGTTGTATTGTATGCAGGCTGCTGTGCACAGAAGGCATCCGTGATCATCCCCTAACAGGAGCAAAAATTATGCATTCCTTTCCATGCAATTTCAATCAGTCTCGTGGAACCACACAGCCTTGATATATATGTTGTAAAGATATCCATCTCTAGGTATATATTTTATGTGTCCCAAAATGAAAAGGATGTTGACCTAAAAGCTAGCACTGGCTGAAGGTCTCATACCTAAATGAGTTACTTGGTCACTTGGGTCATTGGCGATTCAGAGAGAATATGCCAAGTGTTTCCTTACATTCCTCAATGGGGCTGGTGCACACAGAGAGTGTTAGCGGGGACAGGTAAGCAGAGATGAATTTGAGATTAATAGTTTTGCCTCCCTGAGAGTTTAGACAGAGTTGAGCATTATGACTGATTTTGGAATTGAACTGACATTTAATTTGATTGCTGCAAAATAGATTTTCTGCACTGATAATTCAGTGCATATTTGGATTTACACTGGCCATTTGCCTAAGTGGCACTACAAAATAACTTGGCCTAGTACAAAATTTCCTGATACCAGTATGGTTTTGGTGATCCAACTCTAGAGCAGCTGCTATAGGTATAACACAGTGTACGTACTCACTCTTGAGGTGTCTAAGGTGTAAGTTAAGTCAGTGGAGATGAAGAAGTTGCTGGACTCTATAGTTAAAGGGCCTGATTTAGATCTTGGCGAATGGGATACTCCATCACAACCATGACAGATATCCCATCTTCTATATTACAAGTGTATTATATCCTATAACACTTGTAACATGGCTGACGGGATAACTGTCATGTTTGTCACAGAGTAGCTGATCTGCCAAGATCTAAATCAGGCTCAAAGTACTAAAACGTTGATAGGCAACAAATGTTGGATGAGCAATTTCCACTTCACTAGAGTGTACTTGTCCACAGAGCAGCAGGTGCAATAGCATCAAGGCCTAGGAGTGTGAGTGGTCCACTAGACAATACCCATGGCCATCCTTTGCTACCTACCCAGTCTTGGAAGGGCAACTTTACCACTTCAATAAAATTCTAGGGCACCAATGCTCAATTACTTTCAGTCTGTTTATTTTGGTGACCCAGGAACAAAAACTTGCCTATGAGAGTGATCAGGACACTATTGGGCTAGTTGCAGCTGGTCAGTAGATGGACTTGTGGCAATGGCATGGCATTTTACTTTAAAGCAAAGATGATTATGCTTTTAGTGGCAAGTAATCCATGGATTTGATCATGAGCGGAACTTTCACCTCTGCAGATAAAAGGTAATGTGTGCCATCCTGAAGAATAGAAAATGAGTTAATCAAAGGAACCAATTTCAAGTTACAATGCTTTTCTGCCTGGCTTTAGCTGTCCTGCTACCAGCATTCTCCCTCAATGATTTAACTTGCCAAGCTCCACATTAAAAAATGCGTTGTTTTGATACCAGGTTCCTTTTCTGCTCTTCCTTCTTTTTATTGAGTAGACAATTGCTTCTCTGTTTCTCAAGCAGCGGTGCAGACTATGTTGCATTCAGCAGCCCACAGACTCTTCCACAAGTCTTTCCTTAAGGCAAAGAAAGCCATTGGCTGAGGCTGTAGGTGGGGGGGCTCTCTGCTCCTTCTAAAACAAGGCTAGTTCTAAGATTTGGCCAACTGGCCAACTGGTCTAAACTAAACTGCTGTTTCAGTATTCCCTTATCAAGAAGAATAGGACTTCACACAGCTAATAACCTTGATGTTCTTATGAAACATATGGCAAAACCAATCTCCCTAGCTGCTTGAGCACCATAAACAAAGCAACACCACAAAATAATATGATGCACGGAGTGTTGAAACTTTTCAAACACTCACCCCCAGTCACAGATCTGGGTTTAATCCATCTTTATTTTGCTCACCACGTAACCCAGTTTGAACCCAGGCATATGCAAATCAGTCTTGACCATGCTCCCTATGGGAACAGTCCAGCCCGAACTGCCAAGCCAGGTCCTCCCTGGACCAGAAATAAGCATCCTGGGACTGGTTTTGGGGTATGACCCCTCATCAGCTAGGCTAACTTGAATATAGTGGCACAGCAAGCAAGGGGCCCATGTCTGGGCATAACCTAGCCACTTAGGGCGCACATAGCAATGGTTTAATCAATCATTATTTTGCTCCCCATGTCACCCCAGTTTTGAACCGGCCATATGCAAATCATTCATGACCCTGCTCCCCATTGTTGTACTGGCACCATAAAGCAAATACTGTACAGGGTTTAAGTTATATTCAGGATTTCAGAGGGTGGGTCTCTCTTTCTGGGGGACCTGTACCATTGAACGTCATTGCTGGAAAAAGCTCTGGTGGCACACGTGGCATTGGCTGGGCACCTAGCGAAGGTTTGATGCATGGAAGAATTGTACAAGTTAATGGAGTGGGAATGGCACCTGAGAAGGCACATCTTCTTGAAAAAGAATCTGCCCTTTTTCACTAGAATCTAGCTTCACAGCAGAAAAACCCACCAACATGTTCAAAATGTTCTTCCAGAGTTTGAAGAACCTGTCTCTGATCCTTGGCCAGCCATAGCCAATTCAAATGATTTGTCTCAAGGCAGATGATTGTTGCTGTGGGATATTTTCTTAATCTATGGGCCAGCCTCTGAAGTGATTTCGTAGGCTGGGATGACTTGGGAAATGGTCATTTGTGTAGGGCTCCGAGTCAAACCAACCCACTTGTTTGTTCTTACCTTTGTGTTCAAAATACTATATTTGCACTTAGTCTTAGTTAATTGACAGTTTCCCCTTGTGTTTTAGGTTTGTCAGAAAAAGCTTTGTGGTTTTTTCTGTATTCTTAGCATCATCTTGAGTGCGTGGTCCCTGAAATGCTTTTAATTTTCACAGTCAGAGTTATTGCTAGGTGGTCCAAAAAGACCTGGTTTCTATGTACTGCATCACCCATGGAGCCAGCAGACTTGAAAACCTTTTGGTGATGTTATACTTACATCTTCTAGAGTACCTCTAAACAGCAATACTAGATGGGGCAAGTAGCACAAATCCTGAACTAGGCCGTGACATGTTCTTTTTCCAAGATGTAACGCGTCACTGTGTACTGTATTTATTGCTATTTCTCGATTGCTTTAAAGCAGCACCAGTCTCTGGAATATGTTCATGGTCAAAGGACACCTCCCCGTACAATTGTTTGCACCAGCTCCAGAGGACGATCCACCTCTAGAGTTGGCAAAGGCTAATGGATTAGGGGATGTGGCCAGAGCTGACAACTACAAAAGTGGGGCATTAGGTTAGAGTCTGGCATTGGTTCAGCAATTGGTTCTGCATGAATCACCTAACCTCCATTGTCCTTTAAAAAAATCTGACATTGTGTAATGTAACCTAGTGTTGAAGTAAATCGCCTCAATGCCTTTGAATAGCATTTATGCGATAACACAATCTCAGATGACTGGCACAAGTACATTTCCTGTGTTGCCATGGTAATGAAGTCACATCTTTCATTGTAATTATATCACATCCTCTATTGTAATGAAGACAAATTAAATCACATCTTGTTGATTCCAGTCACCAATGCAGATAGTTTTTTTATCATGGCTGATTCTTAGGATTGCTACAATTTGGGAGAGTTTTATCCCAGTGAATTTTGTATGAGTATCTCAACCTTTACAGGCACCCAGGCATTACCAGGTCCATTGCTCAGCCTCATGGATCTTGGGTATTTGATATTTTTCTATATATGTTACAGAGTATAATCTTCAGTAGACATGTGGCCAGCTTCCAAACTATTCATGATTTGTAAAAGGGACTAACAGTCCCATGGAATAGGTAGGTTATACTTCAAGGATAACTCTCCACAATCAAAAAAGTTATAACAAATGCAAATGTTGTTGATTTTACATGCACAATATCTCTGAGGGAATTTCAATAAAAGTATTCCGCCTACTTTTTTAGCATCTGTTTGAGGGGAAACATTAACAATTTCTCTGGCAAACATGAGACACTTAACATGCGATGGTGCCAAAAAACATGCTAATACACCTTTTAAATGTCACAAATGTCATTCTCTTGCCATTTTCTGCGTACTCGTTACTTTCATTTAATATGAAAACATTTCAGTTCCTTAGACAAAGTATGGGATGGCCATCAGTGCAGCAGGTTTGTAAGCCAATTCATTTGCTAGTGATTTTCTTCCAGCCCAGGCATGTCAACACTGCTGTAAAGACAGGAGACGTCTGTCTCGTTGCTAAGAAACAAAGTGCAGGTGGTCAATCTTTCTCAAAGATTTGCAGCATGAGTGTATGTTAGACTTTTCATCCTTGGCGTGGTCTCCCTTAACTTTTTGCCTCTGTTCCCCGGGTTGTTGATGTGTGCTGGACTCTGATTTTGCTGTTTTTGTTACTCTGGGCACTTTACCACTGCTCACCAGTGCTAAAGTGCAAGTGCTCCTGTTTAAATTATATGTAAGTGGTTCATCCATGATTGGCATATTTGAATTACTAGTAAGTCCCTAGTAATGTGCACTAGAGGTGCCAGGGCCTGTAAATCAAATGCTACTAGTGGGCCTGCAGCACTGATTGTGCCACCCACATAAGTAGCTCTGTAATCATGTCTCAGACCTGCCACTGCAGGGTCTGTATGTGTATTTTTACACTGTAAATTCGACTTGGCAAGTGTACCCACTTGCCAGACCTAAACCTTCCCTTTCCTTACATGTAAGGCACCCCTAAGGTATGCCCTAGGTAGCCCCAAGGGCAGGGTGCAGTGTATGGATAAGGTAGGACATATAGTAATGTGGTTTATATGTCCTGACAGTGAAATACTGCCAATTTCGTTTTCACTGTTGCAAGGTCTGTCTCTCTCTCATAGGATAATATGGGGGCTACCTTTAAATATGATTAAAGTGTAGATTCCCCTAGAGAAGAGATGGACAGGTGGAGTTTGGGATCCCTGAACTCACAATTTAAAAATGCATCTTTTAGTAAAGTTGATTTTGAGATTGTGCGTTTGAAAATGCCACTTTTAGAAAGTGAGCATTTTCTTGCTTAAACCATTCTGTGACTCTGCCTTGTTTGTGGATTCCCTGTCTGGGTCAGTTGACAGTTGGGTTGTTTTTCACCTCACACCAGACAGTGACACAAAGGGAGCTGGGGTGTGATCTGCATTCCTGATTAGCCATCTCTGCTAGGAGGGAGGGGTGGAGTGGTCACTCTCATCTGAAAGGACTGTGCCTGCCTCTGACAATGCTGTCTCCAGCCCCCTGGTGTGTGTCTGAGGCCTTGCCTGGGCAAGGCAGGATTTCACAAGAAGGTGTGAGTCCCCTTTGAAGGAAGGTGACTTCAAAGACTAAAATGGGTATAAGAAGGGCACCCAAACTTACAAACTTTAGAAACACTTCTGGAATCAAGGGGAACCTCTGCCTGGAGAAGAGCTGATCGCTGAGGAACAAGTGCTGCCCTGCCTGTGACTGTGCTTTGTGGAGCTTTCCTGCAGTGCTGCTTCTGCCAGAGTAAGAGGGCAAAGACTGGACTTTGTGTGCCTTCCATCTTGAAGAAGAAATCTCCAAGGGCTTGATGTAGAGCTTGCCTCCTGTTATTGAAGTCTCAGGGATAGCAAAGACTTCTTCCTGCCAGCACCTGGAGTCTCTGGAGAGACCCCTACTCTGCTCTGTGGTGCCCTTCCAGTTCCTGGGACCCTGAAAGGAGAGGCTGGCAGCCTAAGGACAAAAATACACGCACCGCGCACCGTGCGGAGAAAAGATCGACGCGAATCCGATCGCGGCTGAGAAAACGACGCGACGCCGGCTCCGCAGCTGAGAAACGACGCCGCTGGAAACGCAACCGGAGAATCGACGCCCGGAGCAGGAGAAACGACGCGCAGCATCGCTGACGAAGGCTGAGAGATCGCAATCAGCGCCGCGGGACTTCGGACCGTCGCGTGGCTGGCTTTTTCGACGCGCCTCGCCGAGCCGAGCTGCTTTCAACGCATATACCCGTGCCGGGTTATTTTCGACGCACACCGCCCGTGCGGGGTTATTTTTGCCGCAAACCAGGTACATTTTCACGCTAGCAGCGCTAGTGTGTTGTTACAACTACCTAAAGACTCTTTTTATTTTAAACCTTTTAAAAATCATAACTTGACTTGTGTATGTTGGATTTTTGTCGTTTTGGTCTTGTTTTGTCTAGATAAATATTTCCTATTTTTCTAAACTGGTGTTGTGTCATTTTGTAGTGTTTTCATTAAGTTACTGTGTGTGTTGGTACAAATACTTTACGCCCAGCACTCTGAGGTTAAGCCTACTGCTCTGCCAAGCTACCAAGGGGGTAAGCAGGGGTTAGCTGAGGGTGATTCTCTTTTATCCTAACTAGAGTGAGGGTCCTTGCTTGAACAGGGGGTAACCTGACTGTCAACCAAAGACCCCATTTCTAACATTGGTGACCAGCGGTCGGGATTTGGACTTGTATTTGTACTTGACATACAGTAATTAAGTGTACACTACTGTTTTTGATCTCAGACCACTACGTGACCACATACTACTAGTCTTGTGATTTTTGTTTTTACTTGGACTGTTTTTCTCTGCATTCAGTTTCTTTTTTTCACTGATCCCGGGATTGACTTTGCTGAAACTTCATTTGAGAACTTGCTTTTCTGTTTTTGGAACTGTGCATATTTTTTTTAACCTCTCATCATGTCTCAGTCTGGAGATGCCCTAGCTGAAACTGCTTTTGATTTGGAGAAATTGGAGAGCTACAAGGTGGCTCAGTTGAAGCAGTTTTGTAGGAATGTTGGCTGTCCCATTGAGAGCTCAGCCAAGAAGGTTGAGCTGCAAAAGGCGCTGAGGGCCTGGGTGGCAGCCAAAGCAGCTGAGGGGCACACAGATGAGGAGCCAGAGGGGGAAGAGGAGTTGCAAGTCACTCACACTGATGTAGTGGGTGGGCCTGCTATGTCTCAGGGGAGAATCTCTAGGGCAAGTAGCAGTGTATCCTCCAAGGGTCTGACACCTGAAGAGTTACAGGACAGACAGGCAGAAAGGGAGTACCAATTGGAGCAGAGAAGGCTAGCCCTTGAGGAGAAGAAGATAACAATGGCTCATGAGCTTAGCTTGAAAGAGATAGATCATAGAAACCAGTCCAGTAGGGATGGTGGCAGCAATTCTACAGTGCAGCCTGAGAGAAGGTTCACATCCCAAAAGACCTTGTGAGGGATTATAAGAGGGAGGATGATATCTACTTGTGGTTCAAGGGTTATGAGTCAGCTCTCCACATGAACCTGGTCCCTGAAGCTCATTGGGGGGCAGCCCTGTGGAAGCATTTTGAGGCAGAGGGGAGGGACACACTGACGGCCTTAGGGGATGCTCAGAGTCTCACCTACCCTGCCATGAAGGAGGCCTTACTTACCAGGTATGGTCTCACCCCTGAGCAGTACAAAGAGAAGTTTAGATCCTACAAGAGAAAGGAATCCCAAACATGGTTGGAATGTGTTGATTCTTATTGCAGGTCACTGGATGGTTGGGTGAAGGGCAGTAAGGTAAACACGTATGAGGGGCTTTACAATTTAATTGCTTGGGAGCACTTGTACAGTTTATGTTTTCCAGAGCTGCGCCAGCACCTCATTGACAGCAAGCTGACTGACCCCAGGAAGCTTGCACAGGAAGCGGACCGCTGGGAGAGCACCAGGGTCCAAAAGAGGTATGGGGGAGACCACGCCAAGGGTGGGCAGGGTCCCTCTCAGACGAAAGGGGGGGGTAAGGGCAAACAGGATGAGTTCTCTAAAGGGCCCCAAACTGATTCCCAGGGTAAGAATTCCCAACCCCCCAGTGAAAACAAGCCATGGTTCTCCAGAGGGAAGCCAATGGCAGGTGGTCCCCTACGTAAGTGCTATTCATGTAACCAGGTGGGTCATGTGAGGGGGGACCCCAAATGCCCCAAAAGTACACCGGCACCCACTGGTGCACCGTCCCAGGGTTTGGCCAGTGTAGCGCTTGGGGAGGAGTTGGTTTCAGGTGGGTGGGAACCAGCAGAAATGACCCTTGTCTCACTAGGGGACAGTGAGATGGTCCAGAGAAACCTAGTGCCTGATAACACTAAGAAGTACAGGCAATGGGTGACCATCAATGGACAGAGGGTGGAGGCTCTGAGAGACACAGGAGCCAGTGTGACTACAGTGAGGAGTCACCTGGTGTCTGAAGAGCAGATTGATCCCCGGGTACTTCACCAAGTAGTTGCAGTAGACAACTCTGAGCGCCTCTGCAGAGTGGCGCAGGTTCCCTTTGAATGGGGGGGGGTCTCAGGTTCCTGGAAAGTAGCTGTGAGTCCAACCATGCCTGTTGATTGTTTGCTAGGCAACGACCTGGAGGATTCCCCTTGGAAGGAGGTGGAACACAGGTCTCACTTGGAGATGTTGGGTCTGCCTGGGTGGGTATGCGTATCCACCCGGTCTATGGCAGCCAATCAAGGTAGTCAAGAGCCCCTGGAGCCTGAAACAGTGGCCCAGGGGACCGCCAAGAAGAGGAAAGGCAGGAGGCGTGGGAAACCCGCCCCAGAAGTTCCCACGGTCCGGGAGGAGGCAGAGCCTGAGGGTGATGCCCCGGAACCTACAGGGGAACAGGTGGCTGAACTGGGGGAGGTCCCTGAGCTGTCGCAGTGGCAGCAGGAAGGGGGACCCACCAGGGAAGTATTCTGCACAGCGCAGAAGGAATGCCCTACTCTTGAGGGACTGCGGCAACAGGCTGCAGCCCAGGCGGCTGGCGGAGCGCCAGGTACTCACCTGATTTATTGGGAGGATGGCCTCCTGTATAGTGAGCCTAAGGTTCCTGAGCCGGGGTCAGCTCGTATGCTGGTGGTACCCCAGGGCTTCAGGACCTTCCTACTGGGTTTGGCTCATGATGTGCCTTTGGCAGGACATCTAGGGCAGGACAAGACCTATAAGAGGCTTGTCTCCCACTTTTACTGGCCCTTGATGAACAAGCAGTCAGCTGCTTATTGTAGATCTTGTCAGACTTGTCAGGCAAGTGGCAAAAGTGGGGGGAAATGCAAAGCTCCCCTCCAACCTTTACCGGTAGTCAGTACTCCCTTTGAAAGGGTAGGAATTGACATTGTGGGGCCTCTGGATCCCAAGACAGCCCTGGGCAACAGGTTCATCCTGGTCTTGGTGGACCATGCCACACGGTACCCAGAAGCTATTCCTCTAAGGACGGTCACCGCCCCCGTGGTGGGACGTGCCTTGATGGGGGTTTTTACCCGCATGGGGTTCCCCAAGGAGGTAGTATCTGATAGGGGTACAAACTTCATATCCACTTATATGAAGTCTCTGTGGAAGGTGTGTGGGGTAACCTACAAGTTCACCACCCCTTACCACCCCCAAAGTAATGGTCTGGTTGAGAGATTCAAACGCACCTTGAAAGGCATGATTCAGGGCCTGTCAGAGCCCTTGCGGCGTAAGTGGGACGTCCTCTTGCCATGCCTTCTGTTCGCTTACAGGGAGGTGCCTCAAAAGGGACTTGGCTTTAGCCCCTTTGAGCTCATCTATGGCCACCCTGTGAGGGGACCGCTCAGTCTGGTGAAGGAGGCTTTGGAGAAAGCTCCTAGTAAACCACCCCAGGATGTATTTAGCTACATGCTGGCACTAAGAAACCAGACTGCCCGCTTCAGGCGTCTCGCTCAGGAGAACCTGGAAGCAAGCCAGGAGGACATGAAACGGTGGTACGACCAGAATGCCACTCTGGTTGAGTTTCAGCCTGGACAAAAAGTGTGGGTCATGGCACCAGTGGAGCCTAGGGCTCTCCAAGATAAGTGGACTGGGCCTTTTGAGGTGGTGGAAAGAAAGAGCGAGGTCACCTATCTGGTAGACTTGCAATCCCCCAGGAACCCCTTGAGGGTCCTACATGTCAACCGCCTCAAACCACACTTTGAGCGAACTGAGCTATCCATGCTCCTAGCGACAGATGACGGGGTGGAGGAAGAGAGTGAGCCTCTTCCTGACCTCCTGTCTGCAGGAGAGAAAGATGGGTCTGTGGAGGGAGTGATCCTCTCCCCCTCCCTGACTGAGGAACAGCAGAGGGACTGTCGCCACGTGCTGGGACAGTTCGCCTCACTGTTTTCCCTGATCCCAGGAGTCACACACCTGTGCACACATGATGTGGACACTGGGGACAGTACACCTGTTAAACATAAGGTTTACAGGGTGACTGACAGGGTGAGGGCTTGCATTAAGGAGGAAGTCTCCAAAATGTTAGCCCTAAGGGTTATTGAGCACTCCAGCAGTCCTTGGGCCAGCCCAGTGGTCTTGGTCCCAAAGGCTACTGCTCCTGGTGCCACTCCAGAACTTAGGTTCTGTGTGGACTACCGGGGTCTCAATGCGGTCAGCAAGACTGACGCACACCCCATCCCCCGAGCTGATGAGCTCATTGATCGGTTAGGAGCTGCCAAGTACCTCAGTACGTTTGATTTAACATCTGGGTACTGGCAGATTGCCTTAACTGAAGGGGCAAAGGAGAGGTCAGCATTCTCTACCCCCGATGGGCACTTCCACTTCAATGTGATGCCCTTTGGGATGAAGAATGCCCCTGCCACCTTTCAGAGGTTGGTCAACCAGGTGTTGGCAGGACTGGATGAGTTCAGTGCCGCCTACCTGGATGACATTGCTGTGTTTAGTTCCACATGGGAGGAACACCTGCAACACCTCTGGAGAGTGTTAGAGGCCCTGCAGAAGGCAGGCCTCACTATTAAGGCGAGCAAGTGCCAAATAGGGCAGGGTTCTGTTGTGTACTTAGGACACCAGGTGGGGGGTGGCCAGGTGGCACCCCTACAGCCTCAGATTGACACGATTCTGGCTTGGGAGCCTCCCAAGACCCAGACTGAAGTGAGAGCCTTTTTAGGTCTCACAGGATACTATAGGAGGTTCGTTAAGGGATATGGTACCATTGTTACCCCCTTAACTGAGTTGACTTCTAAGAAGCAACCCAAGAAAGTGATCTGGACAGAGGCCTGCCAGAACGCTTTTGATGCCCTGAAGGCTGCCATGTGCACAGCACCTGTGCTGAAGGCACCTGACTACTCCACGGAGTTTGTTGTTCAGACAGACGCCTCAGAGCATGGTATTGGAGCAGTACTCTCACAGCTGAATGAAGAGGGCCTAGATCAACCCGTAGCCTTCATTAGCAGGAGGTTACTACCCAGGGAACGTAGGTGGAGTGCCATAGAACGTGAAGCGTTTGCTGTGGTCTGGGCACTGAAGAAGCTAAGACCCTACTTGTTTGGGACTCACTTCCGAGTTCAGACCGACCACAGACCCCTCAGATGGTTAATGCAGATGAGGGGTGAGAACCCAAAACTGTTGAGGTGGTCCATTTCCCTACAGGGGATGGACTTTACGGTGGAACATCGACCCGGTACAGAACACGCCAATGCTGATGGTCTGTCCAGGTTCTTCCGCCTTAGTGATGAGAACTCCCATGAGGTTGGGTAGTTGCTCCCCACTTTTAGCTGGGGGGACACGTGTTAGACTTTTCATCCTTGGCGTGGTCTCCCTTAACTTTTTGCCTCTGTTCCCCGGGTTGTTGATGTGTGCTGGACTCTGATTTTGCTGTTTTTGTTACTCTGGGCACTTTACCACTGCTCACCAGTGCTAAAGTGCAAGTGCTCCTGTTTAAATTATATGTAAGTGGTTCATCCATGATTGGCATATTTGAATTACTAGTAAGTCCCTAGTAATGTGCACTAGAGGTGCCAGGGCCTGTAAATCAAATGCTACTAGTGGGCCTGCAGCACTGATTGTGCCACCCACATAAGTAGCTCTGTAATCATGTCTCAGACCTGCCACTGCAGGGTCTGTATGTGTATTTTTACACTGTAAATTCGACTTGGCAAGTGTACCCACTTGCCAGACCTAAACCTTCCCTTTCCTTACATGTAAGGCACCCCTAAGGTATGCCCTAGGTAGCCCCAAGGGCAGGGTGCAGTGTATGGATAAGGTAGGACATATAGTAATGTGGTTTATATGTCCTGACAGTGAAATACTGCCAATTTCGTTTTCACTGTTGCAAGGTCTGTCTCTCTCTCATAGGATAATATGGGGGCTACCTTTAAATATGATTAAAGTGTAGATTCCCCTAGAGAAGAGATGGACAGGTGGAGTTTGGGATCCCTGAACTCACAATTTAAAAATGCATCTTTTAGTAAAGTTGATTTTGAGATTGTGCGTTTGAAAATGCCACTTTTAGAAAGTGAGCATTTTCTTGCTTAAACCATTCTGTGACTCTGCCTTGTTTGTGGATTCCCTGTCTGGGTCAGTTGACAGTTGGGTTGTTTTTCACCTCACACCAGACAGTGACACAAAGGGAGCTGGGGTGTGATCTGCATTCCTGATTAGCCATCTCTGCTAGGAGGGAGGGGTGGAGTGGTCACTCTCATCTGAAAGGACTGTGCCTGCCTCTGACAATGCTGTCTCCAGCCCCCTGGTGTGTGTCTGAGGCCTTGCCTGGGCAAGGCAGGATTTCACAAGAAGGTGTGAGTCCCCTTTGAAGGAAGGTGACTTCAAAGACTAAAATGGGTATAAGAAGGGCACCCAAACTTACAAACTTTAGAAACACTTCTGGAATCAAGGGGAACCTCTGCCTGGAGAAGAGCTGATCGCTGAGGAACAAGTGCTGCCCTGCCTGTGACTGTGCTTTGTGGAGCTTTCCTGCAGTGCTGCTTCTGCCAGAGTAAGAGGGCAAAGACTGGACTTTGTGTGCCTTCCATCTTGAAGAAGAAATCTCCAAGGGCTTGATGTAGAGCTTGCCTCCTGTTATTGAAGTCTCAGGGATAGCAAAGACTTCTTCCTGCCAGCACCTGGAGTCTCTGGAGAGACCCCTACTCTGCTCTGTGGTGCCCTTCCAGTTCCTGGGACCCTGAAAGGAGAGGCTGGCAGCCTAAGGACAAAAATACACGCACCGCGCACCGTGCGGAGAAAAGATCGACGCGAATCCGATCGCGGCTGAGAAAACGACGCGACGCCGGCTCCGCAGCTGAGAAACGACGCCGCTGGAAACGCAACCGGAGAATCGACGCCCGGAGCAGGAGAAACGACGCGCAGCATCGCTGACGAAGGCTGAGAGATCGCAATCAGCGCCGCGGGACTTCGGACCGTCGCGTGGCTGGCTTTTTCGACGCGCCTCGCCGAGCCGAGCTGTTTTCAACGCATATACCCGTGCCGGGTTATTTTCGACGCACACCGCCCGTGCGGGGTTATTTTTGCCGCAAACCAGGTACATTTTCACGCTAGCAGCGCTAGTGTGTTGTTACAACTACCTAAAGACTCTTTTTATTTTAAACCTTTTAAAAATCATAACTTGACTTGTGTATGTTGGATTTTTGTCGTTTTGGTCTTGTTTTGTCTAGATAAATATTTCCTATTTTTCTAAACTGGTGTTGTGTCATTTTGTAGTGTTTTCATTAAGTTACTGTGTGTGTTGGTACAAATACTTTACGCCCAGCACTCTGAGGTTAAGCCTACTGCTCTGCCAAGCTACCAAGGGGGTAAGCAGGGGTTAGCTGAGGGTGATTCTCTTTTATCCTAACTAGAGTGAGGGTCCTTGCTTGAACAGGGGGTAACCTGACTGTCAACCAAAGACCCCATTTCTAACAGTGTAGAATTCTCCTTCTGAGGTTTCCAGGTATGAGGTTTCTTCCCTGTATTTTTTTGTTCTTATCACACAAATTGTGTGAGATTGTGAAGCTTTTCAAAGCTAATTGATTAGCAATTTTCATTTGGTTTCACTGAATAATTAAACTTTTGGGGATTACTGCTGATAATTCATATAACAAATGATTTTAGCATAGCATAATATGCATCATATGTCACCTCAGACAGGAACCTTGGTCCTACTCCAATAGGAACAGGTCAATCCAAAATGTCTGGCCAGGTCAACTCTGAATCGGAAAACAAGCAACCCCAGGTCTTAGTTGGCAAATAACAGTCATATGGAATGCGGCCAAGAGAGATTGCCAGAGGCTAAAATTTATTCAAGCATTCCTTCCAACACCTTGTTGTTTGAGGAGCTTGGGAAAGCAAACCACTTCATTAAAGCTCAACTTACTCTGAGAGATACATCAGAGGCTGTGTAGGGCTATTATATACCAAGGAGGGCAGCCCTAGGACCACAGTAAGGGCCAGAATTTTGCTAAGAGTGCTGACAGAACGTCATCGTTTTTTCCCATCAATAACATAAACATTAACAGACCATGTGGGACAAAAGTCCATAACATGCAACGGTAAGAACAGCAGAAGAATGTTAGACATGGGGACATTGGATAACCAAAGAGCAGCTGAAAAACATCTCTAGTGGTAAGCAGGAAACAAGAGCTGTTCTTAAAACATCTAGCCAGGTGACACTGGCCCTCAGAATCAACAATATGCAGGGAGTTGGGAATCGATGACTAATCTTTGCAACATATCACCTGCAGCTGCCCAGCCTTACTCCAGGAATGGAAAACACTCCTAAAGTTGGAATGAAACAACCTGGGCATGTCGGCAGGCAGTCACCAACTCCCTTAACCCTGATAACATTGCTCTGAATATCTGGCTGATCAGATTTGTGGCTTTGGCGGTCAAGAAGCTCTGCTGCCTAGTGGTACCAATGAGCAGTGTTAGCCCAAGTGCCTTACAGGATTGTCTGCTGGTGTCTCTTCCATAAAGGTCCATCTTTTGTTTGACTATCCAAAGGCTAAAAAGGTGCTGTGCATGTCTTTGGTTATGGTGTTTATCTTTTCACTTGTTCACATTCATGCTTGTCTATAAAATGTTATTTTAATATTATTGGTATTTTACTAATTGTGTTTTGGACCAAGCCATTATCAGCTATTGAAGCTAGTTTGTGTTAGTTTTTTCATTGAATGCAAATTGCAAACTAAGGGGCTTATATACAAGCCCCCTTACACCTCCGGGGCACCATTTGTTTGAGGTTCCTGTGGTGCACACTGCAGAGCGATATCTACAAGGACACATAAAACCACCTGGTGTGGCTTTCCATGGCCTTGTAGATATGGAGTGACGCAATGCAGCACAAGTTGCTGCTTGCCTCACAATGGGATAGAGAGGCGTGCCATGAACGTTACAGTAGGTGTCCCATCTAACTCTCTTGGTTTTTGACACTGCCCCTGACATACAGTATAGCGTAAATCTGGGGCTGCGCCAAAAACGTACGCCTCCCCAGAGTAGGCATAACCAGGAGAAATGTTTACATTTCTCCTCATTTTTTCCTCTTTACACGTATGCTAAATTCTGCAGCAGACATAGAATGAGGAAAATGCCTCTTATTATTATTTTGTTGTGCAGGAAAGTTCCCCTTCGTGCCCAACAACAATCATGCCAACAACACAGACACCCTACCCTTGCATCATGGTGCAAAGGTACCTGCTTTGGTGCTCAGCTGCAATTTGTAGGCAGACTGAAAGGGCAGTAATGTGCCACACATTATAGATATTTTACATTCCTGCCCTTTTTCTTTACATGGAGTAGCGCAGCAAGAAGGCTTACAGTGCTGCCCTCCACCGAAAGATTGTAAATGAGGCCCTGGGTACTTGCCTCAGGCTTGAGCATTTGGCTGCTGAGCCCATCCTTCGCTGACAAAAGTCTGCTATTGTTTTTTATACTACATTTTGTACTGTGTGACTTCAGCCACTGGTTAAGTACTTTTTTTTTGTTTTAAAGGAAAAATGTATTAATGTGGTTTCCCCTAAATATTTGCCTCTGTTTTCCAGGTTGTTGATGTGTGCTGCAATCTGTTTTTGCTGTTTTTGTTACTCTGAGCACTTTACCACTGATAATCAGTGCTAAAGTGTAAGTGCTCCTTCACAAAATGTGTATGTAATTTGTTCATCCATGATTGGCATATTTGATTTACTGGTACGTCCCTAGTAGAGTGCACTAGAGGTGCCCAGGGCCTGTAAATAAAATGCTACTAGAGGGCCTGCAGCACTGGTTGTGCCACCCTCATAAATAGCTCTGTAATCATGTCTCAGACCTGCCACTGCCGTGTCTGTGTGTGCAGTTTTTAACTGTAAATTCGACTTGGCAAGTATACCCACTTGCCAGGCCTAAACGTTCCCTTTTCTTACATGTAGGACACCCCTAATGTAGGCCCAAGGGCAGTGTGCAGTGTATGGTTAAGGTAGGAAATATAGGAGTGTGTTTTATATGTCCTGACAGTGAAATATTGCTAAATTCGTTTTTCACTGTTGCAAGGCCTGTCCCTCTCATAGGCTAACATCAGGGGCTACCTTTAAATATGATTGGGTGTAGATTCCCCTTGGAAGCGGATAGACATGAGGAGTTTGGGGTCTCTGAGCTCACAATTTTAAAATACATCTTTTAGTAAAGTTGGTTTTAAGACTGTGTGTTTGAAAAAGCCACTTTTAGAAAGTGGGCATTTTCTTGCTGAAACCATTTCTGTGACTCTGCCTGTTTGAGGATTTCCTGTCTGGGTCAGTTTGACGGTTGGGCTGTTTGCACCTCTCTCTAGACAGTGACACAAAGGGAGCTGAGGTGTAGTCTACATTTCCTGATGCACCTTCTGTGCTAGGAGGGAGCGGATGAGTGGTCACTTACACCTGAAAGGGCTGTGCCTGCCCTCACAAAATGCAGTCTCCAAAGTTGCGTGTTATTTTGATGTCACCCAGGTTCTTTTCAAGGCTAGCAGTTTTTTACCTAGTTTGTCAAGGATTTAAGACTCTTTTTGCTTTTCAATCAATAACTTGACTTGTGTATGTTGGATATTTGTTGTTTTGGTCTTGTTTTGTTTAGATAAATATTTTCTATGTGTCTAAACCTGTGTTGTGTCATTTTGCAGTGTTTTCATGAAGTTACTGTGTGTGTTGGTACAACTACTTTACACCTAGCACTCTGAAGCTAAGCCTGCCTGCTCGTGCCAAGCTACCAAGGGGGTGAGTGGGGGTTAGCTGAGGGTGATTCTCCTTTACCCTGACTAGAATGAGAGTCCTTGCTTGGACAGGGGGCAACCTGACTGCCAACCAAAGACCCCATTTCTAACAATAATCAATGCAATAATCAAACGGTAGAAGTTCAATTGATAGTTTGAATAGATGTAAAAGTAAAACTTTTGCTACCAGAGAAAATTTTATAAGGAAACATCTTACATATTAATATCATTATTTGAAACATACAAACACTATATACACTTGGTAAGCACAATACATGAAATAAAAACAATTCATGGAGGTTTAGAGACCTTTTCATTTCTAGAAAAGTGAGTACGTGAGAGTAAGCCAAATAATTTAGGAAATTTGTACTAGGTATCAATAGTATGTCTCTTTTAATAGTAAGGGATAAAGGGGACACATAAGCTCTATCTGGTCTATAGTTATAACAAACGCCATACCAACAAGCCTTAAAGGATAATTCTGAAGAGTCTTTCCAAGATTTAGTAATTTGTTGAAATGCAACAGCTAATGATAAGTCTAAATTTGGGATATTTCTTTTCTGATGAGGAAACCATTCCTCTGCAAGACTTCACAGAAATATATCTGTGAAATTAAAAGAGATTTGAGTATTAAATATAATGTTTATTTGATATTTGATTCCAAACCTTAACCCAAATTTGATATATAAAAGGATGCTCAAATAACATATGTTTAAGGTCTGAAAATGGCATATTGCAGCACCAACAAGAGAAAGGAGAAGCAGAATGTATTTTATGTATTGACAATGGAGTCATTCAAAATGTACTATGAAAAAAACTAAGTTTGAATTGCGTTATCTAGTCTTGAGGACTTCCGTATTTTAATCCAAACTTTACTCCATAAGGAGATTGTAAAAGAAGAGCCTAAATCTTTCTCTCACTGCATTTCTACTGTAGATTTGGGTCTTTCTTCAGAAGGCGTAGTAATAGCATGATAAATATAGGAAGCTGACAGGGAATTTAATAAAAGAGTTTTTATTTTAAAAGAATTGAACTGTAGATTTATGTTTAGCAGGAAAGTCCTGATATGATTTATGAACAATATTACTAAAGTACCATATTTTCTGGTAAATGAGGATGGAAGGGATAACCGATGTTGAGCTTGTGCAAAAGAAAGAGGGATTCCATTATCAAATAATTGATGCACCCATTTTAAACCTTTATATGCTATGTTTTCTAATATATCATTCTATTATTAATTTGTATGTATTTGTTATACCAAATTGATGAGTTAAGAAACTGATCTTTACTTTCATTGTAAGATACATAAATGGGTTGTAAAATTCTACAGGAATTTTTCAATATGGGAAAAGGGATGGAAGCTGGTTTCTGTGTTAGAGTTGAAACATCTGGAAATGAAAAGTGATCAAAACGATCTTTCAACATCAACCCATAATGTTAATCAAATAGAATCTTTTAATAAAAAAGAATCTTGCTTGAGGGAAAAGGCCATACAATATGAGCGAAAATATGGGAAGTTAACTCCTCCTAGAAGTTTAGGTTTCATTAGTTTTTGAAGGGACATTCATGTTTTTTTACTATTTCATAAAAAAAATTAAAAAAAAGAATTTATATTTTTAATATAATGACTAGGGATATAAGATATATTACAAACCTGGCAGTTTTGAGACCGCCAGGGGTGCGGTGGTGACATCATGACTGTGGCAAAAGCACCACAGTCAGACGCACAGAACCGTCACTTTTCCTCTGGCTGGCGGTCTGGTGGTGCTGGCGGTCTCAATCCACCAGGGCAGCACCCCTCTCTCCACAGACGGTTACATGGTGGTAGTGCCACCATGTAACTGCTGGTTGAGTAGGGATGCCAGGTGCCCCAGGAGGGCCCCTGCACTGCCCATGCACTTCGCATGGGCAGTGCAGGGGCCCACCTGGGTAGCCCCATTGTGATATTCACTGTCTGCTTTGCAGACAGTGAAAATCACGACGGGTGCTGCTGCACCCTCCGCACTTCAGCATTGCTGCTGGCTGCATTATGAGCCGGAGGCAATGTTGTAGGCTGTTTCCCGCTGGGCCAGTGGCCGGAAACTCAGTTTCCACCTGCTACCCCATCTGGAAACTCTTAATGAGGCCTGCGGGAAGGCAGCTGCACTTGCAGCAACCTCACTGCAGGAGTTTGGCGGACGGGCTTTTCATTCCGCCTAACTCATAATTGACCCCTATGTTTTTAAAAGAAGGTTTAAAAAGAAGACCAAAATATTTATTATTATCGTTATTCCAGTGAAAATTGGTTAATTTCAAATCCTCAAGAAAACTGAATTTATTTAAGGGAAGTATTACGCATTTATCTTTTCTTAGTTTATATCCGGAAACAAGGGCAACATTTTCAACTTCCAACAAGAATGTAGGAAGTGAAGATTGCAGTTTTGGTATTAAAAAATATATCATCTGCATAAGCCAAACATTTTAATTGTTTCCCCAATATTGAAAACCATATAAATTAGAATTATCATTAAGTTTGATTAAAAAAGGCTCCAAAGCAAGAATAATCAAAATTGGTGACAACAGACATCACTGAAGAACTCCTCTTTGAATTGAAAATGAAGGAGAAATTAGACCATTTAGGAAAATAACTGTTCTAGGAGAAGAATACAATAATGATATTAGATTTATACATTTTGTTCTAAACCAGGAAAGAGTGAAGAAAATAAAATGCCAATTAACACAATCAAAAGCATTTTCAGCATCTAGAGGAATAATTAAGAGAGCTTCTTTGTAGGCAAGAGATTTACTTAAAATATTAAAAAGTATTATCAGATAACATACAGCCTTTAATAAAGCCAGATTGTTCCTTACCAATTAACTTAGGAAAAGAGGTTCTAGACGAAGAGCCACATTTTTAGCAAATATTTTATAATCTAGATTAACTAGGCATATTGGTCTATAATTTTTACACAACTTTGGGTCTTTGTTATCCTCTGGTATAAGACAAATTAGAGAATCTTGAAAAGAACCTCCAGTAGAGTTGGGTGTGTTGAAATGATAAAAAATGTTGATAATTTTGGAGGTAACATTTCAGAAAAATGCAAAACAAATCTGTAGTAAAACCATCTGCCACTGGAGCTTTTCCTTTTTTTCTAAGATTCATTGAGAATATTTTTAATAGAGATGTCTTTATCAAGGGTGAAGAACTTGGTGTTTGGATGTGAAGGTGACTTAATAGATGACAAATACTGAAGAATATGATCCTGCAAATGTTGTGATTCCGGAGAGTATATTTCCAAAAAGCAGCAAGCAAATTCAATTAAAATATCATTTTTATACAATAGAGAATTGGAGGTGTTCAAAATTGATTCTATCTTTGTTCTATCCTTTTTAATTTTGAGATAGTTTGCTAAAAGCTTCCCTGATTTATTTTGTCCTCCATAATATTGAACACTATATTTAAGAAAATAAGAATTAGCAATTTCCATTGAACTTTTATTAAAAGTAAATTTAGCTTAAAGTAACTCATTAAGACAAAGTGTAGGTTTGGAAGAATAACATAAATGTTCTAATTGTTTAATGTGATTTGTGGATTGAAGTAATGTTTTAGAAGCAATTTTCTTTTTATTAGCACCATATGAAATAATTAAATCCCTGACGCTACTTTAAATGCATCCCAAATTGTCTGAGCAGATAGTTGAGAAGTGTTGTTATCTAAAAAATAGAGTTAAAAATTTTTCAAAAGTTGAGAAAAATTAGTGTCAAGAAGTAAAGAATTATTAAACCTCCATCTTTTATTTGTCAAGTTATATTTTATGAGATCTAAATCTACATTAACAGGAGTGTGATATGGAATTAATATAGAACCAATTTCTTAACCTAAAACATGTTGTATAAGGTGTTGTGAATCGATTATGAACCCCAGCCTTAACTGTAAAATTAATCCTAAACCTTTTTCAACATCCTAAAGTTAAACTGAGGCACTACACTTGAACATAACCCTAATTACACTTTAGTGCTTTACATTTTCTTTCCTTATTGATGGTGAATTAAGGTGGAATACACTGTCATTACTTTAAATCAGGTGCACAAAACACACTGTCAATTTATTTGAACCCTAGCTTGCAAAGCATTCACTGTGACAGCAGTAGGGGCACCACACACAAACATGGGTACATTAATATGCTGCTTGAGTGCCTTAAATATTTCAGTTTAACTACTATGAATTAATTGCAAACACGTATGAACAGCTCTCTGGCTCTTCGACCACCACCTCTGCCAGCAAGGAGAAGCCCTCAATGCCAAACCAGCGCCTAGAGACTCCCCGGGGTGACAAGTTTGCTCTCTACAAGAATCCCCTAATTGATTGATTGATTGGTTGATTCATTCAATGACTCATACACTTGTTCATTCCCACAATGACTGCATAGCCCACACTCCCATACCCTCCCTAAGCCACTAACGTGTTCAATTGGAAACTCATGGATTCCCTCTGTCATCCATTCATTTAGGCTCTTCCACACCCACTCCCTAACGTGCATGCTCGCTCATTCCCTAATTTTCTTGTTCACTCATTTACCATCCCAATACTCTATTGACTCTCGAAACACACTTCGCCTAACTGACAATGTGATTTGACTCTTATGTGCATGTTGGAAATGGCCCTTTTTGAAGAGTCACTCCCAAACCGTATGCCTTTTACCCTCCTCTTTTTGCTGGATTCGTTTTTGTCGGCTGTAGGACTTTGAGTACTTTTGAGCACTTTACCACTGCTGACTGCAGCTAAAGTTCATGTGCTTGTCCCCTAAACATGGTAATATTGGTGCATACACAATTGGCATATTTAATTTACAAGTAGCATTTCAAACCTGTCTCAGGCCTGGCATTGCAGGGGCTGTGTGTACAGTTTACTAACACTTCAACGTGGCACTTAAGACTACCATCTAAAACTTAAGCTCCCCTTTTATTACACATGTCACCCCTAAGTTAAGCCCTAGGTAGCCCTAAGAGCAGGGTGCTCTGTAAATTGAAGGTATAGCATGTACTTTTAAGTTTTACATGTCCTGGTAGTGAAATAATCCCAAAAATGTTTTTCACTACTGTGAGGCCTAATCCTTCATAGGTTAACATTGGGAATTCCTTAGCATACTTTTAAGTTGTAATTCCTCATTAGAAAGGAGTTGCTGCTCATGTTTCATATTTCATATATTTGGAATGGTAATGATGAATCTTCTTGAATGGTAATTTTGGATTTAACATTACTATTTTACAAATGTCACTTTTAGAAGTAGGCATTTCTATGCTCTTACTGCTCTGTGGGCCTTGCGGCCTGTCTCAGATACACGTCTGGGGTCGGTGACAGCTGCACTTTGTGCATTCCCTCTAGACAGCCACAAACACAGGAAGGCTGGGTGTGACAGGAAACTCATCTGCATTTATCTGTATTCTGACAACTCTTCCCAGGCAGGAAGAGGGAGGGGAAGCTGACAATTACACCTGACTAGAGGTTGCCTGACCCAAATCAAAGGCCTGATTACCCCACTGATAGTCTGGAACTGGGATGAAAGGACCTCTGTGCACTTCAAAGACCATCCTTAGAAGTTATCTCCACTTCATTGGCACTTTTGGGTATAAGTACTGGTCCCCTGACCCTACCAAGATAGTACACTACTGGACCTGTGAAGAACTCTGACAGGAGTAAGGTGTGCTGTGCTACAAAGAGTGCCACTCTGCCTGACTGCTTTCCAAGAAGGCCTGCACTCTGCTTTGATGAGTACCCTACTGCCTGCGGATCCCTGCCATGCTGTGAAAGGACTGAACCCCCTCATCCAAACCCAGTGTGATGCCAAGGGCTTGTTGGCTCCTGTCCTGTTCTCCTGAATTCTCAGGAACATCAAAGAATGCTTTCAATCTGCAACCAGCATCTGGAATCTGTGTGCTGTGAGTCATACTCTACCTAGTGGTGCTAATCCAATCCTGGGCCCTTGAAATGAATATCTGTGCTGCAAATCAAGAAAATCATTGCATCGATGTTGTGCCGATCGGAACTGGAGCATTTCCACTCTACACCACTGCTCAAGCTGCAGACACCACATTGCCGACTTTGCATCGCATTGTCCTCGGACTCCGGCGCGTCTTCAATTCTGCACTGCTTGTCACCGACGCATCCCTCCAACCCAGCGGTTTGATGACGATGCCCCTCCTCGCTGCCCAACATTACTTGATCTTTGAAGTATCCTCGACGCTGTGCAACTTGAAACTGATACATCACCTACATCTCCTCAGTTAAGAGGAATTAATCTCCTCCTCTGCTCTACGCATCGATTCCTCAGTGTCAACTCTTCTACCATCCGAGGTACTTTCTTGAGGGACAATGCATGTGTTCTTTAGCTGACCTGCCCTCCATTGCTGTCAGCCTGAACTTTGGATTTTCCCCAGTCTAGTGCGACCTCAAGTAACTTTTTAGCGCTATTGACTTCTAAGCACTACTTTTTGATTTATTCTTTGAAAATTCATATCTCTGCTTTTACTGTTTGGATTTTTATTGTTTTGCTCTAGATTTATTCATATAATTATTGCCTATTTGTCTAAGTTTGTGTGAAGTCTTTTTGTGGTGTTTCCATTCCGTTACTGTGTTCCACAAATACTTAACACGTTGCCTTTTTAGACAGGCCTGACTATTCTGTGCCAAGCTACCCGAGAGTGAGCACAGGTTATCTTTAAGTGTGTATCTAGCTTACCCCGACTAGGATTGTGGTCCCTACTTAGACAGGGAGCATACCTGTGCCAACTAGAGACCCAAATTCTCACAGTGCACCATCCTTGTTTATTCAAATGCATGCCAAACCACCTTAAATTATCAGAAAAGAAATGAGGGGTTAAGTAGAACAAGGATGTGGCAGAGTCCTATTTATAGGAACTTCAAAAAATAATTTTGGACATTAAAGATGTTCAACAAGCATTCTAGGGAACAATCGAATCAGGAAGTAATCTGGAAACA
Organism: Pleurodeles waltl; assembly: GCF_031143425.1. Lineage (NCBI taxonomy): Eukaryota > Metazoa > Chordata > Amphibia > Caudata > Salamandridae > Pleurodeles > Pleurodeles waltl. The sequence continues at coordinate 72,307,450 of NC_090446.1, forward strand.
GGTATGCTATTACATTAGAATTTAGAGTTAAAGTGACTGAAAGTCTCTGGGCCTGATTCAGATCTCGGTGGAGGGGTTACTCCAATGCAACGTGTTTTCAATGTTTTCAATGGTATTTAGATTTTGGCGGCCAGGATATCTGTCACCGTTGCGATGGAGTAACCCCTCTGCCGAGATCTAAATCAGACCCCCTTGTATTGGTGTAAAATGCCAATCAGAGGAGTTGAGCTGGCAGGCTCATCAGGAGGGTAACGTGTCGAGTGGAGATGGAGAAAAAAACGAACAGTTTTTATAACAGCACAATCCAAAGCCGTAGCGACAGCTGCAACACAGCTGCAACCAGAGCTGCCACAATGAAGGGGGATGGAAGCCCAACTATGAGAGCAATCTGTCTAAAGGGTGTGGATTGTGTATATAGCATTTTGTGCAGTTCCTATCAAATCTTTGCTATCTTCCCTGATGGCAAGCTCAGTGTCTTATCTTTTCAGTTGATAAAAACCCTAGATATGTGTGGCCAGATTTAGGAAAAGTGGTGTTTTACCCAGTGCAGTGCCACTTTTCTTGGGCCCCTTAGCGCCCCACCTAGCGCCACCATTTGTGGGCCATAACTAAGATATGGTGCACCATTGCTCTAGTTAGGGAAATAGCATAAAAAATGTTTACGCTAGTTTGGAGCTTTGCAGGATTAGCATAAAAAATGTTGACGCTAATCCTGCAAAGCCCATTGAGGCCCATTATGAACAATGGTGTCTCTCCTTTTAATGCTTGCTCTGGGCAAGCATGAAAAGTTCCCAAAAAAGTGATGCAAAGAAATCGCTTATATTTCTTTGCGCCATTTTTTTGCCCCCCCTTACGGGTAATGCCCCCTTCTTATACATTATGCATGGCACATGCATGATGTAGCGCAAAGGGTTACAAAGTGGCTCAATGGATGCATTGCTCCACTTTGTAAATCTGGCATGGAATTTTGGGCTATCTAATGCCACAGTAGTGTAAAAACAAATATGCTAATATGTTTTTAGATGGCGCAAGGGGCTCTTAAATCTGCCCCGTAGATTGTTGAGTTGGCGCATGAGGAGACTTCGTGTCATTGATGACAAACCCCAGGCTCTCTAGCAGTTGTACCATTATTTGAAGATTTTCCGACAGTCTTCTGGACATTGGCCCATCAGCAAGCTATAGCGCAGATATATGATTAGTTGGAAATTCTGCAAACAGTTTTCGAACCTATGTGAAACACCACAGCGCTAAAGACAGGTTGAATACTGGAGTCTGGAACTCAAAGGCTCCAGTTTTCCACAGAAATTGCAGACAATCTGCAATGGGGCATATATATATATATACATAGGGACTGTAAGGTAGGCGTCCTTGAGATCTAGTTGAGTCATCCAGTCATTGGATAGTCAAAGGTCCCTCAGAATGTGAATACCCTCCATTTTTAAGTGGTAATAAATCAACCGCTCATTGAATTTTCAAAGATTTATAACTGGACTCTGACCCCTGTCTCTACCCAGATGTTGCTCAGGAAGCCATAGGGATCGATGTTGGTTGTAGAGATAGCATCTTTTGCTAAAAGGTCAGATGCCTTTTGGTTTATGAGAGTAGCTGAGGCCCGCATTGCTGAACTGGAGAACTGAACTGGAGAGCCCTAGAACTCTATGTGGTATCCCAGAACCATCTGCAGGACCAAGGCATCTGAGGTCAGAGCCCTTCCATTGTGAAGGAACTATGCCAACCATCCATCCACCCCTAGTTGGGAAAAAGGGAGAATTGTCACCTGAATTAGTTCTGTGGAACTGTCTGTGTGGATTGCCTTTGGCTCTGAGTGACTTCTGGAATCCTCTTGAGGAAAAGACCCCCTGAATCTGGAATGGTTGTTTCAGTGGGGTGTGTCAGAACATCTTGGCCTCTCGTAGAGGCTTGGGAGGGGAAGCTGCCAGTCGACCAACCCCCTACCACATCCAGCCCCAGCAAAAACGTTTGTGCTTGCTGAATATGGACTCAAACTTACCTATGTCCTTAATGAACAGGTTGACAAATTTCCCTCCTTGTGCTATTGCACCCACTTCAGAGACCTTGAGTTTGTCCAATTTGGGATCCACTTTTATCAGTAGGGAACAAAGTAGTTCAGTAGATAGGGAGCAATTCGAGTTCCCCAAAACTATGATGCTCCTCTGGGCCAACCCCGATAGGACATTAGGTGCAATGTGGGCGCCAGAATGTTTAGCCTCCTCTGCCATGTTCAGGATTTTTGTAAGGAGCCCGTTGACATCTACCTGCTTATTCTGACATGACCGCCAGGAGCAGTTAATTTTCTTTTTTGGGTCTCTAATGTACTTTCTCAGGAAGGTGGCCATTCTGGTGCTAATCTCCAATGTCAGGGTGACTTTGGTCGCCAAGGAAGGGTGTGGGCACTCCACTTTGGGGGGGGGGGCTCACCTCTTTATTTAGAGGTTTATATAGGCTGTTAGCCACGTAGGTAGCAACCTACCAACATGTCCAACATGGTAGCGGTAGAAGCACCACTACCTGAGGGGTAGATTTAGGCGCTTATGGTGGGGTGCCCAGAGACAGACACGATGGCCTGGACAGGTTATCTTATCATTGGAATACCCATCATTACTGTCTGGGGTGTATGATGGGGAGGCTGTGCCCTTGCTGTGGGCACCACACAACAATTATCAACATGTTATCAAGTTGCTGTAGAATGCATCTGGGGAAGGTAAGTGGAATAATTTCTAAAATATAATTCAATCTTGGTGATGTCATAATTTTTATTGTCTGCACCCTCCCCAGATTGATAAAGGTAGGCCTGACATCTCTTAAAATCATAAGTTTCTCTGTCTATTAGCAGTCACACTTTCTTGCGAACCACAGCCTTCAATAACAACTTCCAGATATTTGATGAGATGTTATGACTAGTTAAAAGGCAGTTTAGAGATGGAGGAGATGATTGTTCAGAGAGCTGTCATCAACCTTGATGGTTTTAATTGCTTAAGCTATAATGCCAGCAGCCTGACAGCTTTCTTCCCTTATTTATATTGTTTAAAATGTATTTGCAAACGTGTCTACTCAGGTGCACATGCAAGTTCAAATCAAGTTCTGATCTTGTTAGACCTGGCCCTTTCTGTAGGGTAACCCCCAAATCTGTTTGCCAATTTCCCTCCATTTTTTTGCTGAATTTGTGTATGTTGGCCTTAGGTCTCTGTATTACCACTGCTAACCAGTGCTGATATGTTTGGACTTACTCCCCTAAGCATGGTTTGATGGGCTTACACTTGATTTACATATAGAATTTACTTACATGTCACTTGTAGAGTGGTATATCATATAACCAGAGCCAGTAAGTTAAATGCTACTAGTGGGCCTGCAGCACATAAAGGGCCACCTACTTAAGCAGGACCTTAGAAAATGCCCCAGCTCTGCTATTGCGGCCTAAAATCAGCTTTAAACTTCCACGCTGGCTTGACCTTAAAACCCCCTTGCCAAAACTTAAACTTCCCTTTCATTATATATGCTACCCCTAAGGTAGGCCCTATGTACCCCACAGGGTAGGGTGTTGTGTAATTAAAAGGTCAGACATGTACTTTCAAGTTTTGCTTATCCTGGTAGCGAAAAACTCCTAAATTAATTTTTCACTAGTGTAAGGCATACCCCTCCCATGAAATAACATTGGGGATTCCTTATAACATTTAATAAGCTATAATTTCCAATTGGGAGCAGGTAGCTATGCATTGTTAGTGTCTTCAAAATTGTAATGAAAAACCTTATTTAATGGTGAAGTTGGGTTTTTAAAAGAAAATTAAATTCCCTTTTTGGAAAGTTGGTATTTTTCTGCCCATTTCCTTTTTGTACCTGTAGTTTGGCCTGGGTCACATGACTGAGTGTAACTGACAGTTATACTTTGTGAATTCCCTACAAAATAGAGGTATTAAGAGTATCTGAATGGGACATCTGTTGGCAGCTGGTGGGTGGAACTGAGCACAAGCCCACCTGCCACGGAATACCCTATGCTCCTCCTTCACACAAATATCCTAATGACTTCACATTGTCACTGCAGCCAGTTTATAGCCAGGGCAGGGGAATCAGGAAATTTCATGCATTTAAAAGCCAATGTCTAGAAGCTTCTCCCACCTTCCAAAACTAGACCACCACTGTATATAAATAGGACCTCAGACAACAACTCTTCATTTCACTGCTGGATCAGTGTAAGGACTCCCCGAAGATTACCTGCTGCTGTACTTGTAAGGGCTGCTTTTCGATCTGCAGCCTGCCTCGAACCCTCAGATGCCTGTCCAGCTGTTCAGCCCTGCATCTTTACCTGCACCCATGACTTCCATAGTGACTCAAAGGGCTAGTCTGCTGGCCTCCTGTTCTGAGCCACAGGGACACAAAAGGCTCCCACCATCTTGACCCTGCACCTGGACCCACGATCCTGTACCTGGACCCAGCCAGAGTGAGTCTTGCACCCAAAATAGGTGTCCCACCAGTCCTGAACCCTTGTTTGCAGTCGTACAGCTACCCAGATGGCCAAAACCCAAAACTGAGGGACATTTTAGCCAAAAACAGCTCTGAGAACCAGGAGAAGACTGGGGCTAACCTGCTTGCCTATCCACTGAGGTGTATCGCTGGTCAAATTGACTTTGTGGCATCTCAAACTACGATCTTCACGGTAGCAGCAAATCCTTTTCAATGCTCCTTCACCAAAGGGGTATCTGACCTCGTGGAACTGTCTTTGGCTACAGTGTTCTGCCATGTCCCACTGGAGATTTTTGACTTCCATGTCGGTGACTGAGTCTGAACGTAGAAATCTTCACCTCAGCTCAGACTCAAGGCCATCCCACGATGTGGCTCCATCCTTGGACACCTCCTGCAGCCTTGTCTTGCTGAACTTTACCTTCTCAGACACTGTTTCTTAGCATTTCTTCTAAGTCTGAAGGTTAGCTCTGACTGGTCCCAAACCACTCCCTTTTCTAACCTATATAGTGTTCAGACATATTTTTTGACTTAGACATGGTCTCGCTCATAAGGGGCCTCATTTACAAGAAACAGGTACATCCAAATTGATGCACCAGTTTTCTTGCACCAGCTCTGGACCCCCTGATGACACCATGATAGTGCTGTATTTATGATACAGCACTCCATTGCGCACGTTTCCACATATGTGTCAGAAATTCTGACTCATCAGTTGCATCAGTGATACTAAACTGCTTCATTGGTGGACCTGCGTCGAAAATATGATGATACTCCAGTAATGCGAGTGGGAGTCCAATGTGAAAATGCCCAGCATCACTTTAATGCCTGCTCTAAGCAATTTTACTATCATCATTTGGGCACAGAGGGAAGAAGGATATATGATGATTTGCCGGAGGTATCCTTAGGTATGAGTGAAGGACAACCCATGAACTTATCTGAAATGTCCTTACAAATGTTGGAAAAACATTTTACACCAAAATTAAACATTGCGTTTGAACGACATAAGTTTTTTTCTCGTGTGTCCAGGGTCATGACGAAGATGTAGTGACTTATGTTGCAGCATTAAGAGGTTTGGCGGTAACATGTGATTTGGGAGATCTGAGTGACTCCCTCATACATGATCAAATTGTGCGTTGCACAAATAATAAGAAGGTGAAGGAGAAATTATTATCTATTGATCCTTCGTTGGAAGACTCCATACAAATAGCGAGGAGTATGGAGCACACTGAAGCATGGATAAAAGGAATTGAATCTAAGAGTTATATGAGGGAGTCAGACAAAGAGAACACAGTTGAAGTGAAGGAATTAAAAGCAAAGAAACATGAGAAGGTTGTTGGAAATAACAGAGCGATGATGGGGGGGGAGAAGAATTTAAATATCTTTTGTTATAGGTGTGGATGTCCTGGACATATCGCTTCCAGTTCCATGTGTGCTGCGCGCACTTTAACATGCAGAACGTGTGGAAGACGTGGTCATTTGGCCAAAGTATGCAGGTCAAAAGGAAAAGTGTTAAATAATAGTATTAAGTCTGTGGATAATGTACATGGGGAACATGAAGAAGAAATTGTCCTAATAGTTAATGGCATGTTAGAAAACAACCATTGAAGTGTTGAATCAAAAAATGATACAAACTTGAAGAAGGAGAGCTCATGTAAACTGGAGAAGCCTCATTGTGACATAATGCTGGAGTCTGAAACTGTAAGAGTATTGGTTGATTCTGGTAGTCTATTTACCTTAATATCTAGAGACATATATGAAGAAATTTTGAAAAGAAAAATGGAAGATTTACAACCTGCAGATGTGAAGGCAGTTGGGTATGGAGGAAAGAGAATCAACATTTTGGGAATGAGGTGGATGGACATTGTGTTCAAGGGCAATGGTGTACGTGTAAAGGTGTATGTGACTCACGAAGGATCGAATTTATTAGGATGGCGACATTAGAAGGATTTGAACATTGTGTTAGATCTGAATGCAACTGAACCAGTTATGGTTGTGGAGAGGATGAATGTAGGGTATACGGAGGCTCAAAAGGCTGAAATGGAATGGTGTGATATACTAATGGAAAAGTTCCTGGAAGTCTTTACTGAGAAATTGGATAAATTGAAGAAATTTACGCATCGGATAATTTTAAAAGAAAACGCTGTTCCAGTTGTTCACAAAGTAAGGCCAATACCGTTTTTGATGAGAAAACCACTACAACAAGAGCTTGACAGATTATTGGAGGAGAAAACAATCGAACCAATAGAATCTTCGGAGTGGTTCGTGCCTATCATTGTGCACCTAAGGATGGAAACAAGATTCGCTTGTGCATTGATTTAAGAGACCTTAATAAGAACATTTGGGTGGATAGACAACCTTTGCCGAACATCACGGAAATGCTAAGCATGATGGGGGGTGGCAAAGTATTTAGGGCCAGATGTATGAAAATATTTTGCACTGACAAACGGTGCGAATCAGTAAATCCGGCCGTTTGCGAGTGCAAAATAGTGTTCTGCAATGCATGAAAGGCATTCGCAGACCACAAAGTAGAAATCGCTAAAAAAAATAGCGATTTCTTGCGCTGCGACCTGGATTTTGCGAGTCGCAATTTGCGATTCACAAAATCCAGGTCGCAAGGCGACGCTGCAAAAAATCGCCAATTGCGATTTTTCGCAGAATGGCATTTTGCACATGCAAAATACCATGATTTGCAACCAGGTGGTAACCTGGTGCAAAATTGTAAAATGCAGTAAAACTGCATTTTTAAATTGAACATGTAAAACACACATGCCCTTTTGGCATGTGTGTACCTTACATGTTGCAAAAAATTATTTTGGGGTGCAGCAGAGGGGGCCGTTTGGCTCCCAGCACCCTGGCTATTTGCATTTCCAAAATTGTGATTTCTGGTTCACAAATCGCAATTTTGGAAATGCAAAAAATTCGCAGCTATGGGCCAACAGACCGATAGCTGCGAATGGGGCCGGTATCGCAATTTGCGATTCGGTAATAGCATTTGCGATTTTTAAGAAATCGCTATTACTGAATCGCAAATGTGATACATGGCACTTTGCGAGTCGGAAATAGCGATTTCTTAAAAATCGCTGTTTCCGATTCGCAAAGGGCCGTGATGATACATCTGGCCCTTAGTGTTTTAGACATGTCGGCAGCCTACCATCAGGTTAACCTGCACCCGGATTCACGCCAATTGACTTCTTTTGTAACTCCTTTGGGTGCGTATCGTTACTGCAGAATGCCTTTTGAGCTAGCATCTGCATCAGCTGTATTTCAGCAGATTATGCAGAATGTTTTTGATGGCTTGGAGAATGTGTTGTGTTTCCAGGATGACATTATAGTGGTTGGAAAGTCTTTGGAGGAACATGACGAATTGATAGAAAAGATGTTGGAGAGAATTGAAGTTTATGGTTTGACTGTGAAGAAGGAGAAATGCCAGTTGAGGAGGAGTTGTGTGAATTATTTGGGTCATGAGGTGTCTGCTGAGGGGATAAAACCCAAAAAGAGCATTGTGAGAGCAATTAGTGAGGCTCCGAGGCCAGACAATAAGGACCAACTAAAATCATTTCTGGGGTTAATAGAGTATTGCTCGAAGTTTGTACATGTATTTACAGAAGTTGTTGAACCTAGGAGTTCATTATTGAAAAACTGAGCAGTGTTTGAATAGGGAACAGAGTGTGAAACAGCTTTTGAGAAGATTAAGAGTTCTATTGCCAGTGCACCCACTCTAGGACATTTTGATGTGAGTAAGAAAACAATCTTGATGACTGATGCTAGTAGTGTAGAGCTGGGAACAGTTCTTATACAATTGGAAGACAAGGAGGAAAAGGTCATTGGGTTTGCATCTCGTAGATTACAGGGGGCAGAACGGGCATACTCTGAAATTGAGAAGGAGGCATTAGCTTGTTGTTGGGGTATCAATCATTATAGATACTATTTGTGGGGATTGCCTTTTGTACTTCGTACGGATCATAAACCTCTGCTACAGGTTTTCAAATGTGGTCGGGGTTTGGAAGGGAGTATAACACCCCGGATTTCCAGATGGTTGATTAATGTTATTGACTTCAATTTTGTTGTAGAATTTGTGCGAGGTAAGAAAAACATTGTGGCTGACTATCTGTCGCGCATGCCAATTGATGAGTGTCCTGAGAAAGTTTCACTGATGAGTGAGATGGAGGAGGAAGATGGTGAACTTACCTTAAAACAAGAACAATGGGAGGATGCCATGATGGATGATAAGGAGTATGATGAATTAAAGAAATGTATAAGTGGCCAATATCAAGATAGATGTGATTTACATGAAAGTTTGAAACAATATCTGGAGGTAAAAGATGAGCTAAGTGTTCATGGAGGAAAAGTGCTGAGACGTGGATAAGTCGTTCCACCTAAAAAATTGAGGATGAGATTAATAAAGATAGTACATGAAGGCCATCTAGGTAGAAGTTTGACTAGGAGGAGATTGAGTCAATTTTTTTGGTGGCCTGGGATGGATAAGGATGTGGAACGAATTGTGAGTGAATGTGTAGTGTGTGAAAATAGTGATAAAGCTAGAACTATTAGACAGCCACCTTTGGGGTGTGTACAATTTCTGGCAGGGCCATGGGAGAAATTAGCTTTGGACTTTATTGGTCCAGTAGATAAACTTGGTAGGAGGAGTCGATTTCTTGTAGTTCTAGTAGATTAACATAGTAAATGGTTTGTGGTTAAAACCATGGAGCACATCACAACTAGCCATGATATTGAGTTCCTCAGAGAAACGTTTTTGGAGGAAGGTGCACCAACGATCTTGGTTACAGATAATGGAGTGCAATTAGTGTCAGTAAAAATGATGGAGTTCCTCACTGGATTGGGAATTAATCATGAGAAAGTTGCATTGTTCTGACCACAAGCTAATGGATTGGTAGAGAGGGTAAATCAAATTATTGTGGAGAATATTCAACTCTCTTTAGCAAGTGGGCTAAATTGGAAAGAGGAATTGAATAGGATGTTATGGGCACATAGAGTAACACTGCATTTGGTGACAGGAGTGTCACCATTTGTTGCTCTTAAAGGAAGGGAACCGGCGACAAAATAATCTCCTTGGTGGTTGCGTGCAAAGAGACAAGTGTGGGTGGATCGTGAGAGCATGAGGGCAAGAGTGTTGGATTTTCAGGAACGTAATAAGTTAAATTATGACACCAGGAAAAAAGTGAAGGACATAGGGGTAAAGCTAGGGGACTGGGTAACAGTGAAAATGTTTGGCATAATAAAGAAAGGAGAGACTAAGTTTTCTGAACCACAGAAGGTAGTGAAAGTATTTCATTCAGTAGTTAAGTTGGATGATAGGAGAGAATGGAGTATGGGAAGTTTGTGTAAAGTTAAATAGATGATGAATGCAGTTGTTGATTGAATTATATATTGGGCAAATTGTAAATAGTACATGTTTAAATGTTAGGATGTGTAAGGAGGAGAAGTGTAGTGAAGGGCTTAGATGGTGAGAATTGAATGTGTGGAGGTCAGGATTCTGGATTGTGGAGAGAGGAAGAATGAAGCTGGAAGTTGGAGAGTGAGGAGCGAGCTGGGGGTTATTGCACTATTACCGCTGTACAAGGATTTATGATTTAAATAAAGGATTTCTACTCTTCAAGTGCCTGTGGAATTCTTACATTAAGTCTGACTGCTTTTTGTGGTAAGCTACTCAGAGCTACGCACAGATTAATTTAATGACTTTTTGTGGTTTACCCTGCAAAGGACTGTGGCTGTTGCTTGACCAGAGCTCACCCCCATTCAACCAACAACCCAATTTGTTACAGTTCTAATTAAACATCTCAAGGTAGTGTCTGAAGGTAACAATCAGTTTTTGTTTTATGTTAGACCTGGCACGTGAAAGTAGTGGTTCCCCCAAACTTTTTCATTTTCTCTATGCTGTTTTTGCAGATTCTTTCAAAAGGCCTGTGGGCCCTCTGCACTTTTCCTCTGGAAGCACAGTTTGTCAAATGCAACAACTTTTGATTTATTCAAGACTTATTATTGAACCCTTGTCCATGATAGTTTTAGGTAAGCATGCTGCTCTTTTCATTTTGAACTGTTACTTTGAGTTCCCAATTATAGACTTATTCATCTTTACGTTGCATTTAACGGACTATTACCATGATGGTTGACAGTCCATGATGTGCTCCCAATGTTCTGAGTGTAATTAAATATTTCTTTTTGGGTAAGTGCCTGTTGTGGCTTAGTGGTCATGGTACGATTCCTATAGTTTGATTAGCTTACAAAGCAATGTTTGTTCCCAGCTGGCCTAGAAATTAGTGTCTTGCTTCTTTCATGTTGTATGTTGTATGGTATTGAATTATTGCAGTCATGGCCTGTTGATCCTCTTTCATATCCTTTTGACCTTCTTCCTTTACGCCGTCATTTACACCCTTAAGGGGAGCATTTTATGGCTATATGTCAGGTTGATGCTTTGTAAGTGTGTTATTCCTGAAGGTTTTTTCTGCACTCTACTTTGCACTTGGCCTTCTCCCTCTTTTTAATGAATCTTATCTGTCTCTTTCTTTTTCTAGCACTACATCCTGGGCTTTTTTTGTCCTGATGATGATCCTTAAATAGATAAGGATAGAAATGTCGACTGTTAATACAGCAAAATTGGACTTTTTATTGTCTGAAAAGGTGTAAATGAATTACCAAGTCATTCTCTTCCACATCTAATTGAATTGAATTTCACAACATTAGTCCATCAGCTGTCTTTTTGTATATTTTTGTATATATTTGTATATATTGTTTTTTATAAATAATTTTTGTGTTTCACTAGTGACGTTTACCAACACGACTGTCACGAGCACCTTGTGTTCACTTTCACAATCTGGCCATGTTAATTTTGTCGTTGCTGTCTATTGTTCTGTATGCTTGACTAAATAACTATATAAACATTAATTTGAATATGCATACTTCCCTATTGCTAACTTTAATTTCTTTGCGGTTTTCTAACTTTGGATCATTGATTATACCCGTTGAGACAGTGTCACAGATACCTATTTATACCCGGATCTTGCTGGATCCTTTTTGGGTATCCCTTGTGGTAGTTTTCCTTACATCTTCCATCCTGACAACCTCCAAAACTGGCCTCCTGACTGAAGATGCCCAAGATTGAGTTGTAGCAATACAGTTGAGAGGTCTGAGATTCCACTGTCTAAAATCCTACAATCCGCCTGCTTTGGCATTAGAGATGCTGAAAGAAGCCTATCTCAGTTTCTGTGCCATGGACCACAGATAAAAACATATAGGCCCTCATTACAATATCGGCTGTAAATCCTGCTTACTGCCGTGCAGAAGACCGCCAACAAACAGCCGCGGCTCCCGCCACCCAAAAATCCAGTAGTCTCATTAGGATAATGAGAGACTACACGACACCAGCACAGCACCCACCCAGCGGGCCCATACCTCTGTCCCCAGGACACGTCAAGCAGCAGTGTGTCCACCACTACAGGGAACCCAGGCTAACCCACCACCCCAAGAACAGCAGGGACCTGGGGGCAGTGGCAGTGGGCACACGGTTCAGGGGACAGAGGCCCAGGAAAACAGGGGAACTGGGAGGTCTTCTGTGTGACAGGGGGAGGACAGGCCCAGGGAACTCACTCTCCACGAGGCCCTCTCCAACATCATGGGAGCGTGCCATCATTCCCAGGAGACGATGGCAATGGTACTGGCCAAGTTTCAGCAGACCCAGCGGCTGCAGGAGGAACAGTATTTGGGGTTCAGGGAGGAGCTCAAATCCATCAACACCACTGTGGGCACCATTATAGGGGTGCTGAAGGACCTTGTGAACACCAGGAGGGACACTGCGTCACAAGAAGGGGCCCCTGACACTAGCCTGGATGATGAACAGCTCACCACTTCCTCCGGCGCTAGTGGACAGGAGGCACCGCCACGGGATGACGACACCAGCACCCCACCCCCTGCAGATGGAGAACAACCCCGCAAGCGGTCTCTGAGATCCAGTACAAAGACAGAGAACAATGCCAAGACCCCTGGGTGTCTAACTTTTGAGGGCCTTGCCCTCGGTTTCTTAGGGGTCTTCATCCCCTCCTTGCCCCCTTCCCTCACATGTGCCTCCCCCCCCCCTCTCTTTTTTTTTCCCCTGTCCCCCCAACCTTAGAGTCTGACTATAAGGGGACGCTCCCTCTCCAGGACACCAGAGGCTAGTAGCCTCTAGTGATAGGGTAAGAATTTCTCCCATCTCTTTTTATATTTCACGCAATGACGTGCCATATGATTATTTATGTGAAGTATGCCTTATGCACCCAGAACTACTGAGCCTTGCATGATCTCTTTCACGTGTGTTGTGGATTGCTGTGTTTTGCTGTGTCACGTTATCACCCCCAGTACTGTACTGACGTGTCTTACCTCCTTTAGGTCCCCCCCAGGTATTCCCTTGGCAAGGTAGGCCCTCCGCCCATTCGGGTGACACTTATTATTATTTTTCTTGATTACTATTAATTACTCAACGCTTACTAAGCATGAATAGCAGGGATCCTTCGCCCTGATGAATGCCCCGAGACCCTCCAGCTCCTCGTTGTGGGCAGAAACATGTCGGCTTTTTCCATTTAGATAGGAGACCCAGTGAGTCATTGCTCTCACTTGGTGTCCCAGTCTTCTTTTTAATCACACCAAACAGAACCTCCTATTAAAATACACACACAGGTATCTGTTTAGGTGTTTTTATTTCCTAGTCTAGCTGGATCCCCTTTTCCAGAACCAGAATTGATTTACGCACTCCCTCCTATTCCTTTATCAGCGAGGTTGAGTCCGCCCAGGTGGCATTGTCCTACCTGGGTGGGGCTAGGTGGTCATATGATGAAGCATGACACCATTGAGTGTGTGAGACCACCTAGTCCGTAAAGGAAATTCCCCTTTCATCCCACACACCAGAATCCACTGTTGTATCACCTCTAGTTGAGGATTACGAGGGGCGTAGTGCTACAAATGATACACTACTGACCTGCCAACGTTACAAGAACCCCGTACTCTCAATTGTGTTTTTGTGTTGGCTTCTGGGAGTTGAGTACGGTTGTGTTCTCCATCTACCCCCCACTCCCAAATTTCTCTCTCTGTGTGTTTTGAGATGTACTGGTCGGCCAAACACACCATCTGCACATTCATAGAATGGTAACTGTTCCGGTTTCTGTACACCTGTTCACTCCTGCAGGGGGGTACCAAGGCTACATGTGTCCCATCAATGGCACCTATGATGTTGGGGATATGTCCCAGGGCATAGAAGTCACCTTTCACTGTAGGCAAGTCCTCCTCCTGAGGGAAAACGATGTAGCTGCGCATGTGTTTCAGCAGGGCAGACAACAATCTGGACAACACGTATGAAAACATAGGCTGGGACATCCCTGATGCTATGGCCACTGTAGTTTGAAAAGACCCACTTGCCAGGAAATGGAGTACTGACAGGACCTGCACGAGAGGGGGTATCCCTGTGGGATGGCGGATAACTGACATCAGGTCTGGCTCCAACTGGGCACACAGTTCCTGGATTGTGGCACGATCAAGTCTGTAGGTGACTATTACATGTTGCTCTTCCATTGTTGACAGGTCCACAAGCGTCTGTACACCGGAGGATGCAGCCATCTCCTCACCTGCCCCAGCGGGCGTGGTCTATGGATGAAAACAGTGATCAGAGGGTCAGCCAACACTGAGGTACTAAAATAAACAACTTTATTGCACACATTTGTCAATCCGCTATGTGCCTGTCTTAGTGTGTATGCAAGGCCTAGATATGTGTGACGCATTTAAAATTAATGTTGTGTGGCCCCCTGAAATGGCAGTTGCCTGACCTGTAATGTGGGACAAGGGGATATGAGGTAACTGCTCTGGCGTTGTACACCGTCGCGGTATGCGGTCGAAGACCACGGCGCAATCCTGCATTGATTAACATTGGACCCTATGGGTCCCAGGAGCCAAGTGACGATGTACACCGGCGGTGACGGTACGCACCGCTGCAGACGTGACTGCCATTTTCTCTCTGTTCACTCACTTGATACCTGATCTTCAACAGGAGAGGACCTACACTGCAAGTGCTGCTGTGACCTCAGTCTGGAAGCGACGATGGCTCATGTGTCTGAGGAAAGGGCCCCTGCCTTCACCACGGAGGAGTTGGAGAAACTAGTGGATGGGGTTCTCCCCCAGTACACGCTACTCTACCATCATCCAGACAAACAGGTGAGTACACTGTGAGCATGCTGTATGGGCAATGACTGTTTGGAGTGGTGTGGATGTGAGCTAGGGGAGGGGTGAGGCCCGCATGATCTGACGGTGAGTGTATGTGCATCAGGGCAAGGATGGGAACGTGGGCCAATGACTGTGATGGTCCGGACAGTTCAAGTTTTACCTAATCCCCTGTACTATTCCTCTAGGTCAGCGCCCACCAGAAGAAGGATATTTGGCGTGCCATCGCCAAGGATGTCTGGGCCCTGGGGGTCCACCACAGATGGAGCTCCCACTGCCGTAAAAGATGGGAGGACATTCGCCGCTGGAGCAACAAGACGGCAGAGGCCCAGCTGGGGATGGCCTCCCAACGTGGGAGGGGTGCCGGTCGCACCATGACCCCCCTGATGTTCCGGATCCTGGCGGTGGCATATCTGGAGTTGGATGGGCACTTGAGGGCATCACAGCAGCCACAAGGGGTTGAGTACAGTCACATCCATCTGACTCTGCGCGCATTGGAGGTGTCTGGGTGGGGGAGGTGGGCTGGGGGTTCCCCTAGGCTAGGGCAAGCCTTGTAGGCAAGGACCCTTTGTGAGGCAGGCTAAGTGGCACCCCAACCCCACCAGCAGTAAGAGCCATCTACACATAGTCAGGCTTCTGTGACTTCCATGTGTGCAGCAATCGGGCATAGGCCATGTACCCCATGTCACTATGATGAATTAGGGAACTCTAAGTGCATGGCATAGTGCAGAGGGCTGCTGTGTCTGTAGTTTCCGCCAACGGTAGCAGTATTGCATGTACTGAACATGTCTTCCTACTTTCTTCCCCCCCCTTTTTGTGGTCTCCCTGTTCTTGTGTGCATTAGCATCATCAGGCGGAGGAGCTGTGCCACCGGAACGGGAGGGAGATGCATCCCACATGGCCCTGGAGGGCGACACTACGGAGTCAGAATTCACCAGTGGGATGGAGGGCGGGGGGAGCTCCATGGCAGGGACTGGAGCAGAGACCAGAGACACCGACTCCTCCTCTGATGGGAGCTCCCTTGCGGTGGCGGGCCCTTCTATGCCCCCCACACCAACAGGCACAGCTGCCACCCACCCTACCAGCACCGTCCTCCCGGCAGCCCCTCAGCATGTGCCTCGTGGCCGCTCACCCAGGAGGGTGGATATCTCCTTCGCCCCAGGCACCTCAGGCCCAGCCCCAGTCAGCCCTGCTACCCTCAGTGAGGAGGCCATTGACCTCCTGAGATCCCTCACTGTTGGGCAGTCTACCATTCTGAATGCCATCCAGGGTGTAGAGAGGCAGTTGCAACAGACAAATGCATACCAGGAGGGCATTCATTCTGGCCAGGCAGCCCAACAGAGAGCATTTCAGACTCTGTCCTCAGCACTGATGGCAGCCATTGTCCCTGTGTCCAACCTCCCCCCTCCAACTTCCTAAACCCAGACCCAATACCCAGTACCTCAGCCTATCCCACGCACACCATCAGACCACCATGCACAGACCTCAACACACAAGAGTGGCTCAGGCAAACATAAGCACCACACATCCCACAGGCACTCACACAAGCATCATACCCGTGCACACATACCAACATCCACTGCCTCCACTGTGTCCCCCTCCTCCATGTCTCCCTCCTCCCTCCCTGTCACGTCTCCACTCACACCTGCATGCACTACATCCTCAGCCACTACCTCCATCACCAGCACGCCCATCACCACACACCGCTCACGTGCATTCACCACCCCCACTACCATTCACACATCCCCTGTGTCCTCTCCCAGTGTGTCTGTGAGCCCTCCTCTCAAACTACACAAACGCAGTCACACACCCACCCAACAGCCATCCACTTCACATCAGCCTCCAGCCCATGCACCTTCGCCCAAAGTCAGCAAACGAAAACCTCCTACAACCACTACCTCTTCCTCCACGCCCAAACCCCCTCCATCTACCCGTCCCAGTGTGTTTCAAAAACTTTTCCTGTCAAACCTTGACCTCTTCCCTTCACCTTCCCCCCTTCCGTCCCCTAGGGCACGCCTTTCCAGGTCCCAACCCAGCACCTCAGCCACCACATCACCGGGCACAGTGGTACCAGCTGTAACCAGCTTCTGGAGTGCGCCAAGCAGCAGGGCTGCCAGTGTCCCAAGGAATGAGCCAAGGACATTCCCCACCTCCTAAACAGAAGACGTTGCCCACATCCCGGAGGGAGAAGGTCAAAACACCTGCCACCATGGGCTCAGCCAGGACAACAGTTGGGAGTGGCAAGACAGCTGCGCCACCATCCAAGGTGGGGAAGGGCCTGAATAAGAAAGGCAAGTCAACGTCGCCACCAACCTGCACGGCGGACAAGACCACCACCGGCACCACCACAAGCACCGCCGCCACGGGCACTGCCGCCAGCACCCAAGATACTGGGCCCATCACCTGCACCGCAGACACTGTGCCCTTCAGCAGCAGCAAGCTCAGTGAGGCCATCAACAGCACCGCCGCTCAGGACACCGCCGCCAGCAGCAAGCTCAGTGAGCCCGGCGCTGCTCAGGACACCGCCGCCAGCAGCAAGCTTAGTGAGCCCGCCACCAGCACCGCCGCTCAGGACACAGTCGCCAGCACTGAGGTCAGTGAGCCCCCCACCAGCACCGCTGCCCAATGAGGGACGCAAGCATCGCTGCTACTGAGCCCGCCGCCAGCACCGTCAGCAGCCACGCCACTTCCTGAGCCAGTGACACCACCGCAGACATGGCTGCCATCCCCAGTGGTCATTCGTACGAGGCTGGTGGTCAGTTCCAGGGGCCTGGCCAGCTTGCATGTAGCACCACCGTCAGTGGAGTGTCACATCCACTACCTCAGTCCTTAGCAGGATGAAGCACTCTGGGCACCAAGCCCCCTCCAGAACCAGTGGAGAAAGGCATCCACTACCTCAGTCCTTGGCAGGATGAAGCACTCTGGGCACCAAGCCCCCTCCAGAACCAGTGGAGAAAGGCATCCACTACCTCAGTGCTTGACAGGATGAAGCACTCTGGGCACAAAGCCCCCTCCAGAACCAGTAGAGACTGTTATACACTTGAGAGACTGTGGCTTTGCACTCCCCAGGATGCAGCAGTGGGAAAACCACCCACTGGAAAGACTTGTGAGACTGTGGCTTTGCACTCCCCAGTATAAAGTAGTGAGCAAACCACCCACTGGAAAGACTTGTGAGACTGTGGCTTTGCATTCCCCAGGATAAAGCAGTGGGCAAACCACCCACTAGAAAGACTTGTGAGACTGTGGGTTTGCACTCCCCAGG